>NC_090650.1:289738788-290093788 GCF_040937935.1 Hyperolius riggenbachi
TAATGTGCATTCTGCATGATGGGATAGGGTCAGATATTGGAAGAAGGGCCTATTGGCAGGTCAACACGTTTCACCTATTTGTTAGACCAAAAGTGGGGGGCTTGTCCACTTTTAAATCCTAAAATCCTCCATGAGGAGATGAACTAGTCCAAAACCTGTTGATAAGAGATTTAGAGCCACCAAATGTAAATACCTACTGTAACTAAAAGCTACATAGGAGGAAAAATAATACATTTACAGTTCCATTTTGGTCTGGGATAAATGTACATTTTGTTTGTATGTAAGCATCGTAAATGTTATAGTTTTTTTTTTCTTTTTGTCATAGTGGCACATTTAGGCTAGTTCAAAGTTACCTTACTGGCATCAGGCACTATAAGGTGGCGAGCAACAACCTATAAATATCCATTAATTTCTATGCAAACCTAAACATCACATAATAAATTCAAGTTCAACCAGGTAAATGATGACCTCACCAATATCAATATTTTACCTGGATTACCACCTTACACTACTAAATATTTAATCAGACTTATCAAAATTGATGAGAATTCCTCCAAGTAGCTTTGAGTTTTTTGATGCTGTACAAAGTCATGGGGTTATTAATTGCTCTGCCGACTGCTGGAAAACATGGTTAGCTTATAATGAATGAACAGTGATTTTTGCCTGTCATTTATCAATGTGTGCACCAGATATAAGCAAATCATACAGAACTGTGCATGAAAACTGAGGGCTAAACAGCTATCCAGTAGCTGTGTGGACTGGGAGAAATGAGAATTTAAAGGACAACTGTAGCCAGAGGGATATGGAGGCTGCCATATTTATTTCCTTTTAAGCAATACCAGTTGCCTGGTTGTCCTGATGATCATCTGTCTATTATACTTTTAGCCGTAGACCCTGAACAAGCATATGCAGATCAGGCGATTCTGACATTATTGTCAGATCTGAAAAGATAAGCTGCATGCTTGTTTCTGGTGTGATTCAGACACTACTGCAGCCAAATAGATCAGCAGGGCTGCCAGGCAACTGGTATTGCTTAAAAGGAAATAAATATGGCAGCATCTATATACCTCTCACTTCAGTTGTCCTTAAGGCTGGTTTCACAGTGGAACGTTAAAATCCCACGTTACAGCAGCCAGTAACGCAGCCCAACTCACAGCACTGCAAAATCAATGTGCTGTTCACAGTGCACACATTGCGTTACATACAGTGGGTTGCAAAAGTATTCGGCCCCCTTGAAGTTTTCCACATTTTGTCATATTACTGCCACAAACATGAATCAATTTTATTGGAATTCCACATGAAAGACCAACACAAAGTGGTGTACACGAGAAGTGGAACGAAAATCATACATGATTCCAAACATTTTTTACAAATAAATAACTGCAAAGTGGTGTGCATAATTATTCGGCCCCCTTTGATCTGAGTGCAGTCAGTTGCCTATAGACATTGCCTGATGAGTGCTAATGACTAAATAGAGTGCACCTGTGTGTAATCTAATGTCAGTACAAATACAGCTGCTCTGTGAGGGCCTCAGAGGTTGTCTAAGAGAATATTGGGAGCAACAACACCGTGAAGTCCAAAGAACATACAAGACAGGTCCAAGACAGGTCAGGGATCACGTTATTGAGAAATTTAAAGAAGGCTTAGGCTACAAAAAGATTTACAAAGCCTTGAACATCCCAAGGAGCACTGTTCAAGCGATCATTCAGAAATGGAAGGAGTATGGCACAACTGTAAACCTACCAAGACAAGGCCATCCACCTAAACTCACAGGACGAACAAGGAGAGCGCTGATCAGAAATGCAGTCAAGAGGTCCATGGTGACTCTGAACGAGCTGCAGAGATCTAAAGCTCAGGTGGGAGACTCTGTCCATAGGACAACTATTAGTCAGGCACTGTACAAAGTTGACCTTTATGGAAGAGTGGCAAGAAGAAAGGCATTGTTATCAGAAAGCATAAGAAGTCCTGTTTGCAGTTTGCCACAAGCCATGTGGGGGACACAGCAACCATGTGGAAGAAGGTGCTCTGGTCAGATGAGACCAAAATGGAACTTTTTGGCCAAAATGCAAAACGCTGTGTGGCAGAAAACTAACACTGCACATCACTCTGAACACACCATCCCCACTGTCAAATATGGTGGTGGCAGCATCATGCTCGGGGGGTGCATCTCGTCAGCAGAGACAGGGAAGCTGGTCAGAGTTGATGGGAAGATGGATGGAGCCAAATACAGGGCAAACTTGGAAGAAAACCTCTTGGAGACTGCAAAAGACTTGAGACTGGGGCGGAGGTTCACCTTCCAGCAGGACAATGACCCTAAACATAAAGCCAAGGCAACAATGGAATGGTTTAAAACAAAACATATCTATGTGTTAGAATGGCCCAGTCAAAGTTTAGATCTAAATCCAATCGAGAATCTGTGGCAAGATCTGAAAACTGCTGTTCACAAACGCTGTCCATCTAATCTGATTGAGCTGGAGCTGTTTTGCAAAGAAGAATGGGCAAGGATTTCAGTCTCTAGATGTGCAAAGCTGGTAGAGACATACCCTAAAAGACTGGCAACTGTAATTGCAGCAAAAGGTGGTTCTACAAAGTATTGACTCAGGGGGCCGAACAATTACGCACATCCCACTTTGCAGTTATTTATTTGTAAAAAATGTTTGGAATGATGTACGATTTTCAATCCACTTCTCACATGTACACCACTTTGTATTGGTCTTTCACGTGGAATTCCAATAAAACTGATGCATGTTTGTGGCAGTAATGTGACAAAATGTGGAAAACTTCAAGGGGGCCGAATACTTTTGCAACCCACTGTAGTAACGCAGCACGTTTAAACAAAGTGCTGCATGCTGTACGTTATACTGAGCTAAGCCACCTAAGCCACGTTAGACTGTTTGCACATGCTCAGTAATGTTGGAGGAGGAGGTCTCCCCTCCTCCTCCGCTGCCAGCCACATGGCTAATTAATATTCACTGAGCTGTGGTGAGTCGTGGTGGAACTGCAGTGTTGTCCGGATCATGAACGAATCGTTCATTTGATCCGGATCCTTTTTGTGAGTCGAATCATCCAGATCATCACAATGAAAGATTCGGTTCACAGTGGATGTCTGTCTGGAAGAAACAGGAACATACAGAATGTACAGTGCAGGGAAAGTCCTGTCCTGCTAGTCATTTCACCCAGTCTGCTTCCCTAGTAAAATGATTCAAATGATTCGGTTCAAAGATCCGGATCTTTTCAATGATCCGATTCAAATGATCCAAATACTTAAAAAGATCCAGACTTCCTATCACTAACCTGGAGAGGCTGCTTTGAGAGCTGCATAACGCAGCTCAATCTGACGTCCAACTTCAACACCACCATGCGTTGCGTTAGGGGCACGTTATGTGACCATAATGTCCCCTAAAACGCAACGTCTTGGTGGGAAAGTAACCTTAAGCAAAACAATAAGGAGAGAGTACAAACGAGAGCATTGTCAGGCGTTAAGGGAGAGCACAGATCCGATAGATGCAATAACATTGCTCCATTCTTGTCATTTAGGCATGTGCACCTTAGCAAAGATGACATGAGGTAGTGGAGAGTACAGATGATGTTCGTTTTGAAAGTGATTTACTTGAAATGGATTAGTGAGCCTATATACAGACTAGCAGACCCAAGCCCGTTTAAAAACGGGCTTTAGGGTCTGTTTCTCGCCGCCGCATGTTACTGCACATGCCGCGCACACACCAGGCCATCCACGCGCCTGCCCGTCTCCCTGACCCCGTCCTCCTGTCTCTGTGAGGCTGGGTCCATGCTGCGCACATGCGCAGTAGCAAAAAGCATGGACCAAGCTATACAGGGACAGCGTGACACAGGGACACAGCGGTTTTATTATAGAGGATAGACACTAGCTCTGCAAATGAGTACCATCACAGGAAACATTTTGGTCTGGAGTTGACCTTTAAACTATAGATTTTAATAGATGAATAAGGAGACAACATTTATAAGCAGCAATGAGCTGATTTACAAAGAGACAAACACACACTGGGAAGTACTTTTGAAGCCATTTATAGGAGCTCAGTACATGCTCTTCCTCTTAAAGTTTCAGATCAGCAGGCAATGGGCAATGTTTGCAGAAATTTTCCTGGCCTGCACCAAAGCCAGATGACTCACCGGATTTTGAAATGTGTTTTCATATGGTCTTTAAGCTGTAGTGCAGTTTCAAAGGTTTTCTTGCACGACTTGCAGCTGTAGGTTTTATTCCCAGTCACCTCTTGTCGGTGTTCCTCCATGTGCAGAGACAGATGGCTTTGTAATGTGAACTCATCTCCACACTCTGCACAGATGAGGGTCTAGGAGAAAAAAAAATGTGTACAATAATGTCTTTCCTAGAATATTTAATATACTGACACAGCATGGCTTTTAAAACTTAGAGGACAACTGCAGTGAGATGAATATGGAGGTTGCCATACTGATTTTCTTTTAAATAATACCAGGTAGCCTGGCAGCCCTGCTGGTCAATTTGGTTGCAGTAGCGTCTGAATAACACCAGAAACAAGCATGCAGCTAATCTTGTCAGATCTGACAATGTCAGAAACACCTGATCTGCATATGCTTGTTCAGGGTCTTTGGCTGAAAGTATTAGAGGAAGATTATCAGCAGGGCAACCAGACAACTGGTATTGGAAATAACTATGGGAGCCTCCATATCCCTCTCACTTCAGTAGTCCTTTAAATGGTTTCGAGACAAAAATAGTAGTAGCAGTAAGGTATTGTACCATGTTAGCCATCAGTAAAAGCAAGAAGTTTTGTATCAGGATGATACCATTTATTGGCTAACTTAAAAGAATAAGAGTAAGCAAGCTTTCGGCTGTAAAGCCTTCATCGGGCTTCAATCCTGTTTGCTTGCAAGCTGATGGAACAGATGGCTATAGAAGGAAAAAAAATTTTTTTAGATTGGTATGAGGCTGATGATATTTAATGCCAGAACTTAGCCTATATAGCTAAACATGTGAACTCAGAATTTACGATGCCTCTGTGACAGTCTGAGTCCTCAGTCTGTTAGTATTGTGTAAACAAGGAGTCTTATCTCAGCTAACAACCTTCCACCCCATTTAGATGTTCTGTTTCACTTAAGGCATCTTAATGACATCTATTTATGCTTGAAAAAAAATCTATGTATCCCCTTTTGATGTTACATGTATATAGCTGTCTATTTCAACAACTTGTGGGCAAACAGGATTGAAGCCTGACGAAGGCTTTACAGCCGAAAGCTTGCTAACTCTTATGCTTTAAGTTAGCCAATAAATGGTATCATCCGGATACAAAACTTCTTGTTTTTTGGGGGGACAAAAAGTGATTCATTAAATTACAGATTGATCATCTACCTGTACCAACCCCTTAAGGGGCCCATACACTGGTCGATTTCAGCCATCGATCAATTGATTCTATAGAATCGATTGATCAGAAATCGATCATTTCAAATCTATTATCGATCAATTTGTGGCCGATTTCAATCGATTTGATCTATCTGGCAGGATGGAAGAGCTAGGTCGATCTGCTGCTGGCAGCAGATCGATGGGCCATAGAGTTACATTGGATCTAATGGTCCAATAATGCATTTAGATATATTTCCAATAGATTTCAGTCTGAAATATATTGGAAATCTGTTCCTAGTGTGTGGCACACATCAGATAGATTCCTGTCAGATTCGACTTGACAGGCATCTGACAGAAATTTATCTGATGGTCGAATCTGCTGCAAATCTGTAAGTGTATGGCCACCTTTATCCATTCCCTTACTAAACACCTTGATTACAGAACCTCACCTTATGGAAAACTACGGCAAGTTATCATACAAAGGACCAGCAGGAAGCTGCAAACTGGAAGTGCTGCTGTCAATCAGGATCCCATGAGGACAGCCTCATATTGCCTAATAATGACAAGCATAGTTCTATTCCCTTATGACAATGTATAGCCCGGGGTAGAGTTACCCATTAAAAAGAGACTGTGTAACAAAATCTTCAGCCTTATTTCTTCTATCCTATAAGTTCCTATACCTGTTTTAATGTTGTCTGTCTTACTGCAGCCTTTTCTAGTTGCACAGTGGCTGTATTATCTCCGTTATATAATCTAATCTTCTTTCCTCTGACGGCTTTGTCGGGCTCAGGCAGGAATGTGCTGCTCTTCTTGTAATAGGATAGAAGCTATACACACCCTCTCCACGCCCACTGCAGGCTCTGTGTGAGTAGCAGACTGAGCTCCTCTCAGCCTATCACACTCTGGTTAGCAGCCATGTCTTTTGTTTGTAAACACTGCCTAAAACTGGCAATTACAAGCCAGGGTCGCAGCAGGGAGTTGCAGAAACAGCACATAGCAACCCAGGAGAACATAATGAATATAATGGTATTTTTAATTGTAAGAATTTTAGAGTACAGATTCTCTTTAAGATGATTATTCAATTCATGTTGGTTAAGTAAAAAAAAAAAAAAAAAAAAAAAAAAAAAAAGATTAACATTTCTGTTTTGGCAGTACCAGTACGTACCTCCCCACCAGTCTGCCAGAACACATCTACAGTCATTGAACTGCCTATACAAAAGCCATTTTGCTAAAGCCAGCATGCCAATATGCCCTCTGCCTGGGAACTCTGAAAACAGACCTGGTTATTGCTACATAGGGCCCTTTTCCACTGAGAGCCATTTGCTTCAAATCGCAAAATGCTAGTGATTTTTAAATCGTTAGGGTTGGTACTTTAACATAGGGATTGTGAAAAGTATTTTCCACTATCGCGATTTGATTTTCTGTAAATCACAATAGCTTTTTGGAGCAATTTTACCTGTGAATGTGCTTTATGTTAAAGAGAACCCGAGGTGTGTTTAAAAAAAGTTATCTGCATACAGAGGCTGGATCTGCCTATACAGCCCAGCCTCTGTTGCTATCCCAAACCCCACTAAGGTCACCCTGCACTCTGCAATCCCTCATAAATCACAGCCATGCTGTGAGGCTGTGTTTACATCTGTAGTGTCAGTCTCAGCTGCTCCCCCACCTCCTGCATAGCTCCGGTCCCTGCCCCCGTCCCTTCCCTCCAATCAGCAGGGAGGGAAAAGATGCAGACGGGGACTGGAGTTCTGCAGGAGGCGGGGAGAGCAGCAGACTGACACTATAGAGATAAACAAAGCCAGCTCTGACAAGCTGTTTGTCAGCAGCGTGGCTGTGATTTATGAGGGATTGCAGAGTGCAGGGGGACCTTAGGGGGGTTTGGGATAGCAACAGAGGCTGGGATGTATAGGCAGATCCAGCCTCTGTATGCAGACAATATTCTTCAAACCCACCTCGGGTTCTCTTTAAAAAGATAAATGCAAAATCGCAATCGCATAACAAAATTGATGAAAAAATGCAGTCGCTTGAGTTTGCGTTTTCCTTTTGCGATTATTAGTGGAAAAGGGTGCATAAGAAACTTGTCCTAAGCAGTTGGCGTTTATGTAAACAATCCAAGGGCTCCAAGGCTTCCATGCAGGGACAACATATCTGGCTTTAATCTCACCATGTATCCTTTCACCTTTGCTGTCATGATAACATTGTTCTGACACAGTAAATGGCAAGTATAAACTTACTGGGAGGATTTGGGGAAGATTACTGGTACACCTACTGTAGCGGGGAGATTTAGGTTAGGTGTTCAGGTGAAGAGAGCGCTGGGCTCATTATTAGGGAGAAGGCTAGTGTTAGCAGCAATTACTTTAATGCTTTCCAGGTTTTTTGTATAGAGAGATGTCTGGAACCCTCCATCTCTCTGAGGATGTATTCTGATCCTATGCCTGCCAACATTGAGAAAACAGGTGCTCATGCAACCCTAGATGCTGTCAAACATTCACTGTGATTAAGTAGCCTTACAGAAAATTCTCAATTTAGAAATGTAATACATTTTAACTGTTAGAATCCACCGGAAGGGTTCTACCCACAATTATTTATTTCAAAACAAATGTTCCAGTTTATACCTCTCTTTTTTATTGAAATAATAAAAAAATAAAGCATACAAAACTTGTATGCAAGCAATGCATATATCAGTTCTGCATAATCCTGTCCTCTAGATTAGAAGACAGCCCATCCACTCTGCTGCAATGCTTAATTTACCTATATACACACACACACACACACACACACACACACACATTTTATGAAAAAAAAATTATTCAGCTAGATTTTGGAATTTCATAAGATGATACATAGATCTGTGACTTTATTTAGTTCTGTAGGGATATACCAGCCTGTTGGAAATATCACAGTGGAAAACACTGTTTCTCTGGATATGCCTAGAAATCCATTTCGAGAGAAACACCCAAATAGGCAATTTGGGAAAAAAAATAGCATGGTAAATCACCGCATTCAGTATTTTAGACTTTGGGAGCGAATTCATAAAAATGTTCACAGGTGAGATAGAAGTTTGGTTATTTACTGGCTTCAATGGACAAAACCCTGTGTAGAGATAGCATTACAATTGTAAGAGGCATCCTGACATCCCTTTAGATGTACATGTTTTGCTGTAATATTTGTAATACTGCCTCAGCACGCTTTGAATCTGTTTAGTAGTCTTTCTTAACATTTTATTCATTTGCCACAGCTTAGATGAACTTCCAGGAGACTTTACACATGCCCTGCTTAGCTGATTTTTCCACTAGCTACTCTGCATTTTCAAACAGGAATGGAAGAGGTTATACTGCCGAAGACAGTCAGGGTAAACTTCTTTTGTTTCGTTCTCTCTGCTCACTGCCTGGTGGTAGGAGGCTTTGGGTCCTATCAAGATGCATTATCCCGACTTGCAGGAGACCGCTATTTCTTTTGGCTTCTGCTTCTGTCAGTCATAGCTTTTCTTGCATAAACATGGCGGCATACTCATGGGTTTGGCCACGCCCCCTGACCCCTATAGGACAGACTTCTCTATAAGTATAATGAATCGCCCCCCCTCCGCCATTCTTTTTTTCTGTCCTCAATGGACAGGTTCTCTGTGAGTTTTTTTTTTTTTTTTTTTTTTTCCTTTTTCTTATGTCATTTTTTAAGGGGCCTCCAGGTAACAGGATACTAAATGTATCCATGACACTGGTGTGAGCACAGGGGGTGTGCTATTGTATGTTTCTCTAGTTCACCCGGTGCTGGGCAGTATCCTAAAAAGAGTGCTTTTCTCTCTCTCTTTATGTATTTTATTCGGATTTTTTTAGTGAAAACACCATATTTTGTTCCTTTTGTGTTTTCACAGTCCGGATGAGAGAGAAGAAGGGCTTAAGGTCGCTAAAGGCATCCAGCCCTTGCCAAATAGACCTGATCCTCGCTCTCAAGACAGCTATCAGCTTTATCTGCAGTCAAGCTTACCTAGAAGAAGTTCTCCTAATATGGACTATGACTATAGGAGAAACTCTGCTAGAAATATTGATTACATAAGGCAAATACCAGAACAACGTTCAGGGAGAAGCCGTCATAGCGAGTTCAGAGACAGGTCTCCTAGAAGATATAATGACTATCAATATGATTTTAGACGATCATACAGACGTCCACCTTCATATGGCGAATATGACTCTGATCATTTTTCACCAAGGAGATATCGATATGCAAATCATTCCCCGCAAAGGCATCAGCAGCCTAGGTCCCAGTCTTCTGACTCAGAAGACTTGGTTCGACATAAAAAAACCAGACCCTAATCTATGCTGGTCTTGTGCACAACCGTCTATTCCTGGTAAAAAAGTATGTGAATCCTGTTTTACAGAACTGGCGAGGGAAAAAGATAAGGATAACGAACAAGTGCTATCTTTTATACAGCAAGCAGTTCAGGACACTTTTCAAAAAATGTCGGCTACTCAATCTAATACAGCACCAGCACCACCACCGCAAACAGATGATACAATGTCTCAAATTGATATGCCTCCTATAGGTTTTGATTTTGCATTGATTCCTGCTTTTGTGACTGCTATAAAAACAGCAATTGATTGGCAGGAAGGGGATGATGGTAATCAGGAACCGGATAAGTATTATCCGCACCTCCAGACTCAGCCTAAATCTTTTCCCTTTATGAAAATAATTAAAGATGTTATACTAAAGGAGTGGTCTAGACAAGACAAAAAACCTGCCTTATCCAACAGGTTCTCAAAACTGTATCCATTGAAAGATGAGGAAGCAAAACTGATTGAGTCAGCCCCTGTGGTAGATGCTTCTATAATGAGACTGGCCAAACATGTAACCTTGCCAATGGATGATGCCATACTTTTCAAAGACCCATTGGACAGGAAAATTGACATGGATATGAAGAAAGCCTTTTTAGCTTCAGGAGCTGCCTGTAAACCAGCAATAGCCTTGACTTCATTGGCAAAGGCCATAAAAATATGGGTGGAGAATGTAGAGATTATGTTAAACTCAGACACAGACAAACAAACCATCATTAAAGCACTAGAGGAGTTAAAACTTTCAGGAGACTTTGTAGGAGAGGCAGCAATAGACGTAATAAGGTCATCAGCAAGATCAATGTTGCATAACGTCACCGCAAAGCGAGGCCTCTGGTTGAAACCCTGGTCTGCAGACCAGGCATCAAGGAATAATTGGTGCAAAATTCCATATGATGGTGTCCACCTTTTCGGCCCTGTCATGGACAAAGCAATCTCCTTGGTTTCAGGGGGGAAAACAGGACTTATCCCACAGGATAAAAAGCAACAAAACTATAGACAGCAGGGCCCTAAAAGATCAACTAGGTTTCAGCAAGCTAAATCATACAGACCAGGAAAGCAGTTCAACAAGAACTGGAGGGGTACTCAATCTTCCTTCATCAGGAATAACAAAAATAAGGCAACAACTTCCTCTCAACAAAATAAAAAACCTTTTTGAGGGTGCGCCCACTCGGGAGACTCCGGTAGGGGCAAGGCTTCGTCACTACTGGAGATCTTGGGTGGAAATTTTAGAGGATACTTGGGTGCTGAAGACAATAAAACAAGGTCATACCTGGAGATTCAAAAGGAGGCCTCCGACAAGCAGATTTGTATTAACAAATGTACCGGAAAACAGGATGAAACAGCAAATATTAATGAATTATGTACATTCTCTGAAGTCAGCAAAAGCGGTAATAGAGGTGCCAATTCATCAAAGATTCAAAGGGATCTATTCGCCTCTATTCTTAGTGCCAAAAGCAACAGGAGACTGGAGGCCAGTTCTGGATTTAAAATTCCTAAATCGCTACATAAAGGTGAGCCACTTCAAAATGGAGTCCCTGCAATCAATAACTCCAATGATACAAGTGAACGACTGGATGACCTCTATAGATCTAGCCGATGCATATCTTCATGTCCCTATAAACCAAAAGTTTCAAAAATTTCTTCGTTTTGCAGTGCAGGAAAAGCATTACCAGTTCCAATCACTACCATTCGGGATATCTACAGCACCGAGGACGTTCACAAAAATTTTATTACCAGTCATAGCATTCCTCAGGGCTCAGGGCTTAAGAACGTTTCACTATCTAGACGATATACTTCTTCTACACCAAGACAAAACTATTCTGCGCAATCACCAGAGGACATTGTTAGACACATTGAAAAGTTTAGGATGGTTAATAAACCTGAAAAAAAGTCAGCTTGTTCCGTCACAAGATATGCTGTTTTTAGGGGCCAGATTCAAGACAACGGAAAACAAAATTATGTTACCGAATCAAAAAATAGACGCAATTGTACAGAAAGTGGATCAAGTTCTTCACTCCCGTCGATTATCTGCAAGAAGCTGCATGAGTCTTCTGGGGACATTGTCGTCCACAATTCCAATGGTGAGATGGGCCCATTGGCACATGAGAGTTCTTCAAAACTTCTTTCTAAGGAGGTGGAACAGGAAATGTTTGAATCAACCTCTGTCTCTGACGAGAGAAGTGAAGTCGTCCCTGGTATGGTGGAAATGCAGAACTCACCTGCTGAGCTGTCATCAGATCCAGCCCCCAGATCCAGTTTTGATCACGTCAGATGCAAGTATAGTAGGCTGGGGGGCTCATTGCAACAACATCTTCATCCAGGACAAATGGATCACTCGGCAGAGTTATGTCCCGTCCAATGTCTTGGAACTAAGGGCAGCTTACATGGCATTAAGATCTTTTCTCTTTCTGATACAGGGCAAAAATGTTCTACTGAGGATAGACAATATTACAGCAGTAACCTACATAAGACGGCAAGGAGGCACTTGGAGTCTAACCCTCTTACAAGAGACAAGCGAAATAATGAGGTGGGCTCAAAAGCATCTATTCAATCTTACAGCCACATACCTGCCGGGGGAAAGAAATATCGTAGCAGATCGCTTGAGCAGGAGTTTTGCGGACCCAAACGAATGGCAGCTGAACAATCAGGTATTCACTTTATTAGTCGAAAGATGGGGAATACCGGAGATAGATCTTTGGGCAACGTCAAGGAACTCGAAACTACCGAAGTTTTTCACGAGATATCCCCATCCCCGGTCGATGGGAACAGATTGTCTGACGCAGAAATGGAGATTCAAAAAGGGGTATGCTTTCCCACCATTCCCAATGATCCCCAGATTTCTCCAAAAAGTATTAAAAGAGTCCTCCACGATCATAACTATAATGCCGTTTTGGCCTCGGAGGCCCTGGTTTGCGTTAGCCAAGGAACTGAGCATAGTGGAACCGATGCCTCTACCACTCAGACACGACCTTCTGTACCAGGAAAACCTTCTATACCCAGAGGTGGAGTCACTACATTTGACAGCCTGGCTACTGAAAGGCAAGCATATTTAGAACAAGGTTGTTCAAATAAAGTTGTAGAGACATTACTCAAGGCTAGGAAACCTTCAACAAATCGGACATACTATAAAATCTGGGAGAAATTTCATGACCATGCAACAAAATATAACTTTGATAAGCTATCCCCATCTGTAGGGAACATACTGGACTTTCTTCAAACAGGAGTGGAAAAATCGTTAAGCCTCTCAGCACTACGAGTACAAGTTTCAGCACTGTCTGCTTTAACGGGTTTAAAATGGGCATATCATCCATTAATAATACAATTCTTAAAAGCAGTGATGAAAATTCGTCCACCAAGAACACCGTTTTTTCCCAAATGGGACTTATGCATAGTATTAGAGGCATTGTCTTCTTCTCCTTTTCACCCGGTGGAAACACCCTCTTTACAGGACACAACTTTAAAAACATTGTTCCTAACAGCAATTTCATCTGCTAAAAGGGTGTCCGATATTCAAGCTCTCGGCTGTTCAGAAGGATTGCTAGAATTTTTTCCAGACAGGGTAGTGCTGAGACCAGTTCTTTCATACGTTCCGAAAGTGGCTTCAAGCTTCCACATCAATCAAGAATTAACACTTCCTACATTTACGGTTGAGGGAGATAGTCACCCACTGGATGTAGGTAGAGCATTAAAGGCATACTTAACAATCACAGCACCATTTAGATCTTCTGATCATTTGTTTATAAATTACCAGGGGGTTAACAAAGGTAAAAAAGTCACGGCAAGGACTCTCTCTGCCTGGTTGGTGAAAGTGATTCAAAGAAGCTACCAACTGAGGGGTCTACCAATACCCCAGGAGATAAAGGCTCATTCAACACGAGGAATGGCAGCCTCATATGCTTGTTTCTCTAAAGTCTCTATGGACACAATTTGTAAGGCGGCCAGCTGGTCCTCAGTGAATACATTTATGTCACATTACTGTATTGACCCTGCTTCATTATCTTTATCATTTGGGAAAGCTGTATTGTCGGCAAATTGTAAATAAATTAGTGTGTTTATTGCAATCATTATTACCCTCCCTTGTGTTTAATTTGGTACATCCCATGAGTATGCCGCCATGTTTATGCAAGAAACTAGAAAATTGAATACTTACCTTCCGTAATTTTCTTTTCTTGTATAAACAATGGCGGCATACGAATCCCACCCTTCTGTCCATTCGAGGACTGATTTATACAAAGAATGGCGGAGGGGGGGCGATTCATTATACTTATAGAGAAGTCTGTCCTATAGGGGTCAGGGGGCGTGGCCAAACCCATGAGTATGCCGCCATTGTTTATACAAGAAAAGAAAATTACGGAAGGTAAGTATTCAATTTTCTAGTATCCCTCTCTGCTTGTCTGAATCACGATGGCTTCCAAACAGTATTGCACACTCTCCGCTCTCATTTCGCCACACCAGAGGTGCCGGTAAAATTTCAGGCTTTTACGGCATGATCTATTCTTTATGACATTTACTGACATTTGTTGTGGTATTTACCGCACAAGTCAGTAATTTACCTCACTGCTCAGTAACTTAAGCTTTTCATGCGGTAACAGCCTTTATGACTTGACATTTTCCTAAGTGTTGGTAAAGTAAGCTGTTTTCAGCATTTCCGAATGTGGTAATGCTTTATGAATGGAGGCCATAGTGAGATTAACGTCCTGAACAAAGCCAATGTGAGTGTTGTTATGATATTAAGAGATTTAAAAATGGCCTGGACACACTTGTTGGTACCCCTAGAAAAGATCATCAATAATTGTATGAGATTTTTCAAACTTGCTGTTTTCCTTAATTAGTATCTCACGTCTCTAGCTGGATTCACAGCATGACATGTGTTAAAATGTGTGTGAACTGCAATCGAGACTGGACAGAGACTTTAAAGAGAATCTGTAATTAACAGTTTTAGGCAGTGTTTACAAACAAACTAACCAGCTTGTGATAGGCTCACATAAACAGAGTGTGTGAGTCATACAGAGTGTGCAGGGGGCCTGCAGAGGGTGTGTATCGCTTCTATCCAATCACAAGCAGCCCTGCACATTCCACACATTCAAGCCTTAGCCTGACAGACACGACAGAGGAAAGGAGATAAGATTTATTACAGAGACAGTGCAATTAGGAAAGGCTGCAGTAAGCCAGAGCAGATTAGAACAGGCATAGGAACTTATAGGATAGAAGAACTAAGGCTGAAACATTTGTTACAGAGTCTCTTTAATACAAAGCCTGCATGCAGCTTTTAAACAATACTAGTTGCCTGGCAGTCCTGATGAGCTCTTTGGATGCAGTATTGTCTGAATCACAACTGAAACATGCATGTGGCTAATCCAGTCAGACTTCAGTCAAAAATAATTGATTTGTATGCTTGTTCAGGGTCTGTGGCTAAAAGCATTAGAGGCAGGGTATCAGCAGAAGAGCCAGGCAATGTGCAGTTTTTAAGAGAAAATAATTACCGGTATGTTATCCCTCTCACTTCAGATATGCTTTAAAGAAACGCTGTAACAAAAACAATTTTTTTTCTCCTGGGGGGTACTTACCTCGGGGAGGGGGAAGCCTCGGGGTCCCAATGAGGCTTCCCCCTCCCCTGTAGCTGCAGGCAATCCAGTGCTGGCTCCCCCAAAGTCTCCAGCAATCCAGGCTTGACAAGCTACATTTATTTACCTTCCCTGGCTCTGTTGCGACTCTCAGCACGGAGATAGGCAGAAATAGTTGTTCTCTGTCAGGTCCGCTGTACTACGCAGGTGCAGGAGACTTGCGCCTGCGCAATAGAGCGGCCCGACAGCGATCAGCTATTTCCGCCTATCTCCAAGCGGAGAGCAAATAATGCGCCTGCACTGGAGCCGGGAAGGTAAATATTTACATCCCCGCCGTTTCGGGAGCTTTTTGGCCACTGGCGTGGGACACAGGAGGACAGGGAAAGCCTCGATAGGATCCGGAGGCTTCCCCCACAGGAGGTGAGTACCCCCCCCCCCCAGGGGAACTTTTTCTCGTTACAGGTTTTCTTTAATCCTGACAGAGCTGGAGCAGTTTGCTTAGGAAAAGTGGGCCAAACTATCTGCTGACAGGTGCAAGAGTCTCACTGAAAGTTATTTTCATTTGTTTTGTTACTTTAATTAAACTCTGAAGCAAAAGACAAAGAGTGTCAAACTGTAAGAGTCTGAAGTCATTTCAGAGGCAACTCTATAGGTTGCCATACATCAGACGACTTAGAGGATGATCAACCATCCAATTCGGTTATTATAATTGAAGGTGCCGACAAGAGCCTCCCAGATCGACGATGTGACCCATTTGGGGCCAAAATTGGTCGAATGTATAAATCAGATATGCTGCAAGATGTCGGGCCGACATGCTGAATCGGGTGCACGGTGGTAACTGCGTTTCATATCGAGATAAGCAACTAACACAACGGAACCCACAGTACTGATGTCACAAACGCACCCACATATACGCTCAAACCACATGGGGCACGTGTATGTGAGAAAGAGGGCAGAGACGGAGGCAACAGCGGACACCGACAGGTAAAGTATTCCTGTCGGGAGGGGGGCACATTTTACACTAAGGGGACAACGGTGTCACTAGACCAATTCCCAAAGGTTTTTATGCCCGAAGTTGATCAGGATTTGGCCTGCAGTTTATGGCGTCCAACAGATCTCTCTCCGATCAGATAGATCTCTTGGTCTGCCTGCCCATACATTGTCTGATGAATGGGCACCTTATGAGTTATTTTTTTCATCATGGAGGGGGCACCATGTTTGTAGGCTCCTGTATTTGTTTGATATTACAACATAACCAGAAAAAAAACGTACAAAAGGAAGTAAAGTTATGTTGTGCATTTAATATGCTTGCCTTGTATTGGAGTGGATTGGATCCACTGTCCTCTTATTGGTGTTTCTGTCCCTATTTCAGAGCTTTTCTGATTTGATGAGAGGAAACGCTAACATGAGGTAAATATATTAAAGCCTGACAAGGGACCTATCCATGCAAAAGATGCCCGTCATTCACCTTTACCTACTGTTCTCAGGGAAAGCTGTCCTGATGCGAGAGAAAAGCACTCACCTCTTCCTTCTCATGAAGCATGATGTGAGCTTTGAGGCTAGCAACGCGGGAGAACTTCTTGTTGCATGCTGGACATGTGGGGTCATCCGCATTGTGTGTAGATTTATGAAGGGTAAGATTAAATTCAAGATTAAAAGACATCGGGCACTGATCACAACGATGAGGCTGCATGACAGACAGGGAAACATACATTTAACATCTTCAAATGATTAGGAGAAAATTCTGAGAGGTTCAGTCAGAATACACAGAAATGGTTACATGGCAAGTAAGAAAAGCCTTTATCCAACTATAGAACATGCATGGAAAATCAATATACAACTACACCAGTGTCACTCACTCATCACAGAGCTCTGAGCTGGCTCTTATTTTGGGTACATATTTCGGCGCCACTCAGTTCGGCCCTGGGAGAGCGAGCCGAATGACGGCTCTGTCTGCTGCCGCTAAATAAATACCATTCCCCCTCCGAGTTGTCGCAACTCGGAGGGAGATGTAATTCGGGGTCTGGCAACCGCCGGAGGCTCAAATTACTGCTACGCGGGGAGCGCATCATAGCATTGCTGCTATGACGGCGCCCAGCATCGGCGCTCGGCTCTTAGAGCTGCGTGCCGAAATGAACTGATCAGCTTATTTTGACTATATAGTTTGTGAAGTGCTATAAAAGATGTCAGCTCTATAAAAACAAATAATAATATGATAGCGACATTTAGGAATACTGTAGGGGGTCGGGGAAAATGAGTTGAACTTACCCGGGGCTTCTAATGGTCCCCCACAGACATCCTGTGCCCATGGAGCCACTCACCAATGCTCCGGCCCCGCCTCCGGTTCACTTCTGGAATTTCAGACTTTAAAGTCTGAAAACCACTGCACCTGCGTTGCCGTGTCCTCGCTCCCACTGATGTCACCAGGAGCGTACTGTGCAGGCCCCTGACCCCCATACAGTATTCCTTTAACTTTGACTGTGGTAGAGATTAGATTGTGAGCTCTTTGGAGAAGAGTCAGTGACATGACTATGAATGTTACTCTAAAAATTCATTATTTCTCAGTTTTCAGCCACTATAGCTTGTAAATAAGTGCTAGTGTAGATAAAACCCACACATTTTATTTACCCATTTGTCCTGGTTATTATGACATTTAAATTATGTTCCTAGTACAATGTACTGTGACAATGGGAAATAAAGGTGTATTTTTTCTGGTTTGTGTTTATGTTTTTTTCATTGTACTCTATCAATAATTACAAGCCCTTATTTTCAAAAATAATAGTAATACACCCTCACAGCATACATATTTAAAAAGTCGAGTCCCTAAGGTAATTCATTTATGTATTTTCTTTTAAATTCTGTCACTTCTGGGGTTTCTTTTTTACAAGTTTTTTTTATTTTGGTATTGAGTATAGGAAAATCAACTTTATTTTTTGGGATATTTTGACAGAAAATCACAATCACTAAGTGCTTAGCAATTGTGATTTTCAGTGTAAAACAGCACTAAATGAAGAATGACAGTTGCTGGCTGTAACAGTCATTATTCACAAAACAACAGGCATTCATTGGCTCAGGGAACACATGTTCCCTTGCACCTATGATTGCAGCTGCTGGTGTGCATGTGCACCGGGACCCGTGGAATGCATGCACACGATCACCCGTGTAAAGCACTCATTTAGTATATGTATATCTAGGTCCCTGGTTTAAGTGAAGTTTTAAAGGGGAGTAGATATGCGCACCAGCAGTGTGGAAGAGGTAAGAAAAAGAAGAGACAGAGCTCATGGCTTATGCAGAGAGAAGGCACTGGATCCTTTAGAGCAGGGCTTTCCAACCTGTGGTACGTGTAGCACAAGTGATAATTTGTTGGCCAGGTGGTACTCCAAGTTTGCCTGTCATTTAATTGCCCGCAGTTCTGGTCCCATCCTGCCTCCACAAAGTTTGGCTCCCCCTTGCTCACTCCTCGCTGTGCTGCCCTGCAGCATACTTCAGACCTCAGATCAGCAATGAGGAGACACCCAGACGAATGGTGCACAGTGACAGCGGGTAAACTTCAAAAAGAGGAAGTGACATCACTGCTCACTTCCTGTATTTGAAGTATACGTGCTATCACTGTGCACTGTTCGCCTGGCTGTCTCTACTGTGGCCGGGCTACCACTGATCTGAGGTCTGAACTATTACGCAGGGCAGCACAGTGAGGAGAGAGGAAAGGGGGACTGAACTTTGTGGTGAGTCATTGCCCATCTCTCTGGTGGTGAAGGGAGGCTACCTATATTGAAGCAGGGAGGAACTGGAAAAGCAGAGTTAGTACCTGCTAACGATGTTTTCAACAATCCTTCAGGGCAAAGGTGAGACGTCGCTCCTCCCAGGAACAGGAACAGACAGCACTTCCCCTATAAAAAAGTCACATGGTTAGTCCACCCTCAGTGCGTTTAGCCAAGTACCCGACAGGTGAACATTCCATTAACCCATAACCGTGCAACTATCAGACACAGACAATTAACACCCGGGTGGGATCGTTGCCCTGAAGGATTGTTGAAAACATCGTTAGCAGGTACTAACTCTGCTTTTTCCCCACAATCCTTTAGGGCAAAGGTGAGACGATTAACAAGTAATACAACCTCAGGGTGGGACCACTGCTTGGAGAACCTTTCTACCAAACGCTTGGTCGTGTGCAGACAATGCATCAATTCGGTAAGGACGGATGAACGTAAAAAAGCTTGACCACGTTGCTGCCTTACATATTTGCTCAGGCGAAGCCCCTGCATTATTAGCCCAAGAAGCTGCCCTAGCTCTAGTAGAATGCGCTTTAAATGAGGCAGGAGCCTCACTTCCCATAACTCTGTAAGCTTCTATAATAGATTTAGAAGCTCTCTGACCTACAGTTTTCCCTGACAATAAACCAAAGAATCTGTATTCCTGACATCTGCAGTTCTGTTCAAATATTCCAGAACACATCTTCTAACATCTAATGAGTGAAAAATCCTCTCTTTTCCACACTTTGGATTCACACAAAAAGTAGGCAAAATAATATCATGCGACCTGTGAAACCTAGACATAACCTTCGGACAAAACTCTGGATATGTCTGTAACCCTAATGTATCCTGAAAGTAAGGACTTTCCATAGACAAAGCTTGTAGCTCACTGACCCTTCTGGCTGTAGTGATGACTACTAAAAAATACTGTTTTTAATGTAAGATATCTAAAAGAACTGTCCTTAAGAGGCTCTAAGGAACTTTTGGACAGTCCCTTTAAAACCCCCGATAATCCCAAGGAGAAACGTATGGTTTATAAACTGGCAGTTTCCTAGAAAAAGCCTTCAGAAACCTCACTATCAAAAGGAGAGGAAGACAAGGGGATAACTGAAAAAGCAGATAAAGCAGCAATCTGCACTTTAAGCGTACTTACAGAAACATTTTTATCCCAACCCTCCTGAAGAAAATCCAGGACTGCTGGAACTGACAGGCTATCAAACTTAAAGCCGGACAGCCGAAGATGGAAAGTTTTCCAGTATTTCAAGTAAATCTTCCTAGTAACTTCTTTACGGATACCCATCAATGTAGAGGCTGCCTTGTCAGATACTCCCAATTTTTGAGTAAGGATCCAGACTGACAGATTCAATCTGCCTGGATGTGGATGCCACAGGTTCCCTTGCAGCAGCAGATCTGGCCTGCAAGGAAGTCTCCAAGGGTCCCCTAAGGTGCAATCAAAATCATCCGATTTTGACAACCTCTTGCTGATAACTGCCGGAATCAAATTGAGAGGAGGAAATGCATACCGAAGTGGAAAGTTCCACTCCTGAATGAATGCAGTCACCCCCAGATATATGCTTTTTTGGATTGAGGGAGAAGAAACTCTGAATCTGGCCATGGTCTTCTGTTGTGAACAGATCGATTGACTGTGTTCCCCATCGTTTTGTGATGTCTGGGAACACCTCTCTCTGTTTAGAGACCACTCTGATGACAGAATCCTGCTTCTGCTCAGTTTGTCTGCCTCTATATTGAGTTTTCCCTCGAGACGAACAGCTCTCAAGGATAACATATTCTTTCCTGCCCAGGACAAGATCTCCTCCACTTCTTCTTGCAACAACAGGGATCTCGTGCCTCCCTGTTTGTTGACAAAACGCTACTGCCGTAACATTGTCAGAGTGGATCAGAACATTGGACTGTGACAGTATCGATCGCGCCTGAAATAAGGCCCGCTTTACGTAATTCCCTCCAGTTGGATGACCTCAGACTCCAGTTCTGTCCACTTCCCTTGAAAGGCTCTGTGAGCTATACGAGCTCTCCAGCCCCAAGCGCTTGCATCCGTAGTAATTACCTTGTCTACAGGCTCCTTCCAAAGCCTTCTTTTCACAAGGTTGGATTCCTCCAACCACCACTGCAGAGACAACAAAACAGTTTGAGGAATTGTGACTTTGAAATCTTATGTTTATGGACGACCGTCCCAATTTCCTAGAAGGAAACTCTGCAACTTCCTGATGTGCGCCAGTGCCCAGGGTACTGCCACCATTGTGGATGACATCAATCCCAGCACAGACAAAATCATCCTTAGGGAAACCTTGTCTTCCCTCTGTAATGATTTCACTGCCAAATTTATCTTTAGGATATTTTCCGGAGGAAAGAAAATCCTCTGTTTTAATGAATGCACTAGCATGCCTAGAAAAGGCGTTTTCTGACTTGGAATCAAAGAGTACTTCTCTAGGTTGATAATCCAACCTAGGGATCGGAGATGTTCCGATACCAGATTTAAATGGTTTGTCAGTTGCACGGTTATGGGTTAATGGAATGTTCACCTGTCGGGTACTTGGCTAAACGCACTGAGGGTGGACTAACCATGTGACTTTTTTATAGGGGAAGTGCTGTCTGTTCCTGTGAGGAGCGACGTCTCACCTTTGCCCTGAAGGATTGTGGGGAAAAGACTACCTAAATTGACAATCTACCTACAGATTGCCAATAATTGCAATCTGTAGGCTAGCAATCTAATTTTATTCCTTTTCCCCACCAATGCCTCCTGCTATTCTTTTCCTATATGCCCCCCCCCCCCCCCCCTTTTCTTAAAGTGTACCTGTAAGGAAAAAGTGCCCTTGGAAGGTACTTACCTTGGGAGGCGGAAGCCTCTGGATCCTAAAGAGGCTTCTCCCTTCCTCCTCAGTAGAGGGGGATCCAGCACTGGGACCCCCCAAAGATCTCCTTGCTGACGTGAGCACATGCACATTAGCATCTCTCCACTCGAGCTCCAGTGGAAACAGCCGAGTCTGATCGGGTCAGATCTACTGCGCAGTGGTGGTACTTGAACTTTTTCAAACAGTAAAAGTGCTACAATTAGTGAAAAGGTTGAAAAGCGCTGCTATAGAACCTTCACGCTCCTCTCTCAGGGTCCTCGTTCCAGCACTGTCACTACCCAAGTGCTTCTGAAGATGGGTGATTTGGTACCAAGCATGTGCATGCACATTTACCTTGAGATTCCCACTGATATACCTAGCCTAAACTACTCATGCCTAAGGCCTCTTGCACACTGCAAGTGATTCCGATTCAGATTCCGCTTTTTAATCGGTTTTTACATCCGATTCAGATTCCGATTTGCAGTGTGTAGGGAGCAAACTGCAAATCGGAATCTGAATCGGATGTAAAAACTGATTAAAAAGCGGAATCTGAATCGGAATCACTTGCAGTGTGCAAGAGGCCTACACTGACCTTGAACACATTCCTACCCGTAGCTGTACCTACTCTAAACCTAAGTTTATTGCACTGTGATTATCACCCTGAATTATATTTTGTGTTCTTAAAAAATCAAAGCTCTGAAAAGCATTGCTCCAACACTGCATGCTGTCCGCATGCAGAACATTGCATAGACAGATGAGAATCATTAACAAAGAGAAGTATCCTCTTATTTAATATACACAATGCTCCTTCAAAAATAGGGACAGTTGGATGAAATGCACAAATGTGAGCTTTTCTAGGATTTATTGAACATTAAAGCCAATTCACCTTATCATTCCTCTCATGGTCCCGCATATGTTTCTGGTACTGGGTCTCCTTAGGGAAGGATAACAAGCATATGTCACACTTGTAGGATGATCCATGGGAGGAGTAACTGTTGTTTTCAGCGCTTGCTGTTAAAGCTCCATCTGTAAAGTTATCCGTAAAAGGAATTAAATAAAAATACACTATACATAATTCTTGCTAGTAGTTAGCATGAAAATGATTGCAGATATACAAGTACAATGTACAGTTTCTTCCCTCAGAATTCTCTAAATATATATTCATATAGCTGGTCTACAGCTGTACATCTGCTCTGACCACAATGCAGTTCAAGTTGAGCCTAACGCAATGGGTTTTATTTGTAGCTAGATGTGTGTGTTCTTTAACACCAGGGCATTACATTTATAACCCTAATGAGTGGATTTGTGTTTTTTGTGCAGCTAATACATAATAGCTGGGTAAAGAGGGAATATTCATTTCTTTTGTCTAAATAGAAAAAAGGAGAGGTTTAGTATGTCACAAGGGGCCGAGTCACTTATTTATACTGCGTATTTGTCTTTATTTTACTTTGCAGGGAAATCAGGAGCAGTTATGTGCTTAGGCAGGTCTGACTTGTATCTGGAAACATGCCAACTACTAGCTTTAGGGACATCTATAAAATATGTCTGTACAGCTTTTTATAGCATGCAAACAACCCATCAGCAATTACATACATCTTTAAAAGTACGTTTGTAAAGATGCAACACCCAATCTGTATATCTGTTAACGTCCTCTTAAGTGGTTACGTACTTACAACTAAGCGTGCTTAAAATAACTTAAAACAAGGCCCTGAACAATAATGCATGATAGGGCTGGTGCACACCTAAAAGTGCTAGCAGAATCAAAACCGCTAAGCGTTTTTGGAAGCAATTTTTCAGAGCAATTTCAGGAATATGCCTAGCCATTTTCTAGGTAGGTCTAGCGATTTTTGGAGCATTGTGGTGTAGCAATTTTAAATTTTTAGTACAGTTAGAGCTGGAAGTGAACAGATTTAAAAGAAGAAAAAAAAAACCCCGCTTGGAAAATCACTGTGTTCTAGCATTTTTTTAGAGTGATTTTCCACGTTTCCTATACATAACATTGAGGCTGAATCGCCTCAGAAATGCTGCAGGACCCGCGTTTGCAAAAAAAAAAAAAAAAAAATTAATCACATCGCTCTGGTGTGGTCCATCCCATACAAATACATTAGCCAAGCGCTTTTCAAAGTGGTAGCGTTTTTCAGAAGTGCTAAGAAGTGCTCTTGGAGTGCATCAGCCCATATTTGCATTATTTTTCACCGTTTTAGTTACAGACAGATCCCCAGCATGTAATAGTAAGGTCCCGTTTCCCCTGCAGCCGCACGAGTCTGCGAGATGTGTGGCGGCACTTCCGGATCTGCGGTTAGGCTGACGAATCCCATGAGCCGTGCCATGCACGGCTATGGGATTCGCACAGATTCAGATGGAAATGCCGTTCAAATCGCTAACACAAGCGATTTGGCTGGCGGGGCCATTGTTCTCTATGGCAGAGTTTCCCCGCGCGATTTGCCTGTGGGGAAACACTGCGGATTCTGCCTGGTTACCGCGCAAGTGGAAACGGGCTCTAAATAAGATGCAGTCTGTGTTGGTCTGTGCTTGATTCATCTGTCTCAGACTTTACCAACTGCACCAACTGACTCTGTACACTCATAATTATCTTTATGTTCAAGTGCTGATAACATCTTTACACTTTGTATAGGAGAAGGGCTGCTCCCGAGTTACTTTTACATTGTCAGCAAAAGGTAATGTGTATGAACCTTCGCAAATGTGCCCATTTACTGATCACCTGGCAAACAGCTCCAGGGGAACCTTGTCCAATACTAATCTCTATACATGTGATGTAGCTCTGAATGCTCCAAAGAGATCATATTTCCATCTTATTTAAAAACTAAATCTTTAGCATCTTGCAACTGAAAAGTACTGAAACATATACTGTATATGTTGATGCTAGAATTTTATGTACCTGTATCATGACCATACTTGTTATGTTGCTGCTACAAATGTCTTCACATGTGGCATAGCTACTACGGTATACAAATATTTTTTTCTGTTGATTAGCTACTGCCCACACATATCTGATTAATTCACTTTGATTTGAGTCTAAGCAGCTTATCAAAGGCAAGTCTGAGTGGTCATGTTGGAAATATCTGTATAGGGGGGGTGGGAAAGGAGCAGTGGTGGATTGACAGCACAGAGCACTGCACTGTGACTAGCAGTATTCATTCTTATCCAGGTTTAACTTTAGGAACCTGGCAGACATCCAGGAAGAGATAGCCAAGAGGCAGGAGGTGGTGTGGAGGTAAATCTGGGTGTCCCCTGCATATAGGTGATATTGAAGCCCACAGAAGAGAAAAGTTTGCCTATGGAGGCGGTGTAAATTGAGAATAGCAGGGGACCAAGAACAGAGCCTTGGGGGACCGCATCTGAAAGGGGGGGTGGAGGTTGAGGAGGAACCCTTGAAGGTGGTATTAAAGAAGCAATTTGAGAGGTAGGAGGAGAACCATGCAAGGGCCCGGTCTTGGATACCCACAGATTGCAGTTATTGGAAAAACAGGGAATGATCAACAGTGTCAAATGCTGATGAGAGGTCAAGGAGGAGAAGGATGGTGTATTTTCCTTCAGCCTTGGCGAACATGAGGGCATTGATGGATTTTGGTGAGGGCAGTCTCGGTGGAGTGGGCTGTCTGAAATCCTGATTATAGGGGGTCAAATAGGGAGTTGGAGCCAAGGTAATGGGTCATGTATTGGTGGACTAGACACTCCAGGAGTTTAGATGCAATAGGGAGGAGGGAGATGGGGCGGTAGCTGGATGGGAGTGAGGGGTTAAGTGAGGGTTTTTTTTAGTAGGGGAAGTACAGTGGCCTGTTTAAAGTCAGAGGGGAAGGTGCCTGTGGAGAGGGAGAGGTTAAGCAGAAAGGTGAGGAATGGAGCCAGAGCAGGGACTTGTGGACAGAGTTGGACGACACAGGGTCTAGGGGGCTGGAGGTGGCAGGAGAAGAGGCTAGGAGGTGGCTGACTTGATCCTCTGTGACAGGAGTGAAGGCGGTGGGTGGTGTGTGGGAGAGGTATGTCGGGGGGGGGGAAGAAGTGATGGAGTGGCTGCAGGAGGTTTCTTGTCGGATGCTGGCTATTTTGTCAGTAAAGTGGGTGGACAGATCAGTGGCCGAGAGGGCGGAGGTGGGGTTAAGAAGGGAGTTGAAGGTGGCAAAGAGGTGCCAAGAGTTAGAGGCTTAGGATCTGATCAGGGCAGCAAAATAATTTTTTTGGCATCAGTTAATGCAGAATAGAACAGCTGCAGGTTGGCCTTGTACTCCAATAAGTCAGAGTTGAGGCTTACAAATTTATTTCCTTTTGATCAATTCATATTGACTGGCTGTCCTGCTGATCCTCTGCCTCTAATACTTTTAGCCCTACACTCTGAACAAGCATGTAAATCAGATTTTTCTGACTGAAGTCTAACTTAGCTATATGCTTGTTTCAAGTTTGTGATTTAGCAACTGGTAAGGTTTAAAAGAAAATAAATATGGCATCCTCCATATCCCTTTGACTTCAGTTGTCCTTTAACCTCCCTGGCGGTCTATTAAAACCGCCAGGGGGCAGCACAGCACTTAAGATAGTCACAGATAGTCGCTGTGCAGCGGCATCCCCCCACCCCCTAAGATCGCCTCCGGCGATCAGCACAAACAGAAAATCCCGTTCAGAACGGGAGAGGCGAATCGGAGCGGAAAGTACACGCAGCTAGCAAAGTGCTAGCTGCGTGTACAAAAAAATTATGCAAATCGGCCCAGCAGGGCCTGAGAAATCCTCCTGCGCGCATAGCCGGACCTCACCGCCAGGGAGGTTAATAGGTTTTAGCAGACTGGAATGCCCCATGTAGGGGAGGAATCCATCATCCAATTGAATGAGGATCATGTTGGGCAATAAGTAACCCATATATGGCCATTTTTTTGCTTTTATTTACTGGAGCGGATAACAAGCACCATGTTCTACACATGGCCTGCAGAAAGCACATGCTTTAATTTTCCAGTGGAGAAGAATTTTTCTTTCTAGGTCTTATAAAGCACCATCCTGTGTCTACAAGGGTTTATTAGGAAGTGTTGTCCTTTCAGCCGCGGGGTGCACACAAAAGAACTTTTGGGCCAGTGCATGAAAAAAAACAATGATTATTTTGTTTTTTCACAAGAATATTTTAATTTTCCCTTCCATTGTACAATGAGCTGTCTGTCCTTGCCATCACAGTGCTCATAACTCATCTAACATTAGATAGATGAAGATTTCTTCCCATTAGACAGGTTTATAAATTGTTAAAGTCGCTTTGTCATATGATTGACCATTGGTAGCATACTCTATGTACTATTGCGCTCGCATTTGTGAACACTCTATGTTGCATGCTGATTTCTGTCCGCTTCTTGTGTTTCCACGTTAGCTGTAATTGAATGTGGTCTAAAAGTACAGGTAGTTCCCAGTGAATGAATGAGATAGGTACTGTAGGTTCGTTCTTAACCTGAATCGGTTAGAACACTGTGCCATCTCTGTCTCCTGTACCCACTCTATACCCCCTGTGCCTCCAGTGTTACCTATGTTCCCCCATGCCTTCAGTGTCCCCCTCTGTGCCACTCAAGTCAGCAAATGCGACGTCACAAGGCCAATTCCCAAAAGATTTTACGCTGAAATCAATCGTGAATTGGCCTGCGGTGTATGGGCAGGCAAGATCTCTCTCTGATCAGATTCGATCAGAGAAAGATCTGTCTCTTGGTCAAATCTGCCTATCATCGCTGGAAATAGCCGACTTACCAGCTATTTCCAGCCGCTTCAGGGCTGATCTTTAATGTATTTGTGCTGTGAAAATTATGGTTTAGTGCCATCACACTTAGTACAGTTGAAGTAGAGTAATGTGACTTGTATATGACAGGACAGCCCATAGCTGAATTTGGATTAATAAAATACAGTATTTTTCGCCGTATAAGACGCACTTTTTCTTCCCCAAAATTTTTGGGGAAAAGTGGGTGCGTCTTATCCGGCGAAGGTACAGATTTTGGGATGCAGAGGTGCGCAGGAAAGCGGTATATACATTACCTGCTCCTGCCGCTGCGCTCCTGGCTCCAGTCCTGCTTCGCGATCCTCTTCTGCCATCCACCGATGCCTGCTGCTACAGCCACCGCGCTCCTGGCTCCAGTCTTGCTTCACGATCCTCTTCTGCCATCCACCGATGCCTGCTGCTACAGCTGCCATGATCCTGGCTCCAGTCCTGCTTCGCGATCCTCTTCTCCCATCTACCGCTGTTGCAGCCACCGAACATCGCTGGCTGGTGAGTCCTAATAAGCCGCGCAAGGATTACGCAATCAGTACACGTGCGCCAGGGTCATGCATGTGTGACTCCGGCGCACGTGTGCTGATTGCGTAATCACCGTGCGGCTAATTGGGACTCACCGGCAAGCGATGTTCGGCGGCTGTAGCAGCAGTAGATGGGAGAAGAGGATCGCGAAGCAGGACTGGAGCCAGGATCATGGCAGCAGGAGCAGGTACCGTATATACTGTATTTACGCTGCTGGCACAGGGGGATATGGACAGGGGGACATGGCCGGCACACCGGGACACGGACGGCACAGGGGGACACTGACAGGGGGGCATGGCTGGCAGGAGGACACTGACAGGGGGACATGGCTGGCACAGGGGGACACTGACAGGGGGACATGGCTGGCACAGGGACACTGACAGGGGGACATGGCTGGCACAGGGACACTGACAGGGGGACATGGCTGGCACAGGGACACTGACAGGGGGGCATGGCTGGTAGAGGGACACTGACAGGGGGACATGGCTGGCACAGGGACACTGACAGGGGGACATGGCTGGCACAGGGACACTGACAGGGGGGCATGGCTGGCACAGGGACACTGACAGGGGGGCATGGCTGGCACAGGGACACTGACAGGGGGGCATGGCTGGCACAGGGACACTGACAGGGGGGCATGGCTGGCAGGAGGACACTGACAGGGGGACATGGCTGGCACAGGGACACTGACAGGGGGACATGGCTGGCACAGGGACACTGACAGGGTGCATGGCTGGCACAGGGACACTGACAGGGGGGCATGGCTGGCACAGGGACACTGACAGGGGGGCATGGCTGGCACAGGGACACTGACAGGGGGGCATGGCTGGCACAGGGACACTGACAGGGGGGCATGGCTGGCAGAGGAACACTGACAGGGGGACATGGCTGGCAGAGGAACACTGACATAGGGACATGGCTGGCACAGGGACACTGACAGGGGGACATGGCTGGCACAGGGACACTGACAGGGGGACATGGCTGGCACAGGGGGAGACTGACAGGGGGACATGGCTGCCACAGGGGGACATGGCTGGCACAGAAGGGCATGGTTGGCACAGAAGGGCATGGTTGGCACAGGACATTACAGGCACAGGGGGAAACAGCAGGCAGAGGGGGACACAGGAACAGCCAATCCCTACACTGACCACATAGGGGAACACAGGCAGGCAACATGGGAATAGGCAATCATTACACTGTCCCCTTATGTGGTCAGTGTAATAGTATGTAGAGTAACTGGGGGGTGAAAAGTCCTTAAGACGTCCCTGCATCATAGACACACCAAGGTTTAGTTTTTTCTTTTTTTCCTGATTTTTGCCTTCTAAATCTGGGTGCGTCTTATATGCCAGAGCGTCTTATACGGCGAAAAATACGGTAACTATTACGCCAAGGTAAACCAGATTTCTTTCAAACGGTATGGGTGTGGTGATCACAACCTATTGATTTTCTTGCACTGGAACTCCATTTCTTTTCTGCTATCGGTGAGGAGCAGGTAACCCCACACTTTATTGAACACGGACACTCATGGGGTTAAAAACAGTGCAATTCGTGCTTGTGGCTGACAGATGGGCGCCTGAGCTCCCTGACAAGTGCAGTTCATGTGTCTGTCTGAGGGAGGCCTTAGATATATAGAACAAGACAGCCTGAAGTGAAAGACAGCTTAATACAAATCTGGTATAAAGAAGTACTGGTATTCTATAACTGGTTAGCTAAAGGTATTTTCCAAGTTATGGCTACTGTCATACGGACACGTTGTGCATCATACATTATAACTGCATAGTAAATGTGATGCAATTATGTGGTCATGGTACATTCAAATTGGTGTGTTAGCAGTTCGATGGAATCCTTTGGATAAATGTGAGGTATGCTGTGCGGTACTGGACAATGTGCGCATTTAAGGCTCATTTCCACTAACTGCAAATTCATATCGCAATGTTCCGCAATGACTCTGCAATCAATGCATATCAATGGAGTAGTTTCCATTGAATGCGGTTGAGCCATTGCGGAGCAATACAGTGAGCTGCGGGAGAAAATATGGATTGCAGTAGTGACAGAGCGGTTGTCTGCAATATGGAAAGCAGGAGGCAGAAAGCACCCGGTTAGTGGAAACCGGATCTTACAGTTGTAGTAAAGCATACTTTTCACAAACTGTGTGATTCACTGCAGTGTTGGGAAGCTGGGATGTGAAAACATCTTTTGTGAGAAAACCCAAAACAGGTTAGGGTGCATTGATACTATAACAGGTGCACAGCAGAATAATTATGCATATCAACGGATTGCCCATTAAATTTTTTTGGGCCTGTTCACAGCTCTGTGTTATAACAGATCATATCATTTTGTAGTTATGTGTTAATGCGTGTGTATAACGTGCCCTGTGTCCAGTGCAGTTCACGCACATTATAATGCAGTGTTCTGCAGCACACACACTGTGAATTCCACCATAATAAGTTAGAGCAGCCTTTCTCAACCTTTCAACCCTGGAGGAACCCTGCAAATAGCTTTTGGATCTCAAGGAACCCCTGCAAACAATTTTTTGAACTCGAGGAACCCCCACACTTATTTTGCAGGAGGCATGATCTTTAAAAGTATGTGTGGCTGTTTATTTCACTACCCCTATTACACTGCCACTCATTATACTGCCTCCTAAGCCCCTAATTTAGTGCTTCTTGTTACAGTACCACCTATTATAGTGGTTGAGAAAGCCTGAGTTAGATGTCTTCCTTCCTTGTTTCCAGATTCCATCTTTTCCCATACTTTTTCACAATTTCCTTCCCACCCAGGGCTGGTTCTAGACTTTTTGCTGCCTGAGGCAAACTTGTGAAGATGCGCCCCCTCCAATTTGGAATGATCGCACAGCACCCGACATTTTTCATCCTCAGTACAGGTAGGTAGGTAGCCAGGTATATGGGCCCCTGTATAGGGTAGCCAGGTATAGTTGCCCCCAGTACAGATAGCATAGTTGCCCCAGTATAGTTGACTCCAGTATAGCTAGTTAGTTAGCACACATGTGGAAGAAGGTTCTCTGGTCAGATGAGACCAAAATGGAACTTTTTGAAAAAAATACTAAGGCTATCATTCATAAGTGTGTTCGGTAAAGAAAATCAGTGCAGGAAAACACCGCATTCGGTATTTTAGACTTCTGTGTGCTCATCCATAAAAATGTTTACAGTTGTGATAGCAGTGCGGTGATTTCCCAAACTAGGCTGGGTCTAGGCTGTCGGTAGGCTGGCGTAACAGAAGCTGCCTGAGTCCCTCCGTGCGCTGCTCTCACTGCTGCTGCTTGGGAGGTCTGTCTCCATTGACTTAGCTATAATATGCATGCTTATCGCTACTTCCAAGGGAGTGGTATTCCCCGTCCTCACACCGCTTGCTCTTATCTTTTATCAGAGGCGTAGCAATAGGGGTTGCAGAGGTTGCGACCGCATCGGGGCCCTTGGGCCAGAGGGGCCCTCCCTCAACTACAGTATTAGCTCTCTATTGGTCCTGTGCTCATAATAATCACTTCTATAGATACTTTGAATAGTGGTAATCATTAACACACTGTTTCCCATCCCCTTCTTGCACCTCTGACACTGTAGTTGCCATTGGCAGGTTTTGGTGCGCTGAATCAATTGTTATGTATAGAGTGCTTGGGGGGCCCCAATGTAAAACTTGCACCGGGGGCCCACAGCTCCTTAGCTACGCCCCTGTCTTTTATTATTTCAAGAAATGATCAATTTTTTCATTTAGGTACAACTGCCTCATACTTATTAGTCACTGAGTAACCTCCACTTTTTGCACTTGTTTCCTCTTACTTTCCCTGCACTAGTTTTAATAAATATAATCTGCTGTGTGCAACACAAGGTGTACATCAATGAAACAATTTTGATTGTACAATTTTACTAATCCTATGTAGTAGATCGGTAATTTTAGCAAATAGACTTGAAAAAGTTCAGTAGTCCCTCATATTAGAAACTGTAAGACTGTACAATCACGTTAGTATAATTAGAAAAGTACTAGTTTGAAAATAAGCAGTGACATAGAAGTTACACATTGAACAGAGTTCCAGTTTAATAACACATTGTAAATATGCGTACGAATATACTTGTACTATAAGCACATAAGCTGCACCATGCAGGGCAATAGAAACACACAGATATCCGCAGCCATAACTCGCTGCTGGGCGTACAGTACGTGTGCAGCACTACATGCAGCTGGCACAACTCCCGCAGCGCGGCCCCTGCTACACACACCGGTAGCGGACTACACATATCCCCTCCATCCATACAACACAGCCTCATCCTCCGCTGCCTGTAGTCCGGGTGCTACGGCCCCCACCCAGATCATTCCGCACAGTCTCCGGGAGAAGACGCCTCACACTTGTACAGTCCGGCCTCTCCTCTACATCCGGGGACTATATGTGCTCATACACACAATCCTATCTGTGTGTGGCAGAAGCTGCTTCTGGTCACTGCAAGCTGCGTTCTCTTTTACCCAATTGAGGTTTTTTTTACCTGACTGCGATACGTCTTCGGCCCGTGGTTTTGGGGGTCGGCCCCGCGGCATTGGGCTCGGATTATTTTTTCTTTCAGGATAATGTCGCCTCTTCCTCTTTTTTCACAACGGCGGCGGAAGCAGCACTGGGAGGAGAAGGAAGAAGACGCGTCCGCGGCGGAGGAAGCACGGTGGGGCGGGGTTTTGGTGATGACGTTAGCGATCAGTATTGAACCTGTTGCGATTATGTTCATTTTCCCAGTAGGGGTCCTGTGTGGCGCTGGCTGGGTTGTTCTGGCTGCACATGGAACTGATGGTCGTGCATTCAAACACAGGCTGGAGTACTCGCTCGCTGTGACAGCGCTGGTTGATCCATTCGCAATGCGAGTTGGGAGTTGTAGTCCCTTTCAGTGCATACATGGTGTTTATGAGCAGTTTTAAAAATGTCTAGTAGCTAGCGAGCTGTTATAAACCCAGGCTATGATTACTTGTTACTTTTTGTTTTAAAGTTTTAGGTAAAACATTTTCTTTACAATACTTTATTAAGGATTTTGCGTTTTATTGCAGACTGTCACATACATTTTCAATTTCTTGTCTGCGTTTCTTCATTGTGGGCGCCATTGACTGTGTGCATTGAAACCATCTTTCTCTGCTGATGACAAACTGGCATCTATTCACAATAAATGTGCAGGGGCAAACGCAGGATTTTTAAGGGGGGGGGGGGGGTTCCTGAAAGGTCCAGAAGCACGTATGTCCCGAGTGCTTCCGAATACAGGTGGCTCCATACTGCCCATGCACAAAAGTGCGCTGGCGTGTTACGGAGCTGCCTATCTTTGGAAGTACTCAAGGACACTAGTGTTTCTGAGGGCTTCTGGTAGCAGCAAATGTGAATGGGGTACAGCGCTGGAACAACTCCCCAAGAGAGGAACAGGAGATAGACTTAGTTTGGACAATTCAGTGGAATATGCTACATAGTTTCACATAGCGCAAGCGATACCCATATGATGCAGGGATATATGCATCTGCGGAAGATGTCGGCGCTACATAAATACTAAATAATAATATTTTGCCTCACCAGGATTGCACTTTTATTTAGCTTTCCTGTAAGACAAGAACACACAGTCAGCTCTAGGGGAAGAGGGAAACAAAGGTGAATGAGGGAGGGCTGGTGCACACCAAGAGTGCTTCTGAGCGTTTTTCAAATCAACAGTGATTTGAAAAGCGCTTGGCTAATGTTACCCTATGTGGGTGTTCCCACAGCAGCGTTGTGACTTTTTCAAAATCGCAGGTATACTGCATGTAGCATGTTTTTGAGCAATTCATTCAAAAATCGCTCTGAAAATCACTTCACAAAATCACACTCACAAATTGCTAGCGATTGCTATTGTCATTTTGGCGTGCACTAGCCCAGAGAGAGGAGTGGAGAAATTGAGAATAGCCTGAGATGGAGCAGAGAACTTATCTGTATTGAAGTCCCACATCACACAGGCTACTTGCCTGTAATCGGACTCCTGTCCCTGTCAGTCTCTCACACAAGTCAGAAAGAAGCCCTCCTGGAGTCTAGGGACTGTCAAAAACTTTTCAGCTTGTTATCCACACCTTATCCACACATGCAGTCGTTATAACAATGGGGAGAGACCAGACAGATGTTTGCCCACAGACCCTGAGTCCAGGCAAGCTCTGCATCATGCTGTGCATATTTACCAGCTTGCCTGCACTCTAATTTCATCATGTCTGACACTTCTGTGCTGTGGAGAGTCCAGGACTCCATAATCAACATTCTCTCACTGCAGGCTGCATCTTCTTGTGAGGGTTGTGAGGGAAGCTCGGCTGCCTCTCTCATTCTATTAGCTGGAGGGAGGCACCAGAAGTAAGAAGGGAGGGAGAATGAGGCTGTTTATATTATGCAGGCTTCCCTGGCTGAATACACAGCTCAGTGCAGTGGGGAGGTTCCAGACACCCGGAATAGCCCCCTGAGTTCGCCAGTGATGTGCGGTAAATTTTGGTTAAAGGCACCCCTCAGCAAAAATAACTATCGAAATGCTGTTCTGACCCTTATTCAGCAGCACCCCCAAAAGGATTAGGATGCATGCCGAGGCACCCCTGGCAAGTGCTCGAGGCACCCCAGGGTGCCACGGCACCCAGTTTGAGAACCCCTGCGTTAAACAGTTGTTAGAATTGCAGAAAATATTGGTTTCCGTGAAAAAATTCTAAAGTTCAGCAAACACTGCTCAAAAGGCTGTAGACTACATGTAACTGAGTGTAAAGTAGAGATTAGTGATGGATCGTTCGCGAACGAGCCGACTCTTTGCTGTGAACGACAAGAGCCGGTTCTCAGTTTTGAAAGAACCGATGGCTCAGCCGCCCCACACAGCTCTGATTTGCTGTGTAATAAAGGGCGCTGAGGCATGCTGGGAGATGTAGTCCTCCACTTGCAGCTTGTAGAAGTGTGGGGCAGAGCAGTAGCAGGAGGGATTGCCCCAGTCAGAGAAGCAGTGTGGAGTTGTCATGGAGACGGGGGCGGGGCTTTTACTCCGATTCTGAGTGGTGTCTAGTGATATTTAATGAAGAGCCGATTCAGAGCCGGCTCTTTAATGGGAGCCGATTCAGTAGAGCCGATTCTCCGAGAAGAGCCGGAATTCCCATCACTAGTAGAGATGAGAAGTCCTGATCTTTTCAATGATTCGGATGATTCGAATTGGATCATTGAAAAGATCCAGATCTCGAATCATTTTACTAGGGAAGCATTGAAATGACTATCAGGACAGGACTTTCCCTGCAGTGGACAGAGAAGGGAAGGGGGTGGACGGACAGAGAAGCTGAGAAGATGGACAGAGGGCAGGGAGTGGACAGAGCAGGGAGGAGGTGGACGAAGAGGGGTGAGCAGAGAGCAGAAATGTTTTGCACACATTACCCACATGTTGCAATCATATGCTTTAAATATGTTTCCCTTATATGTTTATCTGTATACTTTGATTGCAAACGTCTCACAGTGAAAGAAAGCATTCCAAAATGTGTCCTTTTCTCACCTCCAACACTCATCATACATTTAGGGAGAAGATAAGTGCAGCTGTTTAGAGCAGAGTGCAGGAGTATCATATTGCACTGCAATCACAGTGCCTGCCCTGTCATTCTAGCCCAGCACGCTGTCTGCAAAGTTACTGAGCTGTGCTTCTGAGCCAAACGTTTCCCATTTGTTCACTATGCACTACAACGGAACAGACAGCCTAAAATGAGCAGCACATTCCAGCCAGTACGTGTGCTCTACACATATCTGGCAGTGGCACCCATGTCCCTTCTCTCATCTACCTGTCCCTCCAACTGAGCGATCCATCTCTGCTCTGCTTCCAGGACGCCCGCTGAGAGGGGGGTGCCGCTCTTGGCTCCACCCCTTTGTGAATCCAATCGTTCATTTTGATGATCCGGATGATTAGACTCACAAAAGAGATTCGGATCAAAGATCCGAATCGTTCATGATCCGGACAACACTAGTGTAAAGTGAAAAAATGGCGCCGGGTACTTACAGATGATAAAAAAATTGGTAATTAAAGATTAAATAATGCTTTCTTTTTCCATTATGAATTTAATTTTTTACTGAATTTACTTCTAAAATAACACATTTTTACCATGTTTCCACACTTTTTTTTACCGCACTTTTTCTCCAGTTGGTCATTTCAGGCAGAAAACATTGTAAATGTAGACATGGTTATGTTCAGTCTAATTTTCCACGTGCAGTAACTGCGGTGTGGTTATAAAAATCATCCGACTCCTCCGTTTATGAAATCTCTGATTCCAGGTACCCAAAATAGCTCCTACTCCTTAGGCTAGGTTTCCATTTGTGCGAAAACGGGCCGATTCCCTGGCCACGAATTCGGATGGAATTTGGCAGCATATAGAAGTCTATGAAAAGCTTCCAAATTCGTGACTGGGGAAAAATTTGAGGCCCTGCAGCAAACATTTGGTTCTTTTCCATTAGCCGGGCGCATCCACTAGGTGGCGATAAAACTCCACCAGAGTTACATCTTTTCCTACTATCCATGGCGGCCTGGAGGGGGAATAGTAATTAACGCCACCTGGTGGTTGTGCCCAGCTAACGGAATATTACCAAAAATTCTTGGGTCGCTGTCCGAATCCCATAGCCGCGCATAGCGCGGCTAAAGGGATTCGCTGCGAGAGGCGAGCAGCTGTGACGGCATCGCGTCCCGCACGATGCATGCCACGCACAAGTGGAAACGAGCCCTTAGTCTAATACTTACCAGGGCTGTGAATTTGGTATTAAAATTATCCGACTCCTCAGTTTATGAAACCTGACTACAGGTACCCAAAATTGCTCCAACTCCACAGCCCTGGAATAGAGGCCTTTGAATTTGGAAGCTAATGATTTACTTACATGATCAGCCGATTCCCAAAGCTAGATGAAAAGAAATAACAATAATATTTATATAGCGCTTTTCTCCCGGGGGACACAAAGCGATGTGACCCTGCATTATGCAGTCTCAAAGGCTTGGGAAAAGAGGTGAGTTTTTAGCCTTTTTTTTAAAAGCTGTCCAGAGAAGGAGCCTCTCGTACTGATTGTGGAAGTGAGTTCCATAGAGTAGGGGCTGCGTAGGAAAAGGCCCGAGCACCAAATGTTAAGTGTATCCTGCGAATAACCAGCTTCATCTTGTTGGCAGAGCGGAGGGTGCGTGGAGGGGCATAAAGTTCCAAAAGATCCGCTATGTATTTGGGTCCCATGTGGTGTAGAGCCTTGAATGTCAGCAGGCATATCTTAAAATTGATTCTCAATTTTACTGGAAACCAGTGAAGAGTTTGCAGTACTGGGGTGATGTGTGAGCTGCGGGGGGCATTGGCTAGGAGTCTGGCTGCAGCATTCTGTACTAGCTGTAAGGGGCGCAGAACCTTATCTGTAGATCCGATGAACAGGGCGTTGCAGTAGTCTAGGCGGGAGGATACAAATGCATGAACCAGGGCAGGTAGGTCTTCAGCTGGGATAAGGTGGTTGATTTTCGCTATATTTCTTAGATGGAAGAAGGAAGACTTGACGACAGCTGATACCTGCTGTCTGAGTTTTAGATTTCCATCCAGGATCACCCCAAGGTTTCGCACAGTTTCTTTATACTGTACAGTATCTCCCCCAATTGCTAGATTGAGGTCGTAAGCGTTTTGAACTTTATCCATCATGTGTGGACCACCTACCACCAACACCTCTGTTTTGTCAGAGTTCAGCCTCAGCCAGCTGGTGTTTATCCAATTTTGTAAATCCACTAGACACGCATTTATGGGTGCTGATGGGTCTTGGGTGCCAGGCTTGAAGGACAGATACAGTTGTGTGTCATCTGCATAACAATGGTATCCTAGGCCATAGTTCTGGATTATTTTGCCCAGTGGGAGCATGTAGACTGGAAAGAGTAATGGTGATAGTACAGAACCCTGTGGGACTCCATAGGCAAGGGGCACTGGATTAGAGTAGTGTGTGCCCAGACATACTTGCTGTGTCCTGCCAGATAGGAAGGTCTGAAACCAGCTAAGAACAGTACCCCTTAGGCCACAGTAATTCTTCAGTCGCTGGATTAGTATTTCATGATCCACAGTATCAAATGCTGCTGACAAGTCAAGGAGAATCAGAATTGATCAATCACCCTTGTCCCTTGCAGTAAGTAGATCATTCATTACTCGGACTAATGCCGTTTCAGTGCTGTGCCTTTTCCTGAATCCTGACTGAAAGGTATCAAAGATGTTGTTATCTGTAAGCCTGGCTTCTAGCTGGTTGGCGACTGCTTTCTCAATAACTTTTGATAGGAATGGTAAGTTCGCCACAGGTCTGTAGTTGGTTACAGAATCAGGATCTAGTGATGGTTTCTTCAAGAGGGGTTTTATGATTGCTTTCTTTAGTTCTTTTGGGAAAAGTCCACTTTGCAAGGAGCACTGAGTGATTTTGTGAAGTGCTGGCCTGATCAGCTCTGGGCACTGCATTAAGGATCCAGTTGGGCCAGGATCCAGGTCGCAGGTAATGGGGCGGAGACTGAGAATTCCAAAATCTTCTTCACTCAGAGTGTGAAAGACTTGCCATGGTGGTACGGTAGTAGGCATATGCAAAGTCCAGTGGTCAGTTGATGGTGTTGGTGTAATGCTGGCACGGATGGTAGACACCTTGTTTGTGAAGAAGGCAGAGAATTCTTCACACCTTTCCCTGGAGAATGTGGTTGGGGCTTTTAGGCAGGAAGGACTGCAGAGTGATTCCACTGTGTGGAAGAAAGGAGCAGCTCTGTTGTTGGCTGTAGATATTTTGTGCGAGATAAAGTCTGATTTTTTCTTGGTTATTGCTTGTTAGTATTGTCTGAGGTGTTGAACTAGGCTAGATTTGTGCTCCTCAGATCCTGATTTATGCCACTGTCTTTCTAGTCTGCGCCCTTTCTTTTTTAGATCCATGATGGTTTTGTCAAACCAATTAGCTTTCTGCTTTCTGGTTGCTGATTTGGTGCGTCATGGGGCAATACTGTCAAGTGTTTCATATATTGTGTTGTTGTACTGGGTTACTAGAGTGTTTGGGTCCATTTGACTGTGGAGCAGATTTGTAAAATCCAGGTTGGCAGTTATCCTCTCCGGTGTTAATTTACTCAGGGGACGGGTTTTGATTGTTTCTTTAGGGAGCTGCTTGATAGGGTGATGTTCAATAGCAAACTGTATTATGTGATGGTCTGACCACACCACTGGGGTTACTGTTATGTTACTAATGTCCATTTCAAGGTTGAACAGTAAGTCTAGAAATATTAGAACATGGAATTTTCGGTTGGAGATCATAGAATAGTAGGCGGCACCTGGAACGCCCGTTTTACACAAGTAGCTGCAGGTGGTGAATCCACAAATTGCTCTAGTACACCTGCCAGGAGAAACAGACTATTTGGGTCCGAGTGGCACCTGGCAAATTCATAATAAAATACAGACTATAGCTGGTAATTTAGAAATCCAGCAAAGGACCAGCACCACAGCAGTGTATTATAGCTCAAATACTTTAACGAGACATCAAAAGAAGCAACTTCTTTTGATGTCTCATTAAAGTATTTGAGCTACAATGCACTGCTGTTGTGCCGGTCCTTTGCTGGATTTCTATTGTTACGACCCCTTTGCTACTGGGGTGGGACCTTGGCACACACTTATTTTTGATCTTGCATTGGTGCTCCTGGATCTATTTTTGCATATAGCTGGAAATTTGGGCATGAGGACACCAACAAAAGTAGCAGTGACAGTAGTCTGCTACAGTGGTTTGCAAAAGTATTCGGCCCCCTTGAAGTTTTCCACATTTTGTCATATTACTGCCTCAAACATGAATCAATTTTATTGGAATTCCATGTGACAGACCAATACAAAGTAGTGTACACGTGAGAAGTGGAACAAAAAACATTTATGATTCCAAACATTTAAAAAAAAAAAAATAACTGCAAAGTGGTGTGTGCGTAATTATTCAGCCCCCTGAGTCAATACTTTGTAGAACCACCTTTTGCTGCAATTACAGCTGCCAGTCTTTTAGGGTATGTCTCTACCAGCTTTGCACATCTAGAGACTGAAATCCTTGCCCATTGTTCTTTGCAAAAGAGCTCCAGCTCAGTCAGATTAGATGAACAGCAGTTTTCACATCTTGCCACAGATTCTTGATTAGATTTAGATCTGGACTTTGACTGGGCCATTTTAACACATGGATATGTTTTGTTTTAAACCATTCCATTGTTGCCCTGGCTTTATGTTTAGGGTCGTTGTCCTGCGGGAAGGTGAACCTCCGCCCCAGTCTCAAGTCTTTTGCAGACTCCAAGAGGTTTTTTCCAAGATTGCCCTGTACTTGGCTCCATCCATCTTCCCATCAATTCTGACCAGCTTCCCTGCCCCTGCTGAAGAGAAGCACCCCCAGAGCATGATGCTGCCACCACCATATTTGACAGTGGGGATTGAGTGTTCAGAGTGATGTGCAGTGTAAGGCCTGGTTCACATTAGCGTTCGCTGTCCGGATTCGCCTGATCGGATCCGGACCGTATACTGTACAAACGGAACGTACGTTCCGCATAGCAATGCAAAGTCTATGCGGACGTTCACATGCAGCCGTTCCGTACAGAACGGAGCCGGATCAGATCCGGACTCCGGACACTTTTCCAACATGCGCTGTTTTTCGGGTCCGGATCAACCAGGCCACGCACCAGGACCGGAGCCTGACTGCACCATCCGGAAATAGAAACCAATGGGAAACGGAAAGCACAGAACACACTGGCTACAAACACCTGACGTTCTACCCCACTTCCTATGCGTATTCTAGTGGCCATTTTGGATGGAGACACATGGGCCAAGCATTTCTGGAGTGGAGCAGCATGCTGGAGCTGTTTGGCAGTATGTCGGAGGTGGAGGTTAGGCCTAAACAGCGGAGGACCTGATTCTACAGGTGCACCTTCTGCTGACCTCCCAGACCCCAACAATTATATAGTTTTATTTATAACTTTTACCAAACGGATCCGGATCGCAGCCGTATACATACCTGATGCAACCAGACCGGATCCGATCCGGTCCGTTTGGCACAGAAACGCAAGTGTGAACGGGGCCTTAGTTTTCCACCACACATCGTTTTGCATTTTGGCCAAAAAGTTACATTTTGGTCTCATCTGACCCGAGCACCTTCTTCCACATGTTTGCTGTGTCCCCCACATGGCTTGTGGCAAACTGCAAACGGGACTTCTTATGCTTTTCTATTAACAATGGCTTTCTTCTTGCCACTCTTCCATAAAGGCCAACTTTGTGCAGTGCACGACTAATAGTTGTCCTATGGATAGATTCCCCCACCTGAGCTGTAGATCTCTGCGGCTCATCCAGAGTCACCATGGGCCTCTTGACTGCATTTCTGATCAGCGCTCTCCTTGTTCGGCCTGTGAGTTTAGGTGGACGGCCTTGTCTTGGTAGGTTTACAGTTGTGCCATACTCCTTCCATTAGTAGCCAACTCTGGTGCAAAATAGTAGTAATTGTAGTATATCGGTAAAATTATGCCTGTCAGGTCACAAAATCTAATGTAATCACAACTCGCTGGAAAGCGCTTGGTATAGGTATGTGGGAGGGGCCTTTCTTATGGAGACACATTTGAGTGCAGCCACGCTCAGAAATGACACGAGATGCTTTTTGGTACCATTTTGCGCGTTGTCTGTCACACATGGGGTCACGGACACTCCTCTTGAGCTGCATGAAATTTTAGCAGGAAGGCGTTCGGTTGTCAGCAGACTGGTGGATAAACTGTGTGCGCTAGTGTCTGTATGCACTTTAAAGCGGACCCAAACCAAACATTTTTTTAATACAAAATATTTAGTTGCACCACTCTGACACATACAAAGATAAATAAACACTCCTTCAAGCCTATAAGCATTTCAGTGCATGCTTTTCGCCCTTCTCCTTTCATAACTAGGGTTATACAGGTGGCAGCCATTCCGTATGAGCTTAGTAGGAGGTTTTAGATCATGGGTGTGTTTGTCATCAGCTACCCTCCCTCACAGGGGTGTTGTCTATGTGAAATCTCACACAAGCTGAGATCACCTCCCCAGTGACATCATCAGTAGCAGCCTGTATTTTGTTTTTGTTTTTTAATCTCCTCCACCAGTCTGCCAGATTCTGTCCCGGCAATATGAAAGAAAGGGAGGGGTTCCTCCAGAAAATGTAAAATATGTTATTTGTCATGATGCAGCTGAAAAAAAGGCTGCTATTTATTATAATTTAGAAAATTTTATTTCTGAAATGTTGTATTTTTAATTTGGGTCCACTTTAACCATGATATTCTGCAGTTGCAACATTCATGGGTTTGCCTGGGTGGTGTTTTTTGCAGTGATTGTGAATATCAACCTGGCTGATTAGGCCAGATTACAGCTATTCATGTAGGAGATCACAGCATTGTGTTTTTATTATTCCAACACATCTTCATTGATCCATGGAGGGTTCCTAGCGGACTGCACCACCTTTTTACTTTTGTGTGGTGTGACGTTTATGAGCCTTTAAAGGGATGGTCCAAGCAAAATAGAAAAATGAGTTTAACTTACCTGGGGCTTCTACCAGCCCCATGCAGCCATCCTGTGCCCTCGTAGTCACTGCTGCTCCAGTCCCCCGCTGGCAGCATTCCGACCTCGGATTGCGTACATTTTTACGCATTCCTGCTAGTGCAGAAACATTAACACATACATTTTTACGCGTTAGTGGTTTAATGCGTAAATTTTTAACCACTAACGAGTAAAAATGTATATGTTAATCTTCCTGCACTAGCGGGAATGTGTAAAAATGTACGCAATGCGGCCCGCCGACCTCCGAGGTCAGAATGCTGCCAGCGGGGGACTGGAGCAGCAGTGAGTGACTACGACATTTTATACATACTTGGGGCTTCCTCCAGCCCCATGCGCACGGATTGCTCCCACGCTGCTGTCCTCCGCTTCCTGCAGCTCCTGTATCAGGTCCCATAACTTCCTTCAGTCGCGGCCAGTTGCTGGAGAGATACGTGAAGAGCGCACTTCCTCTTGCACAGACTGGCCACGACTAGAGGAAGTTACAGGACCCGGTACCTGAGCTGCAGGCAGCGGAGGACGGTGGTGTGGAAGCGATCCGTGCGGATGGGGCTGAAGGAAGCCCCAGGTATGTATAAAACGGTAAGTATTATTCATCTGTGGTTTCCTTTAAAGGGAACCATAGACGAAGCACCCTCATGTATTTTCCCATATATATCAGTGGGAACATTAGAGAAAACACCTACCCTACTCTGTTTCATTCTGCACTGCACAGCTTGCTTCTAATCAGTCTTGATAAAATCCCCGACTGAGGTTTCAGTCTGGCTTTGCTCAGGAATATTTATAGCTCGGTCTGTGTTCTCTCGTGTCTTTTCAAGTCCAAGCCTGCCCCCTGCTGGCTCTGCTCAGGAATCATTATAGCGGAGTCATTATAGTAAAGCCAGACTAAATGCTCAGTCCGTGATTTTATCAGGTCTGATCAGAAACAAGCTGTGCAGTGCAGAATGAAACAGAAAGCATGGTAGGTGTTTTCTCTAATGTTCCCACTGATCTATATGGTAAAATACATGAGGGTGCTTCGTCTCTGGTTCACTTTAAATCTGTGGAAAATTTAGCAGGCATGTGACTGCTGTTCCTAGAATGTCAGGGCTAGAGTGGCACTTTAACTGCCCAAGACATTTTTGGAACAGTAATCAATATTTTTATGTTTACATTGGTTTAGTCTTTGAACATTAGATAGAACATATCAACACTTACATGTAAAATTTACTTGAGGCGTCAAACGTTAAAAAAATCATCACTTAACTAAGAAAGGGGGCCTCTGGATCCTAGAAAGGCTTCCTACGCCATCCTATGGTCCCCCGTAGCCGAGCGTGGACCCCCAGAAGATTACCGACAAGGGCTTGTCTGTAGTCATATCGGGATCACTCTTCTCTTCAGGCACGAGTGTGGCTGTACTGCGCATGCGCGAGCCGGAGTGAACTGAAGCTGCTCGTGCTACTGTGCAGGTTCGGCCGTGCTTGTGCGGGTGCAACATAGCTGCGCTCGTGTCAGAAGAACAGCGCGGTACCGATGCTTCAGGAGGGTCCAGGTGAGCAGTGTGGGACCAGAGGGCAGTGTGGGAAGCCTCTGGAGGATCCAGAGGCTCCTCTCTTAACTCATTTGCAGTTTCAAATGAAATTTTTAAAGCTGCTGTGCATTCTAAACCTCTGCTGGCAAATCTTGTTTGGCTTCCTAGTGCAGGTGGCAGGGAGCAGTTATAGTTCCCTGTTCCAGACAGCTTCTTCTCTTTCTCCATCAGTGGCTCTGAACTTCTAACAAGTTTTCTGGGTCCCAATCACATGATATGATATGTGGTCGGGATCCAGGAGACTGTGTCAGCATTACAGCACCACCCAGTGATGGAAGAGGGGTAATGGAAGAGATTCTGACTCTCCCATCACCCTCTTCCACCACCGGGTGGTGCTGTAACACTGACACAATCTCCTGGATCATGATCACATGTCATATCATGTGATCAGAACCGAGAATGCATGTCCGGATTACATTGCCGCTGCAAGGAGTAAGAAGAAGCCGGTCCAGACAGGTAACCTTTTTTTTTTTTTAAAACAAATGCAGCGGATACATGTGGTAAGAGAGCACATTACAGATAAAGCATACTGCAATGCCTGGCAGATCTCCTTCAGCTGCTATGCCCTAATCTACCACAACCTTCACCCTACGTGGTGGGTCCCCGCTTGAACGGGAGATGAGGAAACACATGCGCGGCTTCGGTTACACCCAGGCCTTGGAGGTGCAAGGTATAGCAGCTGAGGCCAAGAAAGCCAGAGTGCCACCAGAACAAACAAGACTATGTAGCTGGGTGATTAAAAAAAATAGGCTACGCAGATCACCACAGGCGTTATGGACAAGGAAGCAAGATTGCCCACAGCAACAAGACACACTGGTTGCTCAGGACGACCGCAGTCCTGAGCTTCTGACTGAGTAAGGAATAGACAGACAGAAGGATTGTTTGCCTAACAATAGCAAATATTTACACTGATACAGACAAGACAAACAGGAGCTAATAGCAACCGCTGCTACAGTCACGTCCACAGGAATAGAGCTAGCAGGATAACCACCAGTCACCAACGTGGTGAAGGAAGTTTCCCACTAGCAGGATGGTAAGACTTCACTTACCCCCGCGGGTGCAGTGAACGTCCAGGCAGGCAAGGTAATACAAAGCAAAGCAATACAAAATACAACTATTACAGCATGGACCCAGCAACAACTCGGGTAAGCTATGTCAAGCAAGGTCTGGAATGAGAGACAGGCTTTTATATGGACATCGGCCAATGGGAACAGATATGCAAATTCCCACACAGCTGAATGGTAATCATGCAATCCTGTGCTACACTGATTGAAGGCTGTAAGCTGTGTGTGAATAGAAGAGATTCTTATTACAAATGCATGCATGTAAGAAATCCACAGCTGCCTGACTGCAGTTAAACTGCAGCAAGCCATAGGCGGATTCATGACATCATCCTGGGATACTCTATACTACAGTGTGATTGCAAATACCAAAGATTCTCATGGCAATTGCAAACAAAACCAAGCAACCAAATGCAGGTAGAGAAATCAAAACGGCTCGGCAGCAGCTCCGCTGCAACTGGCAGGAGGGATCCTTACACAGGGCCGGCCTTAGGTTTTACAGCGCCCTGAGCATAACCAGATTTTGCCCCCCCATTTCATCCTCTTTGCGTGTGAGCGCACCACACACACACGCTAATGAGGGGGGGGGGGGGTGGTATCTGCTGCCTAAATACACTAGAAGGGGATCTGCGACTGCAAGACCAGTAGCCTATATACACTAAAGGGGGAATCTGCCTACATCTACAAGACTAGTAGCCTATATACACTAAGGGGGGGGGGTCTACCATAGGTAGGTGCCCCTTAGTATAGGTTAGATAGGTAGCTGCCCCCAGTATAGATTAGATAGGTAGCTGCCCCCAGTATAGGTTAGATAGGTAGCTGCCCCCAGTATAGATTAGATAGGTTGCTGCTCCCAGTATACATTAGATAGGTTGCTGCCCCCAGTATAGATTAGATAGGTAGCTTCCCCCAGTATATATTAGATAGGTAGCTGCCCCCAGTATAGATTAGATAGGTAGCTGCCCCCCCTCCAGTATAGGTTAGATAGGTAGGTGCCCCCAGTATAGATTAGATAGGTAGCTGCCCCCCCCCCCCCCTCCCAGTATAGATTAGATAGGTTGCTGCCCCCAGTATAGATTAGATCGGTAGCTGCCCCCAGTATAGATTAGATAGGTAGCAGCCCCCCAGTATAGGTTAGATAGGTAGGTGCCCCCAGTATAGATTAGATAGGTAGCTGCCCCCCCCAGTATAGGTTAGATAGGTAGGTGCCCCCAGTATAGATTAGATAGGTAGCTGCCCCACAGTATAGGTTAGATAGGTAGGTGCCCCCAGTATTGTCTAGATAGGTAGTTCCCCCAGTATAGATTAGATAGGTAGCTGCACCCCCCCCCCCTCCCAGTATAGGTTAGATAGGTAGCTGCCCCCAGTATAGATTAGATAGGTAGCTGCCCCCCAGTATAGATTAGATAGGTAGCTGCCCCCCAGTATAGGTTAGATAGGTAGGTGCCCCCAGTATTGGCTAGATAGGTAGCTGCCCCCAGTATAGGTTAGATAGGTAGCTACCCCCCACCCCCCAGTATAGGTTAGATAGGTAGCTGCCCCCAGTATATATTAGATAGGTTGCTGCTCCCAGTATAGATTAGATAGGTTGCTGCCCCCAGTATAGATTAGATAGGTAGCTGCCCCCCAGTATAGGTTAGATAGGTAGGTGCCCCCAGTATAGATTAGATAGGTAGCTGCCCCCCCCCCCCCCAGTATAGGTTAGATAGGTAGCTGCCCCCCAGTATAGGTTAGATAGGTAGGTGCCCCCAGTATTGGCTAGATAGGTAGCTCCCCCAGTATAGATTAGATAGGTAGCTGCCCCCAGTATAGATTAGATAGGTAGCTGCCCCCAGTATAGATTAGATAGGTAGGTGCCCCCAGTATAGGTTAGATAGGTAGGTGCCCCCAGTATTGGCTAGATAGGTAGCTGCCCCCAGTATAGATTAGATAGGTAGGTGCCCCCCAGTATAGGTTAGATAGGTAGGTGCCCCCAGTATTGGCTAGATAGGTAGCTGCCCCCAGTATTGGCTAGATAGGTAGCTGCCCCCAGTATAGATTAGATAGGTAGCTGCCCCCCCCTCATAGTGGAGGGGGAGCCGCAGGGGGGGGCAGCCTGACCTCTCCCTCCCTTCCTCTCCGGGCCACCCTCCGTGCCCCCCCCCTCCGATGCAGACTGCAGAGAGAACAACTCACCTCCCTGGTTCCGATCGCCGGCGCCTCTCACTTGCCGCTGGTCTCCTCTTCTACATTGTCACTGATGCACACTAAACTTCCTGTTAAGCAGTCTGCATTGGAGGGGGGAGCACGGAGGGTGGCTCGGAGAGGAAGGGAGGGAGAGGTTGGGCTGCCCTCCCCGCGGCTCCCCCTCTATCACGGGTATGTTTGCCAACTTTGCCCCCCATCACCCCCATCAGTGGCACCAGGGGGCGGAGCGAGACGGACCCAGCCGGGGCCGCAGCTTCCGCATTAAAACACAGGCGGCAGGAGCGCCCCCTGGAAGCCGGCGCCCTAAGCGATCGCATCGGTCGCTCAGGTCAAAGGCCAGCCCTGTCCTTACACATACATCATATTCATACCCTGCATTGGTGTGTAATAGGAATTGAATTAATTAGAAGTTATTAGAGCGGTTCTTCCATCAGTCCCAGACAAGGTGAAACCTCTTTAATGCGCCTCGGTGCGTATAGACCAGTTTTTTTATGAGGTGGGGTGCTGTCTAGCATTTTATCCAGCTAGGTAATGTAGGCGGCATGGTCGCAAGCCACCTGCACACCACCTCCTGATGTCCCATAAACAGCACCTCAGTGAGGAAGGTCTTAAGAGAACCTTCCATACCTTCATCTTGAATGACACCAAGGATGCATATAATTGGGTCAGAGTTCATGGGGCAACCCATTGTGTCGTTTAAGAACTTAGTAATTTGTGTCACAGTAGCCCATAACTACAGGACAGTTCCAGTTGAGATGGAAAAAGGAGGGTGAGGGAGATTGGCATTTGGGGCAGTTGTCTGAGATTTGCGGGTTGTATTTAACAATTCTGCTAGGTGTCAGGTAAGCCTAATGACCAGACCGGTAACTTTAAAAGCTCCCTGCTGCCCACTCTGCATACCCTGCCAGGCTGGGGAAGGCACAGTGGCAGGAAAAATTTTGGCCATGCAGACAAAGTTTTACTTTATTTGGCTGCTAAAGGGTTAAGTAATCGTTCCAGTGCAGGGTCCCTCTTCATCTTCTGGCAAGCACTTTATAGAAATGGTAAGATTGTATCATTAGCACTTTTAAAGCTGTAATGCCTGGTACACACAAGTAAGTCCATGGGAACCTTTAAAGGAAACCTGAACTGAGTAAAATGTAAAATAAACACATGATGTACCTGCAAATATTACATACTTACTTTGCCGTCAGTTCCTCTCAGGAGCTCATCGTTTTCTTCTTACAATGATCTCTTCCAGCATGACAAGATTTTCTCAGAACTGAAATATATCGGTTGATGACAGTTATATATCAGTTGTTATCAGTTATAGCTGAAAGGACAACTGATGTGAAACGTAATGTCCATGTTTCCCTATGGCTCAAGTGGGTAATATTACAGTTTAACAGTGTGCTGACCCAGAAGCTCTTACAGGGTCGTTGCCATTTTTAAAATGGAAGACAGAATTCTAATGATCACAGTGGACAAACGGAGGATGCAGGAGAGGAGAAAGAGATTTAGGAGTAGAACACATGAGAGGTAAGTATGACCTATATTTTGACTTAATTCTCAGTTCAGATTTGTTTTAAGGCAGTTGATCAATTTCTTTAAAGTATCAGCCAGTGACCAAAAAATGATCACTCCAATGCAGAATTCACTTGAGTGGGCATTATTTTGGTCTGATCTTTCGTTCATTGAGGGGTGAATATTGATTTGTGTGTATCAGTATAGAAAACCTCTCAGCTGAAGCTTCATTAAGAGACGTTTGTGTTCTCATAGTCAGAATCCAGCACTCCCCAGACACTTTTATTGTTAAATAAGAACAATAACAGTGGTTGTGGGGTGCCTTAGGCACAATACATAAATGTCATTCCTGGTGTAAAAATGTATTTTCTTTCTTTATTGAACCTGCCAAAAAATGTAAATAAAAAGTTAGAATGAATGCCCCATTTTTTGCTTTATCTTCACTGATGTGGGTTTACAACAGGTACTCTGAGGACACAAAACACTAATTTTTCTTAAAGGACACCATATCTTAATTGGTCCCACATAGTGTTGGGCGAACATCTAGATGTTCGGGCCGAACAGGCCGAACATGGCCGCGATGTTCGGGTGTTCGACCCGAACTCCGAACATAATGGAAGTCAATGGGGACCCGAACTTTTGTGGTTTGTAAAGCCTCCTTACATGCTACATACCCCAAATTTACAGGGTATGTGCACCTTGGGAGTGGGTACAAGAGGAAAAAAAATTTAGCAAAAAGAGCTTATAGTTTTTGAGAAAATCGATTTTAAAGTTTCAAAGGGAAAACTGTCTTTTAAATGCGGGAAATGTCTGTTTTCTTTGCACAGGTAACATGCTTTTTGTCGGCATGCAGTCATAAATGTAATACATATAAGAGGTTCCAGGAAAAGGGACCGGTAATGCTAACCCAGCAGCAGCACACGTGATGGAACAGGAGGAGGGTGGCGCAGGAGGAGAAGGCCACGCTTTGAGACACAACAACCCAGGCCTTGCATGAGGACAAGAAGCGTGCGGATAGCATGCTTTGTACCACCATGCAGTCATAAATGTAATAAAGATAAGTGGTTCAATAAACAGGGACCACGCGGCAACGCTAACCCAGCAGCAGCACACGTGATGGAACAGGAGGAGGCGCAGGAGGAGAAGGCCACGCTTTGTGAGACACAACAACCCAGGCCTTGCATGAGGACAAAAAGCGTGCGGATAGCATGCTTTGTACCGCCATGTAGTCATAAATGTAATAAAGATAAGAGGTTCAATAAACAGGGACCACGCGGCAACGCTAACCCAGCAGCAGCAGCAGCACACGTGATGGAACAGGAGGAGGCGCAGGAGGAGAAGGCCACGCTTTGTGAGACACAACAACCCAGGCCTTGCATGAGGACAAAAAGCGTGCGGATAGCATGCTTTGTACCGCCATGTAGTCATAAATGTAATAAAGATAAGAGGTTCCATAAACAGGGACCGGCAACGGTAACCCAGCAGCAGCAGCAGCAGCAGCAGCACACGTGATGGAACAGGAGGAGGCGCAGGAGGTAGACGGCCACGCTTTGTGAGACACAACAACCCAGGCCTTGCATGAGGACAAAAAGCGTGCGGATAGCATGCTTTGTACCGCCATGTAGTCATAAATGTAATAAAGATAAGAGGTTCCATAAACAGGGACCGGCAACGGTAACCCAGCAGCAGCAGCAGCACACGTGATGGAACAGGAGGAGGCGCAGGAGGAGAAGGCCACGCTTTGTGAGACACAACAACCCAGGCCTTGCATGAGGACAAAAAGCGTGCGGATAGCATGCTTTGTACCGCCATGTAGTCATAAATGTAATAAAGATAAGAGGTTCCATAAACAGGGACCGGCAACGGTAACCCAGCAGCAGCAGCAGCAGCAGCAGCACACGTGATGGAACAGGATGAGGCGCAGGAGGAGAAAGCCACGCTTTGTGAGACACAACAACCCAGGCCTTGCATGAGGACAAAAAGCGTGCGGATATAGCAGCAATGCTTTTTGCCGCCATGCAGTCATAAATGTAATACAGATGAGAGGTTCAATAAACAGGGACCGGAAACGCTAAACCATCCCAGATGTTCATCGGTCATGTTACTTGGTTGGGGTCCAGGAGTGTTGCGTAGTCGTTTCCAATCCAGGATTGATTCATTTTAATTTGAGTCAGACGGTCTGCATTTTCTGTGGAGAGGCGGATACGCCGATCTGTGATGATGCCTCCGGCAGCACTGAAACAGCGTTCCGACATAACGCTGGCTGCCGGGCAAGCCAGCACCTCTATTGCGTACATTGCCAGTTCGTGCCAGGTGTCTAGCTTCATGCCCGGTTTCAGGTCCAGCGGTGCCAGCCACAAATCCGTCTGTTCCTTTATTCCCCTCCAAATTTCCTCCCCTGTGTGCTGCTTATCCCCAAGGCAGATCAGCTTCAGCAACGCTTGCTGACGCATGCCAACAGCTGTGCTGCACTGCTTCCACGATCCTACTGCTGCTGGTGCTGGGTTAGCATTTCCGGATGAGGTACAGCTTTGAGATGCGTTGGAGGAGAAGGAGTCAGAGAGGTAGGTGCTGCTGTTGTTATCCAGCTGTTTGCGGCGTGGGCAACACCCGCGCCGTAGCAGGTGAGGAATCGCTGCCAGGCTCCACAAGGTTCACCCAGTGCGCGGTAAGGGAGATGTATCGACCCTGGCCGAACGCACTCGTCCAGGTGTCAGTGGTGAGGTGAACCTTGCAGGCAACGGCATTCTTCAAGCTTCGGGTTATTTAGCTGACCACGTGCTCATGCAACTCAGGCACTGCAGAGCGCGCAAAGTGGTAGCGGCTGGGAACCACGTAACGTGGGATGGCCACTGACATCATGCCCTTGAAGCTGTTTGTCTCCACCACTCGATATGGCAGCATTTCGCAGGCCAGAAGCTTGGCTATGCTGGCTGGCTGTTACTGCCACGGCCCGGGGGTCATTTGCTGGCAATTTCCTCTTGTGCTCAAACATCTCAGAGACAGACAACTCAACCGTAGCGCTGCACACCGAAGGGCTGTTGGTTGTTGTGTTTGATGAACACTGGGAGACCTCAAGAGCACTAGTCCGGAAAGTGACAGTGTCAGCATCGTCTGATGTTTGTGAATGTTGTGAACCACGCAATGGCTGGGCTACTGCTGCTGCTGAGGCGGGTCTGGTGGTGAGTCTGGTGAACCCAAGGGAGGCAGTGTTGCTGGTGGTACCCTGTCCTGCCGCGTTTGCCCACAGAGTGGGATGTTTGGATAGAATGTGGCGGCTCATGCTGGTGGTGGAGAGGTTGTTAATACTTTTCCCCCTGCTCAGGCGGGTCTTGCACACCTTGCAAATCGCCATGGTAACATCCTCAGTGCAGTCTTCAAAGAAAGCCCAGACTTTAACTGGCTGAGGACTCGGACCTCGTGCGTGATGTGCTGGTGCTGCTTAACCCACTGCTGGACGCTTGAGAGGTCATCCAAGTAATTATCTGGTCCTGTTCTTTTGGATCTGTGAGGGTTGTTGTCCTGGACAACATGGGCAGTATTGAGTGGGTTTTCTTGGGTGCTCCCCTGTGGCCTGTACGTGAACCGTCAGGGGAAACACCTCTTCCCTTGCCCCTCCCTCTTTCACCGGATTTCTTCCTCATTTCACTTATCCTTAAAGTACACGCTGACTGGCAGCAGTACAGTGGCAGTACAGAAATGCTATACAGTGGTGGGTGAGCGGTGTACCACTATTGTCAGCAGTGACACAGAGCACAATGCTATACAGTGGCGGGTGAGCGGTGTACTACTGTTCCCAGCAGACACAGAGTGGAAGTAAACACAATGCTATATAGTGTGGCTGAGCCGTGTACACAGAGTGGCATTAAACACAATGCTATATAGTCTGCTATATAGTCACCCCGAACAGGGTGATGTTCTGCAGAACCCAAACAGTGGCAAACACTGTTCGCCCAACACTACTGGGAGGGAACGCAGATTTTAGTACCTAAACACACGATACAACATGTTTTCCGGGGTCGGACTCTGAGGCACATACAGATGGTCCCGATCATCATCCTCATCATACAACTCTTCTCCTGAGTCTGACCCACCCACCACCTCTGCCACCCCAACATCCCCAGACACAGACCCCTCATCGTCCTCAACATTAACTTGGGATGCTGGCCTGAGCCAGACCTCCTCCTCCACATCAGGCCCCATCATCTCCTCAATGGCAGCCCTCATTAATCGCTCTGGCGACGGACTGATGGACACAACGTTCTCCTCCGGGGAGGGCTGCTGCTGACCACTGGCTGCTGGGGTGGATGTTATAGCTTGCGTGGGGCGTTGGCTGTTGCTGTTGTTGGGAGTGCTGCTCACAGCGGAGGTCTCTGGGGAACTCATGTTGAGCTCATATAGTGGTTGACGGTGAGTGGAGTATTACTGATCCCAGCAATATACACACTGACTGGCAGAGTACGCAATGCTATATAGTGTGGCTGAGCGGTGTACACAGAGTGGCAGTAAACACAATGCTATATAGTCTGGCTGAGCGAGCGGTGTACTACTGTTCCCAGCAGAATCAGAGTGGCAGTAAACAATGGTATATAGTCTGGCTGAGCGGTGTACACAGAGTGTCAGTAAACAATGGTATATAGTCTGGCTGAGCGAGCGGTGTACTACTGTTCCCAGCAGAATCAGAGTGGCAGTAAACAATGGTATATAGTCTGGCTGAGCGAGCGGTGTACTACTGTTCCCAGCAGAATCAGAGTGGCAGTAAACAATGGTATATAGTCTGGCTGAGCGGTGTACACAGAGTGTCAGTAAACAATGGTATATAGTCTGGCTGAGCGAGCGGTGTACTACTGTTCCCAGCAGAATCAGAGTGGCAGTAAACAATGGTATATAGTCTGGCTGAGCGGTGTACACAGAGTGTCAGTAAACAATGGTATATAGTCTGGCTGAGCGGTGTACACACAATGCTATATAGTCTGCTATATAGTGTCAGTAAACAATGGTATATAGTCTGGCTGAGCGAGCGGTGTACTACTGTTCCCAGCAGAATCAGAGTGGCAGTAAACAATGGTATATAGTCTGGCTGAGCGGTGTACACAGAGTTTCAGTAAACAATGGTATATAGTCTGGCTGAGCGGTGTACACAGAGTGTCAGTAAACAATGGTATATAGTCTGGCTGAGCGGTGTACACAGAGTGGCAGTAAACACAATGCTATATAGTCTGGCTGAGCGAGCGGTGTACTACTGTTCCCAGCAGAATCAGAGTGGCAGTAAACAATGGTATATAGTCTGGCTGAGCGGTGTACACAGAGTGTCAGTAAACAATGGTATATAGTCTGGCTGAGCGGTGTACACAGAGTGTCAGTAAACAATGGTATATAGTCTGGCTGAGCGGTGTACACAGAGTGGCAGTAAACACAATGCTATATACTCTGGCTGAGCGAGCGGTGTACTACTGTTCCCAGCAGACACAGAACAGTAAACAGAATGCTATATAGTGTGGCTGAGCGAGCGGTGTACCACTATTCCCAGCAGACACAGAACAGTAAACAGAATGCTATATAGTGTGGCTGAGCGAGCGGTGTACCACTATTCCCAGCAGACACAGAACAGTAAACAGAATGCTATATAGTGTGGCTGAGCGAGCGGTGTACCACTATTCCAAACAGACACAGAACAGTGAACAGAATGCTATATAGTGTGGCTGAGCGAGCGGTGTACCACTATTCCCAGCAGACACAGAGTGGCAGTAAACAGAATGCTATATAGTGTGGCTGAGCGAGGTACACAGAGTGGCAGTAAACAGAATGCTATATAGTGTGGCTGAGCAAGCGGTGTACTACTATTCCCAGCAGACACAGAGTGGCAGTAAACAGAATGCTATATAGTGTGGCTGAGCGAGGTACACAGAGTGGCAGTAAACAGAATGCTATATAGTGTGGCTGAGCAAGCGGTGTACTACTGTTCCCAGCAGTGACACAATGACAGGGGGGACCCTGGCTAGCGTGGCTGGAGCGCGAACTACCCTGCCTGCCTACCCAAAGCTAAACCCACAGACAAATGGCGGAGATATGACGTGGTTCGGGTATTTATTTACCCGAACCACGTGACAGTTCGGCCAATCAGAGCGCGTTCGGGTCCGAACCACGTGACCCGTTCGGCCAATCACAGCGCTAGCCGAACGTTCGGGGAACGTTCGGCCATGCGCTCTTAGTTCGGCCATATGGCCGAACGGTTTGGCCGAGCACCGTCAGGTGTTCGGCCGAACTCGAACATCACCCGAACAGGGTGATGTTCTGCAGAACCCGAACAGTGGCGAACACTGTTCGCCCAACACTAGTCCCACAATACCTTTGAACAGAAGAAAACAAGCAGTTGATGCCTGCATGAACATGGCCTATGTTGGATCTGTTTCTGTCTTCATATACTGGTGAGCCTGTGCATAACATCTAATGGCCCATTCTCACGGGCTACAATTGTCGCCGCAACACGCAGCGCGCGCATGTTGCGGCGTCGCACGTGAGTATGAGGCGTTGTACGGGCGCGCACCCTGAACTGTCGCTCGTTGCTGCTGTCGACAGGTGATTGGCGCGGTCAATCGCCCGTCGACAGTTGCCGCCGCAACTCTGCCGCAACTGTCGCTTGTCTGCGTGAGTATGCGAACTGGCAACAGCAACCAGCAGCAGGGAATACCCTGAGCTTCCGGCGGGGGAAGGAACTTCAGCGACAGCTTCCTTCACGTCAGTTGCCAGGTCCCTCCGCCGTGTGTATGCGGAGGGACCTGGCGACGAGCTGTCGCCGGCCTGTCGCGCACACGCTCCCGTATGCTAGCGATAGGCCAGAAATGTTGCCCGTGAGTATGGGGCATAACAGTTTAGTAATCTGCATTCACAAATGTTACTGCAGCTGAGTTGAGGGAGTCAGTGTCAGGCACTGTGGGTGGGGCTTCTACTGCTTGGATTGCATCATGCTGCTGTGCAGACTAAAAGGGGGCAGGCATGGTGTGTTTCTTTCTCAGACAATTGAAGCCTATACTACTGAAAAACTGGCACAGGCATGGACCCCGATTCTTCCACTTCGGTCTCCCAAACTTCATGGTATTGTGATTTTCTGCACTGTTCTGCATTAATTAACTTTCTGTGCATGAGCACCATTTGAATGATGAGTGTCAGCTCAGCGTGTGCGCACAGCCAGGAAGATTGATGGAACTGAGCAAGGAGTCTTTAGACCAAAGGTGTTAATCTCAATCACACAAAGGGTGGGGGGTTAAGTGTAGATGCGCTAGATTAAATGTGGCTGATAAAGATTGTCTCTACCAATATCTAGCCATGTGTTCAGTGGCCCCTGATACCCCTCGATGTGTTGTCGGCTGATCCGCCTGGCAGAGCAACACGACTGAGTGCATTGTTCTCTCCACTCAATCTGCCTGCTCGGCAACACTCCTTGTGTGCCACTCCGTTGGTCCTCCTTTCCCTCTTGCATAGCAACAGAAGGCATTGCTAGCCTCCAGGCTAGTGACATGCCTGTTCAGCCTTGGCCCTGCACTGTCACCTGAGGAATACCAGTCCTTCTCTTGTCACATGCCTTGTATATGTGTATGAGGCTAAAGCTCCTGGCCAAATTGTCTATTAAGATTTAATAAGGGGAGTGTTTGCTAGTCAGCCTAAATCATCAGGTGCAATACCTGAATGGGTAGTTTTCCTCTAGATGGGTAGGCAGCATGCTGTCATCTTCAGTAAAACCAAGCAACCTGTGCTGTACTTTATTCCATGAATTTGCTCACAGCAAACTGAAAGTTACATTTGCATTGTAGGTTTCCCAGACAGGTGGGGAGAAGGATGACAGCTCCAAACAGCCCAAATCTGTTTCACATAAGAAGTATGCTTGCTCGCAGTTTTCGGGGGTATGGACAGGAAGTAGAAAAAGCGGCGCTTTTAAACGTGCACTACACGTGTGCACCAACTTTAGACCTTTCCACTGCCTGTATATAACAAATAACAGGAGATGGGAAGGGAGCACTCGCATAAGACAGAAAGTTACCTGTGCATACATACATAGGCTATTGTCCACCATCTCCATAAAATGCCAGACACCGGTACAAAAGCTGGGGTGTCCTACTATGTAAACAGTTTGCTGTGAACATTTATACAGCGCAGGTTGGTGCTCTCTGCGTTTCCTCCTTTGTTTTACTACTCACATTCATGCACATTTGAAGCTCTCACGGGCCACATAAAATAGTAAGCTGGGCTGAATTCAGCAATATGCTGGAGCCTTTGCAACAGAGAAAATATTATACATGGTGGGTATATTCCATCAGCTTTGATGGCCATAAAAACATAGCATTAGAAGGGCCAAGTGACAATCTCAAAAGTTTTTAACAAATTATTTAGAAAGCAGGTTTACTTTAGAGGAGCCCTGGAGCTACCCAACATAAAAAAAAACAGAGCATACATAATTGTAATAATACAAAATACATAATTTGAGGGTTACCTACAGTGTAAACTAAACGTAAAGTCCAAATACTCTGGTGCCTTGAGCAGAGGTAATTAGGCAAAGTGAAATGAACCACTCATGCCCAGTAAGGGCCCTTTTCCACTGTAAAGTGATGCGAATGCGGCTACCTAGCCGCATCGCATCAATTCCGCTGCTGGCGGCGCCACCTCCGCATCTCCTGATGCGGAAGTGTATGGAGGGGATGGCGGGAGGATGCGGCCGTGTGAGAATCTGTAGCATGCTGCAGTTTCTCGGATCGCTCCACACTACTCCGCACACAATGCACACAGTGCATTAGTTACAGGACACCCGCAGTGTGATGCGGCTATGTAGCTCACTCGCACCGCATGTAATGGAAACAGGCCCTAAAAGGATGCCCTTTTGCACAAAGCTGGACAATCGCAGTTGAGGAACTAGATGTGTGTGTGTGTGAAGGAAGGGGGGTTAAGATTACACGTCAGTGGGGGTTTAGGTTAGCATCTGGTTCAGAGGGTGATTAGGGTTAGGTATCAAAGGGAGGTAGTTAGGGTTAGGCATCAGCAGGGGGGTGGTCAGGCTTAGGAACAGATGGGCGAGGGGAGGTTAGGGTGAGGCATAGGTAGAGGGAGGGTTCTATGTGAGAATAGGTTTAGTTGTAGTAAAATATCCATATCATTTACCACTATTTTACTATCATAATTTGCACTTCATAACAGAAGAATTGTGGTAATTTACTAATATTCTACTGATTCTAACTGATTGATATGAAGTTCAATCCTGGGTTAAAATTCCTCTTTGAATCTACTACCATAGGCTAATTTTAAGCCGGGATTCATAGAACTAGCTTGCTCAAACACCCTGAGGTAATTACAAGTACCACTTACTACCATGAGAGCAATGTCCCCTTAATATAATTTCATATTTAGAACAGTTCCTTCCTAATATTTCAAATGGAACTTGCCATGCTGCTGCTTTTCAAAGTAATCCACATCAATTTCATGCTTGTTCACTGCCCGCATAATGTGGTGTTACTAATAGTAGGTGGAACATTAGCAAATCATAGACTGTCTTAATACTAATTTAATGAATATAATCATGTTATTTTCCATTTTTGTGTATTAATATATTGCCTAAATAGTATGCCATTTTTAATAAAAACATTTCATAGCTTGACAGTTTTATTATCTGTCACCTAAGGGAGCTATAAAGAGTATTTATATCCTGTTTGTCAAACGTAAGACATTAACAGCGTATTTTATGCAGACACATTGATAAGCCATTTGCCAAGATTTTTCTTACTCTGAAAACAGGCTAAGGAAATACAGTATATGTGCAAAGCTGAGATTTTAGTCTTCTAATGGATGTACAACCCACAAGAGGTCACCATAGCACACATCCTTCTCAGCACACACAACAATTTCCTGCAGCCTAACAAATGAGAGGTAGACTTTTCTGTAACACTTTGGTATCTAAGCTTTCATTGCAATAAAATTACTTGACATGACTTTTTTTTGGCACAACTGTCAGTGCCAACTACATGTGATCAATGACATGCAAATAATCCCAGTTTGCCTGCCAATTTAATGCAAACTGTATCTAGCCAGGTTGGGATTGGGCCAAAGATCAAATGATCTCTTTATCGAATATGATTGGCCCAATTGAAAACTGCACAACATTTTTATGCAAGCTGGAATTGTTAGCATCTTATTGACCATCTCTGGTACCAACCAATGTATTGCACTAAAAGACTCCTTAAAGTGGATCCAAGATGAAAAACGAAATATAACTAAAAGTAACTTGTTACCGTATATATCTTATCTAAAGTTTAGATAGTTTACACAGTAAACCTAGCTACAAACAGCTTACAGGCCTAGTGCACACCAGAGCGGTTCGGCTGCGGTTTGCGATCTGCTTGCGGGTGCAGATCCGCTAGGGTAATGTATTTCAATGGGCTGGTGCACACCAGAGCGGGAGGCGTTTTGCAGAAACGCATACTCCCGGGCTGCTGCAGATTTTGGATTGCGGATGCGTTTCTGCCTCAATGTTAAGTATAGGAAAAACGCAAACCGCTCTGAAAAACGGCACTTCAGAGCGGTTTGCCAGGCGTTTTTTGTTACAGTAGCTGTTCAGTAACAGCTTTACTGTAACAATACATGAAATCTACTATACCAAAACCGCTACACAAAACCGCAAAACGCTAGCTGAAACGCTACAGAAAAAGATGAAAAAGCGTTTCAAAATCTGCTAGCAGTTTGCGGATCTGCTAGCGGTTTTTGGTGTGCACCAGGCCTAACAGTATGTGTTTATTTCTTCCTGTGAAACAATGAGAGCAGCCATATTCTGCTTGTCATCATTACACAGGAAAGCTGCTTTGCATTTCCACCCCTCAGCCTGTGAAAAACTCCACTCCCCTCTCCTCCTCTCTCCGCCCCCCTTGCCTCTGAAATCTCATGCATGCTTCAGCAAAAGCCTCCTCCTCCCAAGGCTGAGCTACCATGAGCACTTGCAGCATGGGAATCAGAATGCCTAGGTGTTGGAGGAGCTGGGGACAGAAATACATTAATTTACATGCAATTAGGTAATAAGCAAAAAAAAACATTTGGGGCAAGAATGCTTAATAAACTATATGCAAGGGGCAGAAAAATGAAGGCAGTAAGTGATCCCGAGGTGAGAGTGATATGGAGGCTGCCATATTTGTTTCCTTTTAAACAATACCAGCCCTGCTAATCTATTTGGCTGCAGTAGTGTCTGAAGTACACCAGAAAAAAGCATGCAGCTAATCTTGTCAGTTCTGAAACACCTGATCTGCATATGCTTGTTCAGGCTATGTTCACATTATAAGTCACCAGCGCTATCACGAGCTCTGAGCGATTTATTGAGAGTTTTTTTAAAGAGCTTTTCTAAGCGATGTTTTTTTTCACTTTATGACATCAGTCAGGAAGTAAACTCTTTTTTTACCCGGAAATGAACAAATACAATGGGCCTGATTCACAAAGCGGTGCAAACACTTTGCACGCCTGTGAAAAGCCCTTTATCACGCCTAAACTTAGTTTAGGCGTGATCTGAAGGAATTTGCGCGAACTCCCGCGCGCAAAGCTTTGCGCGTGCAGCGCACCGTGCTTTGCGCGAAGCGCCTATTAAACCCTATGGGACTTTGCGCGCGAGCGTGCGCGTTTGCGCGCACAAAACTTTGCGCGCGGGAGCTTCGCGCGAATTATAGCACAAAGCGGTGATAACTTTGCTAGTGCTAAAGTCTTTTAGGCGTGATAACTGAGTTATCACTGCTTTGTGAATCAGGCCATATGTATGTATTCATAGAAGCGCTCGGGAAATCACTATACAAAGCGCTTTGCGATTTCCCTATACCTTCCATTGTGCCAAAGCACACAGAAAATGGAACATGTAGCGCGTTTGTGATTTTAGTAAAATCGAAACGCGCACATGTAAACACTGTCACAGGGAATCATTGCACAAGCGCTTTTGCAGTGATTCCTAAAATCTCCAGAGCTTTAAAAAACCGCAACACTCGTAGTGTGAACGGATCACCCACAAGCTTCCCCCCTACTGTGGTAAGTGTTAAACTTTTTCTTTCTCAGTTTTCAGGTTTACTTTAAAGGGTACCTGAGACACAGTAAGAAAAATAATTTATACTTACCTGGGTCTTCCGCCGACCCTATGTACACCGTTGCCTCCGTTGCCGTCCTCCTCAGCCACTATTTTTGTCTGCAATCTCTCCCAGTATTAAAGAGACTCCGTAACAAAAATTGCATCCTGTTTTATCATCCTACAAGTTCCAAAAGCTATTCTAATGTGTTCTGGCTTACTGCAGCACTTTCTACTATAACAGTCTCTGTAATAAATCAATGTATCTTTCCCCTGTCAGACTTGTCGGTCTGTATCTGGAAGGCTGCCAAGTTCTTCAGTGTTGTGGTTCTGTGATGCATCTTCCCCCTCCAGGCCTCTCTCTGCACACTGCCTGTGTGTTATTTAGATCCTAGGTTCTCAACATGCGGTACGCGTACCCCAGGTGGTACATCTGATGGGTCCAGGGGGTACTCGGGCTTGATATACTTGACCAAGAATAACAAATTTAGAGATTTAGAAAATTATAATTCTTATTTAAACAACATCAAATTAGTATTTTAGCTAATTAAAAGCAATAATAAATGATTGCACATTGTTTAGAACCAATTATCATGTACTACGATTAAATATATATTTGTCAAGGGGTACTTGTGATCATGTTTACTATGCTAGGGGGTACTCGATGAGTACAGGGTTTTAAAAGGGGTACACACTTATAAAATGTTGAGAAACACTGATTTAGATTATGGCAGGTTCTCTCTGCTCTATTATCTTTTACAAGCTGGATAAATCGTCCTCTGAGCTGGCTGGGCTTTCACATACTGAGGATTACAGACAAGGGCAAAGCTGTTTGCAAGAAGAAAAGAGCAGCCTGAAACTTCAGTGCATGAGAGCAGAAGGGGGAAAGAAACACACAATGATCTCTTGAGATACAAAATGAAGGGTGTATACAGCCTGCTTGTGTATGGATGTATTATCTATGTGTGGACATGCTGTACATAAACCTACTTCCTGTTTTGGTGGCCATTTTGTTTGTTTATAAACAAACTTTTTAAAACTGTTTTTAACCACTTTTAATGCGGCGGGGAGCGGCAAAATTGTGACAGAGGGTAATAGGAGATGTCCCCTAACGCACTGGTATGTTTACTTTTGTGCGATTTTAACAATACAGATTCTCTTTAAGGTTCCAGTCAAGCCAGTCGACGCATGCCCCCATCGGGCTCCAGTCGCTGGGATTGTCCTGCACCTGGGCAGATAGATTTGCAGGCACAGAACTCTCCCATGTTAAGGACAGACGTGTGGCTGGGAAGCGCATGCGCAGTGGAACCTGACTGGCACGAATGGAGCCCTAATACCAAGCGAGATTGCAGACTAGCAGAGTGGCCGGGGAGCATGGCGAGGGAGACAATGGTGAACATGGGACTAGAGGAAGTCCCTGGTAAGTATCAATAATTTTTCTTGCTTTGTCTCAGGTACCCTTTAAGCCATTGTTCACAGTGCCCATTGTGTTCCCTGTAGCAGCGGGAACGTAATGGATTGGGACAGTGGCGCTGTACGTTATGTTTGCCATGAATCTGGTAACGCATTGCATGCAGTGCGTTTTACTGCAACCCGTTATACAGTAACGCACCCACCGCGCTGTAAGTGTGACACAGTTCATTGCAGTGTGAAAAGTAGCATTAGAGTAACTGTTACACCGCATCACTGTGAATGGGCCCTCAAACTTATTTGACTTATGTAACTTGCCATATGTTTATGGTCTATGGATCATAAAGGTCTTTTTAAAATATACCTGCACAAGCACAGGAAAACATATAAGTGTTGTATATTGAAAATGCAACTGCAACTGTTCTAGGATTTCTAGTCAAATTATTTAATTAAAGCCAAATAAATTAGAGGGCTGGCCTATCATATAATCTTCACCTACTTGAATAAACCATATATAGCAAGAATTTACGGAAACAGAGTGGGTTTTAAAGTGATACTGAAGTGAAAAAAAAGGCAGATACTCCCCTATGGAGAGGAAAGTCTCTTGATTCTATAGAGCCTTGCCCGTTCTCTCTCAGTGTCCTCTGTGCAGCGCTGTCACCCCATTGCAGGTATTCAACCAACTGGTCAAATAAGCCTTTGCAGGTCCTCGGAAAGCATGCACAGTCTGGAGCCGCTGTCTTCAGAAGCACTGGTGGACACGATTGTTTCCGGAGCCTACCAAGGGCTCCTGGAGGCTGCAAATTTAAATGGGGGACAGAGCTGGAACAAGAGGAGCTGGAAGGCTTTATGAGATCCAAAGACTTCCCTCTCCAAAGGTGAGTTTCTGACTTTTTATTTTTTGTTTGCTTCATTATTGCTTTAATGGAGTAAGTCACATCGTAAAATAATACTCAAATGGAAAAACAATGTAAAATTAACAAGGATATCTGCAGAGGCATAACTACTGAGACAGCAAACTCTGCATCCTCAGACGTGCTCAGCACCATGGAATGGCCCAACCAGCATACAGGTACCAATCTATTATAACTTGGTGGTGCTGTTATATAACCCCTGCTTATCCATGCTAATGCCCGATTGGGAGTAAGAAGAGTGTATAAATGGCGGGGGGGGGGGGGGGCATTTTGTAGTTTATGCCATCATAGATCTGTTTGTATCTTCAAATTGTAACATGAACTGTTTGCCTAATTTAATTACAGAACCAGTACAGTGAAAGAATTAAGCAGTTAAAATGTGACAGAACAAACAGGTTTGGACTAGTCCATCTCCTCATGAGGTTTTCTTTTGTTTTCAAAAGCATTTCCTTTGCAGTTGAAAAGTCTTAACTGCAAAAATGGTGCACAAGCTAATAGGGAGGCTGGCTGGCATCTTACTATTTTGGCAGTTAAACTGCTGTTCAGGAAATGCTTTCAAAAAGAAAGGAAATCCCGAGAATCCCCCATGAGGAGATGGACTAGTCCAAAACCTGTCGGTTCTGTCACATTTTAACTGCTTACTTTTTTCGCTATAATGAAAGTCTATTTCGGGGAGTTTGTATAGTGTGGTAAGGGGTTAGAATCTCTCCTTGATGTCATTATATAGTCTGTGTGAAATTCCATACGTTTTTCTCTAGAAGAGGTTCAGAGGCTGCAGCAAGTGAGTTAAAAAAAGCATATTTAGAAATGTTAATGCTCCGTTACTTTTTATTTCATGAACTTTTTTGTCATTTGTATTAAGGCTTCCACGTGTGTTATCTAGAGTCTATAAAGCACAAATATTTGCATACAACTGGAAATCAGAAAAAATAAGGTGACAATTATTACATGTTCTGTAAATTGATATGCTTATCTACACAGCTTGTTTATTTAAATTGAACACAATATCACTGCACTTACCCATTATGAAATCAGCCCTCTTGTTCCCATATATCTATGGTTTCTTAAATTCTTTGTTTCATCTGAATTTCAGACGGAATATAAAATGCACTTATATATCTGTATTCAGTTTCTGATAGGTGAAAAATTGATTTCAGATGTCTGTTCAAAATGAATGATCCAACGAGCTGGAAAACCATTGATTCTTCCTGGCGCGATCTAGATGTGTTAACTGCATAAAGATTGACTGAAAACATATTTGTTGTAACAATAATTTCTATTGTATATTCACTTGTGACTAGGATTGTTTGTTCAATTGTAATTTATGGTAAATCTCCTAGAAAACAACCTTGAACATTTGTGGTCCAGTCAATGGAAAAAACCCCCACAATTCTGAATCCAAAAGCAAATGAAAACAAAACTGCCAAAAATAAAATAAAAGGTCTTCCTGCTTTGTGCAGTTTACCTTTTCAAAGACATGGAAATGGAAATTGTTGGCGCTCTGCACACTAAAGTGTACACTAAACAATCTATTGTCATGGTTACGTAACTAACAGTGGTTAAATGGACCAAGACAGTCTTAATAAGAAACCTAGTGGTATATGAATTTATTCACGTTCCCAGACTAATAAAGAGAATTATAAGAATAAAACTAAAAATAAGGATAAGGAACACAAGATTGGGGGTAGTTAGACAGTGGCAAGGATTGAACAAAAACTGCTACCCTAAAAAGGAATCACGCAGTGGCGTAGCTAAGGAGCAGTGGGCCCTGATGCAAGTTTTACAATGCGCTCCCCCCAAGCACTCTATACATAACAATTGATACGGTGCACCAAAACCTGCCAATGGCAACTATAGTGTCAGAGGTGCAAGAAGGGGATGGGGAACAGTTTGTTAATGATTACCACTATTCAAAGTATCTATAGAAGTGATTATTACGTACACAGGACCAATAGAAAGCTAATACTACAGTTGAGGGAGGGCCCCTCTGGCCCAAGGGCCCGATGCGGTCGCTACTAGAGTTGGGCCGAACCTCCGATTTTAGGTTCGCGAACTTCCGCAAAAGGTTCGGTTCGCGAAAAAGTTCGCGAACCGCAATAGACTTCAATGGGGAGGCGAACTTTGAAAGTTTAAAAAAATTCTATCAACTGGAAAAATGATAGAAAACATGTTTCAAAAGCTCTAATACCTGGAGCCCCACCTAATTGAGTGAAATACCCACCCACTCACCTCCAAGCAAGGTCCTTTATACCATTTGCCTGCCTACACTAATTAGTTATGGGACAGCTGCTACACACTCTGCTAGGGAGATTTTAATTGGCCTCCTCCCTCCACCCACTACCCTTCTACCTCCTACCGGAGGGAGGAGGGTCTCTTCTGCCAGGGAATTATACTATTTTAAAAACCAGTATACATCATACCATAGCTGGGAATACATACATGAGTATACATCATACCATAGCTGGGGATACATACATGAGTATACATCATACCATAGCTGGGAATTGAACCTAGATCTCACTGTGTGGTGGGCACGTCACCCTAAGCACAGTACCACTACAGAAGTAAGTGAAGCTAGCCTAAAATTTAACATTTATGCTCAATGCAATAGAACCATTAGGTTGCTTAAAGGAGAACTGTAGTGAGAGGTATATGGAGGCTGCCATATTGATTTCCTTTTAAGCTATACCAGTTGCCTGGCAGCCCTGCTGATCTATTTGGCTGCAGTAGTGTGAATCACACCAGAAACAAGCATGCAGCTAATCTTGTCAGATCTTACAAAAATGTCAAACACCAGATCATACCATAGCTGGGAATCGAACCCAGATCTCACTGTGTGGTGGGCACGTCACCCTAAGCACTGTACCACTACAGAAGTAAGTGAAGCTAGCCTAAAATTTAACATTAATGCTCAATGCAATAGAACCATTAGGTTGCTTAAAGGAGAACTGTAGTGAGAGGTATATGGAGGCTGCCATATTGATTTCCTTTTAAGCTATACCAGTTGCCTGGCAGCCCTGCTGATTAGCTGCATGCTTGTGTCTGTGCTATTCAGATATTACTGCAGCCAAATAGATCTGCCAGGCAACTGGTATTGTTTAAATGGAAATAAATATGGCAGCCTCCATCTACCTCTCACTCGAGTTAGCCTTTAAAGGGACCCTGAACAGTCAATAAAAATGAAATTGATACTTACCTGGGGCTTCCTCCAGCCCACTGTAGGCCGCTAGGTCCCCCGGAGTGCTCCTGGCTCCTCTCCCGGTCCTGCTGGTGGATCGTCACTGGCGACTTTCGGGCTGAAGGTTGGCCGTACATGTCCTGGACGGGGACGTTCTGTGTCATTGCACCAGCCGGCCAACAGTCCTGCGGATGCACAGCCGACCTTCAGCCAGAAAGTCGCCAGTAACGGAGCTGCCAGCGGGACTGGGAGAGGAGCCAGGAGGACGCCGGGGGACCTCGCGCCCTACGGTAAGTACCAATTTCATTTTTATTGACAGCTCAGGGTCCCTTTAAGCTTCAAAAATATCCAAATGAAAAAAATAAAGCGTTTTATATTCATCACTTGGTGGTGTACATTTGGGCTGTACATTGTACCAGTATAAACAAAGTAAATATAGCATATGCCTCAACATTATGTTATGTGAATAATACATAATCAACTTGGGATTTGTCACCTTGATTATGACAAAGGGGCTGATGGGAAAGAGTGGGAATCTGCTTTCATAGCAGCATGTGTCTCACCCCCCTTAGGCCGAATTTTCACCAGATATTCCCTCAACAGGAGAATGGTGGCCATATTTAGCCAATGCAAACATGCCATTCTCTCCACAATGTCAAGTTTGACCGAACTGGCCGTCTCTAACGGAGTAAAAATAAGTAAATAAAATAAAAATTCCTGTAAGAATTTATTATAAAAATATGTTTGAACCAAACAGGCTTTTGTTGTTATTGTTATTTGTACATCTGTCTGGATCTAGACAGATGTTTAGGAGGAACATTTAGATCATTCCAATTAGGAAGTGAATGTAAAATGTTCTTCGTAGCAATGTGTCATTGCGCACATTTGGCACATTTGTGCTAATATAGACATATTTCTTCATTTACAGAAATGTGTGTTTGCTATAGGTGTAACTAAGCAAAGGTGTCATTTTCTTTCGTCTCATAATAGTAACTATAGCAACCAAGTCACTGACCTATTTCCTATTATATCTCAAAGTAAACAACTCGGTTTCCAATTTTCATACGTACATTTTTTGGTATGTTCAATTTACCTTATAGAATTTCTATCCAGTGCAGCATTTGTCCGAGTCAGTATAGGCCCTTCAGGCATATGTTTTCCAAGCTCATTATGTCACTGGCCCTCCAAGTCAATAATACCTTAAAAAGAGAGAACATCATTAGGAAACTGGATATGCTTTTTACTTTCTATTATTCTGTCTGTGAACCTTCGCTATATGGAATGAAAAAGGAATTCAATATGACTTGGAAATGCCTACTAACATGTCAGCAGGAATATGTGCACTCATGTCTGACTGAACAAAATGGTATCCGACAGTAACCCAGCCTAATTGATCTTTTTTTTTTACACCCTAGCAAAGAAACACACTGATCATCTTTTGCTGTTAGCAGCTGAAACTGACATTAACCATGTTGGAGAAAAGACATAATGGGTGTTTATATGCTTATACAGGTAAACTTTATCAGCAGGGTTTGGATTTGTATTTAGTAAATTTACATCAGAAACATAAGGCTTAATTGTTTTTTTTTTTACATAAGAAGTATTATGCGTCCAGGTTTGTACAAGTAGGAAGGCTGCAAACGTGCAGTAACAAATAGAAACAAATTTAAAGAGGAACTCCAGTGAAAATAATGTAATAAAAATGCTTCAATTATCTTTTAAATCCCTGATTTACACTGACATTTATCACATGGTGACATTTTTACTGCTGGCAGGTGATGTAGCTGCTGCTTGCTTTTTTGACAGTTGGAAACAGCTGTAAACAGCTATTTCCCACAATGCAACAAGGTTCACAGACAGGAAACTGCCAGGAGTACCAGGGTCTTCAGAGTTTCTTGTGTGAGGGGTTTCACCACAATATCAGCCATACAGAGCCCCCTGATGATCTGTTTGGGAAAAGGAATAGATTTCTCATGTAAAAGGGGGTATCAGCTACTGATTGGGACGAAGTTCAATTATTGGTCACGATTTCTCTTTAAGGCACCGTGAACAGAGGTAAACTAAGAAAATCTGGACTTACCTGGGGCTTCCTCCAGTCCCTCCCCCCCCCCCCCCCCTTAGCAAGCAAGGTCCCTCGGTGTCCGGTGGGTCCCCTTTATGGTCCCGCTGGTAGCTCCGGTAACCTAGTGGCTTCGGCTGATGTGCGGACTGGTGCATCATCGCACCCGTTGCTGTAAGGGTCCTGCGCATGCGCGGTTCAGTCTTTCAGTCAGGTGCCTGGACGAGCTGCGTATGCACGACAACAGCCAAAGTCACTAGGTTAACAGCCGCCAGCGGGACCATGAAGGGGACCCATAGGATGCGATGGACCTCACGGGCTACTGGGGGCCGGAGGAAGCCCCAAGTAATTTCACACTTGCTATTTTTAACTCTGTTAAGAGTTCCTTTAAACCACAGCACGGAGATCTGGTTACTGTGCTCCAGGCCTGGGGTCCTGGAGCACCGGATTTATCTTTGGCAGTGTTCCTAAAATATCTTACAAGTGGCCCCTTTTCAGCAGTGCAAAGTATTTGCATTATTGGCATATTATCAACCTCAGTATGTTAGGTACAAGCTTTTATTCCTTGACTGTGCTAATAGTTATTATAATAATTATTTATATAGCGCCAACATCTTCCGCAGCGCTGTCCAGCGTATATTATCTTGTCACTAACTGTCCCTTAGAGGGGCTCACAATCTAATACCTTCCCTACCAGAGTCATATATTCATGTATGTAGTGTGTAGTATGTATTGTAGTCTCAGGCCAATTTAGGGGGACGCCAGTTAACTTATCTGTATGTTTTTGGGGTGTTGGAGGAAATCGGAATGCTTGAAGGAAACCCACACAGACACAGGGAGAACATACAAACTCCTTGCAGATAGTGCCCTGGCTGGGATTCAAACCGGGGACCCATCACTGCAAGGCGAGAGCGCTAACCACTACCCACTGTGCAGAGTGCTGATCTCAGCTACCCTCACTGTTTTGCAAAATCTCCTGTTTTGAACAGCACTTCAGCAAACTCTAACAATGGGCTAGTGATTAGTCAGTTTATAATGTAAACAACAGGAGTGCCATTCTACTGTTTTAAAACACAGGTAAAATCAGTAATTAAAATATGTGGCATTATTGATTGAAGCCTCCTTTTAAATGGACCCTTAGCATACGGCGTAGGTTTGCATTTAAGCATACCCACGAATACTTGGTAATACCCTTTCAGTTACCGCCTGTGTTGTAAAGGTCACGCAAATTCTGGATGTAGAGAAACTGACTCCAATGAATGCCTATGGGCTTGTTTCCACTAAACGCGATTTGTCTGATGCAATTTTCCCATAGGCATTCATTGGAGTCGGTTTTCTGCATCCAGAATCCGTGTGTAGTGGAAACAGGTCCTAAGTCAGTATAAGTTATTATTGAACTATGGCTCCTTCAGCAGATTGCTGTGATCTTTGTGAGGGAGGAGCATAGGTATAGATTGGCACATGCCATGCACTTAGTGCCGTAGCTAAGAAGCTATGGACCCCGGTACAAGTTTTACATGCGCCCCCCCCAGCACTCTACACATACAGTAACAATTGATACGGCGCACCAAAACCTGCCAAGGACGACCACAGTGTCAGAGAGGTGCAAGAAGCGCATGGGGAGCAGCTTGTTAATGATTATTATCATTCATTTTATAGAAGTGATTATTTCAAGCACAGGACCAATAAAGAGCTAATACTGCGGTTGAGGGAGGGCCCTGTTTGGTCGAGACCTTTGCAACCCCTATTGCTACGCCACTGCATGCACTATTGGCACCTCCTTAGCCCGGCTTAAGGTCTCTTGCATGCTACATGCGATTTTGATTTTTTTTATCTGATCCGATATTGGATTCCGATTAAAAAACATACTGCATGTTGCCAACATTTTTTATCAGAATTCAAAATCGGACATATAAAAAATCGGAATCGCATGTAGCGTGCAAGAGGCATGAGCTTGGTTGCAAGTTTGAAGTTGTCATATAAAAGTTCTGAACAATTTAGCAAATTCACTTGTTCTTATGAGAGATGAAGTATGAACTATAAATAAAAACAGAACGTTTTGACTTGCAAAATAATGTTAATCCCATATTTGGTTGGAAAGACAACACGAGAAATATTATTGTTTTTGAAAATGATTTGCTTATTTACAACATATTTCAACATGTTTCAAGACATTTGGGACAAGATCATGTTGTCAATATGTTTGTGTTGCATCACTTCTTCTTTCAACAATCCTCTGGGTAAACATCAGGGAAACAAGGTGGCCATTTTCTATGGGTTTAAAGGTGAAATATTTTGCTGGTAAAGGATTTCAGCTGTTCAATAGTTTCAGGTTTCCTCTCTCATAGTTTTTCTTTCACAATTTCAATTAGTGTTTTCAGTGGGCGAGACAGCTAAAATTAAAGTGCACCTAAACTGAGAGGGCTATGGATGTTTCCTTTTAAACAATAACAGTTGCCTGGCAGTCCTGCTGATCTCTTTGGTGGCAGTAGTGGCTGAATCACACACCTGAAACAAGCATGCATGCAGCTAACCCAGTCTGATTTCAGTCAGAGCACCTGATCTGCATGCTTGTTGAGGGGATGTGGCTAAGAGTATTAGAGACACAAAATAAGCAGGAGAGTAATGCCTAGTACACACTAGCAATTTTGATGGATCAATCATTGGTCGATTTTACCACCTCCATGTAGTATGAGGACCAAACAGATTTTCAATTCTATGCAGATTATATAGGTAAATGGTCATACTACATGGAGGTGGTAAAATTGACCAATGATTGATCCATCAAAATTGCTAGTGTGTACTAGGCATAAGGCAACTGGTATTATTTAAAAGGAAAAATCCATATCCTTCTCAGTTAAGGTTCACTTTAAAACGAGATAAACAGAGGAACACCAAGAGCCCCAATAGTGTAGTATGTATTGACAAAGGGGGTAATGACAAAGAGTAATAGTTGTTATACTCACAAACATGGGTCACCAATAGGCAACCACTGTAAAGGCAGGTGGGGAGATTATCCTGACCCCACTCAGGAATAAGAAGTCGCTCTCTGTAGATAGTAGAAAGGGTCGCAACCCTCCACCAAGGGTGGATACAATATTATATAAGAGAGAACAGAGGCGCCAAAAGGATAAAAGGGGTTTTAAAGGAGCTTAAAAGCCAAAACTTGGTAATTAGAGGAGGCAGTGGTGGACTTACCGCCTCCAAGCAGACACAACACGACTGTACATTCAGTCTATTTATTAACGAACTCCAGATAAAACAAAGCAACGCGTTTCACGGGTCAGCGCCCGCTTCCTCAGGCAATAGAAAAAGGAGTTACAGCATCTAGCAAAACAAACGACACTCAGCGCCTCTGCCAAGGCAGAGGCGCTGAGTGTCGTTTGTTTTGCTAGATGCTGTAACTCCTTTTTCTATTGCCTGAGGAAGCGGGCGCTGACCCGTGAAACGCGTTGCTTTGTTTTATCTGGAGTTCGTTAATAAATAGACTGAATGTACAGTCATGTTGTGTCTGCTTGGAGGCGGAAGTCCACCACTGCCTCCTCTAATTACCAAGTTTTGGCTTTTAAGCTCCTTTAAAACCCCTTTTATCCTTTTGGCGCCTCTGTTCTCTCTTATATAAGGTTCACTTTAAGCAGGTCAATTTAGTACCCAGACTTTTTATACTACAAAGCCATACGTGTAGAACAGGCCTGGGCAATGTTTAAGTGGTCCAGGCCCAGAGCTGCAGACCGCAGGCCACAATCCCTTTTAGCATCTCCCTCCCTGCAGTGTTGTGAGTGGCTATAGGAATAAGTTAACACTCACCTAATTTCCGCTTTTAGCATCGGGTCTCCATGGCAACAGGGCAGCACATGACACCTCCATCAGGACGTTCCAGCATATTACACCTACTTTTTTGCACTTCAATTGCAGAGTGCTTAAAAGTTATTTTAAACAGAAGAAGAAAAATTATCTCAGTCTAAGGGCCAGTTTAAGCAACAATGGGGCCCCAGGGCAAATTAAACCTGGGGGGCCCCCCCAACAGATACCCCGGAGCAAAAATTGGCATTATGGGTCCTTTTTTGCAGCTGGTATAGTCAGGGTTTGAAGCCCCAATCGGTCGGAGCTCCACATTCTGGCTACCCCAGCCTGCATGGGGGACAAGGGGTTAAAAAGTTTCAGGAGGGCTGACCCCACATAATTTTTTTTTAAAAAATTCCCACACTAAACATAAAAAAAGAAAATTGGGAAAATAGGAAAAAAATGCCAGGGATCTTCATACAGCCATATTGCGGCTGTATAGCGATCCCTGGCCAAAGCGCTGCGGCTGCGTATGGACCCCCTGGAAACCCCGTCAGGAAATGTATTGCTCTTTCTTTTGATACATGTACAATTACACTACCGTTAGTTACTAAAAGTGACATTTACCGCATTTTAAAAGTATACTTTTTTCCTTCGAAATTTTTAAATCGATTTTCTCAAAAACTATAAGGTCTTTTTGAAAAATTGTTTTTTTCTTCTTATTCCCAATGATCTCCTTAACCTCTTGCCGCCCGCGTCACACCAATGGGCGCAGAAGCCTATGACAGCCGATCGCCGTAATTGGCTGGCTGTGGGGAGGGAGGGAGGGATGGGGTTTAAAGAAACAGCCTGTTTAAAAAAAAAAAAAAACACAAACGAAAAAATTGATTGAAAAAAAAATAAACATGGGGGGAGCGATCAGACCCCACCAACAGGGAGCTCTGTTGGTGGGGAGAAAAGGGGGGGGGATCACTTGTGTTCAGTGTTGTGCGGCCCTGCAGCTTGGCCTTAAAGCTGCAGTGGCCAATTTTACTCAAAATGGCCTGGTCACTAGGGGGGTTTAGCCCTGCAGTCCTCAAGAGGTTAACATATCCAGCAAATTTAGGGATTCTAGAATTTAAGGAGGATTTGCTATTAACCATTAAAGTCGGCTGGTTTTTAAATGTGTATTTTTTTTTCCTTTGAAACTTTAAAATCGATTTTCTCAAAAACTATAAGGTCGATTTGAAAAATTTTTTTCCTCTTGTAGCCACTGCGGGCCCCTACAAGCTCTGGGGCCCTGGGGAAGCTGCCTCCACTGCCTCTATGGTAGCGCCGGCCCTGTCTCCAAGGTGAAACTTAGTAGAAAAAAGTGAATTAGATCAGTATCAATGTTTAAGTCATTAAGTAATTTTGTTACCAGCTGTTTGGACATTAATGGCTTTGTGTTGAGTTATTTTGATGGGACACAATCTGTATTTAGTTTTATTAAATATTTAAAACATTGGTGACAAATGTCCAGAGTATAATTTGCATCATAGTTCTTTGTCATTTTTCTTGTAATAATTTTGTACAGTATTTGTATAGATATGATATAGACAAACAACATAAAAGAGAAAACAGCAGTTTTTCTCTCTCTCTCTCTCTCTCTCTCTCTCTCTCTCTCTCTCTCTCTCTCTCTCTCTTTTATCCTTAATTCGTAACTTCAACCATCTTCCCCGTCCTTCTTTGCCCATATATACAGCTCTTCCCCTTCCCCAGTCATTCACCATTCTATCTTCCACAATCCAACATTATTATTTTAGTAGATTAAATCATATATTGTTTGGATGTGCCCTGTTTTTATTGTGAACCAACTAGTTTTCCAGCAACTCGTCCACTGTACACTCTTCCCAAAAGTAACACATTCTCTCTATCCATTCTTTGACCGACAAAGGATTTGCATTTCATACATCGTACTATATCCATCGTACTATAAGGGGCGTTGCTAGGGTCATGGGAGATCCGGGGCACCCCTGGGCACCACGGGAGGTCCAGTGGGCAAAAATGGGTGTGCTCATGCCATTTAAAAGTGGGTGTGGCTATGGATGCAGCCAAATGTACATGAACCTAGCAGTGGTGTAACTTAAATATCATGTACAGGCAGCATTTCACACAAATAGGTAGAGTCCCCTCACCTGGCTTCTTGTCCTCCGCTGGCTGGCCTGGTGCTGTGCTCAGCTGGTGGTTGTGACGTGCAGGGTTGGTGGTAATGTTGTGCTGGTGAGGATGCTGTGCTGGGCTGAAGGTGATGCTAAGGCCTGGCTGGTGATGCTGCTGGGCTGCTTGGCAGTCATGCTGTGCTGGCCTGGCTGGCGGTGATGCTGGCCTGGCTGATGGTGTTATTGATCTGGCCGGCCTGGCTGGTGGCAATGCTGCTCTGGCCAGCCTGGCTGGTGGCAATGCTGCTCTGGCCAGCCTGGCTGGTGGTAATGCTGGTCTGGCTGGCCTGGCTGGTGGTGATGCTGGCCTGGCTGACCTGTTGTGATGCTGGCTTGGCTGGTGGCAATCCTGGTCTGGCTGGCCTGGCTGGTGGTGATGCTGGCTTGGCTGGTGGTGATACTGGTCTGGCCAGCCTGGCTGGTGATAATGCTGGTCTGGTTGACCTGTTGTGATGCTGGCCTGGCTAAATATATCATATAGGAGACACGCACAGTGATATTTGAGAAGTGAAATAAAGTTTATTGGATTTACAGAAAGTGTGCAATAATTGTTTAAACAAAATTAGGCAGGTGCATAAATTTGGGCACCACAAAAAATAAATAAAATCAATATTTAGTAGATCCTCCTTTTGCAGAAATTACTCTAAAAGCTTCCTGTAGGTTCCAATAAGAGTCTGGATTCTGGTTGAAGGTATTTTGGACCATTCCTCTTTACAAAACATTTCTAGTTCATTCAGGTTTGATGGCTTCCAAGCATGGACAGCTCTCTTTAACTCACACCACAATTATATTCAGGTCTGGGGACTGAGATGGCCATTCCAGAACATTGTACTTGATCCTCTGCATGAATGCCTTAGTGGATTTTGGGTAGTGTTTAGGGTCGTTGTTTTGTTGAAAGATCCAGCCCCGTCACAGCTTCAGCTTTGTCACTGATTCCTGGACATTGGTCTCTAGAATCTGCTGATCTGAGTGGAATCCATGCGTCCCTCAACTTTGACAAGATTCCCAGTCCCTGCACTGGCCACACAGCCCCACAGCATGTTGGAACCACCACCACATTTTACTGCAGGTAGCAGGTGTTTTTTTTTTAAATGCTGTGTATTTTTTCTTTTATGCATAACGCCCCTTGTTATGCACAAACAACCAACAATTTATACAGGAAAATCATGACGATTAACAACGTTGCCCAAAATGTTACATCCCACTGTATATATTTATATTTCCCTTTTTTTAAATACTACACTACATTATCACTCCTGTTTGTTTTGTTTTTTTGTTCTTTTTTTTTTCAGTTTCTGGATCTGGGGCTCATCTACAGAGAGGCCATTACCAGCTACATTGACTACTACTTGTTCAATTCAGGATTAAAATGGACACAATAATGACTTTTTTTATACAGCGGGAAACATGGTAGCACTTTCAAACAGTAGTTTGAATGATCAATCTTCATGGATGTGCAGAGCTCCAGTAACTGGATACACCTAGCACTCACTACAGGCAAAGGGGGGTGTTAGCTTCAGTAAATAATGTGTGCACAGATTATTACCTAATAGACTTCCCCATGGCGATGAGGGACCCCTCGGGGAAGGCCTAACACTAGTCTAGGAATAAAAACATAATATTCCTTGTGCTGCTAATCATAAATGGTGTACACATTACATCAAGCAGACAGACAGACAAATGACAGCACCCAAGACTGCACCTGCAATGTAAACCAACAGAGGCAATGCACAGCCCCACTGGGGCTAAATACATGCCTTTAATGCAAAACAGATGCAAATTATGTACTAATTCTAATCTAAAAAATGTGAATGTAGATTTGAAGCAATGAATGCAGCAAGCCACTAGTATACTTATGTTCAATTTGTACAACCACTGTCTTGACACTTTTATGTCCACCATCACTGCTCCTTTTCCTCCGTGTAGTTGCTGTTTTTCCACTTGAGGTGTATACAAACAATCAACGAGTGACAAAATTTTGTCCCCCTATGGAGGGGGAAAGAGGGACAATGGTACACCCCCAGTGGAGCAGCTTCCCTGGACAAGGTAAGTAGGAGAACAGTGGATTCATCTGCCAATTGTTGCTTAAAGCTTTTGCTTGCTGGATCATTAAAGAAACTTCTGCAGTCCTAGGTGGAGACTTGTAGAAACACTAGATTCTCAACAGAGACGGTCCTGACCAGCCACGTCAGCTGAGAACACACTAGCATGTGCACCGGCCTTTATTTACATCCTTGCAAACAGTTCTTATATTATGCAAAACTATGGAGCCTGAGTCAGTATGCTCAGGATCTGACAAGGGAACACTCTCGAAAGTTAATATTTCAACGAACTAATGTTAGTATAAATAGAGTATCACATACAGAGTACTTCCTTTCAGTCCCATTTTACAAAGACTTGAAGAATGTTAGAAATACACACCATCTATAAAAATATGTCTTCTTTATTGTAGCTCTTAAAAAGATAACACAGAGACTGTATATGCATATAAATACAGTATGGTATCTTTATAAAAGCTGTAATAAAAAAGGCTTTTATTGTTATGGATTGTAGTGACTCTTAACAATTTTCTACTGTTATAGAAAATAATATGTCCTCATTCTAGCAGTTTATTTAAAGACACACCCAAGTTCCACTCTCTGTTCAGGTGGCTAGCCAGCTCATCTGACTCACACAGCAGTTGTCTGGCATGTCTGTGTTATTATCATTATTTTAGTACTGTACTTATATAGCGCCAACATCTTACACAGCGCTGTACAGAGTATATTGTCTTGTCACTTAACTCTCTCTCAGAGGGGCTCACAATCTAATCCCTACTATAATCACATGTCTATGTATGCATCATGTAGTGTATGTTTTGCTGTCTGGGGCTAATTTAGGGGGAAGCCAATTAACCTCCTGAGCGTTACGCCGCTCAGGAGGTTTTGCCAGTTTTGGCCCGCCTGTCCCCCCCCCCCCCAGAGATCTCATGCCTGATAACCCTCTAGCTAGCACTAGGCTAGCTAGTACAAATGCCTGGCACCCTCTGATCGCCGCGGCTCCCCCGTTAATACATTACCCAGCCTGGATCCAGCGATCGGCGCAGCCTCACCGCACAGCTCCGGTCTTCACTATGGGGAGGATCACACATGACAGAGACCGATACAGAGACTGAAGCTGTGCAGGGAGGCTGCTCAATCGTGGGATCCAGGGGGGGGGATGTATAAACGGGGAGATTGCAGGGGATCCAGGGGTGCCGGACACTCTTACTAGCTAGCCTAGTGCTAGCTAGAGGGTTTTCAGCCATTGGATCAAATTTTTTCTGCATAGCGGGCATACCACTAAGGAGGTTAACTCATCTGTATGTTTTTGGAATGTGGGAGAAAACTGGAGTGCCTGGAGGAAACCCACACAGACATGGGGAGAACATACAAACTGTGTGTAGATAGGTGGGATGGCATTTGAACTGGGGATCCAGCCCTGCAAGGTGAGAGTGCTAACCTCTACACCAACAAGCTGATCATGTTATGTGTCTTATTTCTCAAAAGTTTAAAGTTTCCTTTAAATTAACACACAATGAAGGAAATGTACCCAATGTAAATGTATGCAATGTTTTGAAGACTTATTAACACTGCAATGCAGTCACCTGTTTGCTGTCTGTTGCAGCTATGACTCCATTCAATATTGATGAATAGGGCACCACTGCTCTACACTATTAAAGTTATACTGCAGTGACTGCTGTGTAATAATGCATCACACTGCAATGCATAAGTGTGAACTATAAAGACTATCACTGAGCCATTTGTGTGCTGTGTCCAAAAATTCATTATCTCTCCGTTTTTGGCCATTATAGTTGTAAAATAATACATGCCTCCATAATTAAAACCCACGTATTGTATTTGCCCATTTGTCCCAGTTATTACACCGTTTAAATTATTTCCCTATCACAATGTATGGCTACAATATTTTATTTGGAAATAAAGGTGTATTTTTTCCGTTTTGCATCCATCACTATTTACAAGCTTATAATAAAAAAAAAAAAAATAGAAATATTTCATCTTTACATAGATATTTAAAAAGATTAGACCCTTAGGTAAATATTTACATGTTGTTTTTTTATTGTAATGTTTTTTGTTTTTTCATTATTAAACATTTTATTTGGGTATTTTTGGGAAGGTGGGATGTAAATAGTAATTTTTTTAATGTAAATATATGTTTATTTTTTTTAATGTAGATGTAGTTTTACTTTTTGGCCACAAGATGGCAACCTTAGGTTTGTTTACATGACGTCACTCTAAGCGTAACATGTACGCTTAGAGAGACATAGGGGGACATAGGAGGCAGAAAAAGCGAGGCTTCCAAGAGAAGTAGTCGCTTTTTCTGCGGGGGAGAGGAATCAGTGATCGGGCACCATGGCCCGATTCATTGATTCCTGGGCTAACGATCCATGGCCGGGAGCACGCGTGCACACACTCGATCGGCCGCGGGAGCGCACATGGCCTTCTGGACGTAGCTATTACGTCCAGAAAGCTTAAATGCTTAAACTCTGACAAAATATTCAATAAAAATGTGTTTTCCTACTTTTTATAACCCATACAATTATCATATTTGCTTTTGTGCACAAGTATTATTATTCATTTAGAAATTATAAGTGCCCAAAGTTCAGTTTATTTACTTTGAAAGCTGCTGGTTTATTTTATTTATAACTGTTGTATTTCTATTGTAAATGCACCCAGTAATGATTTCTGAGCAGTGTTTCAGTTCAGGACTCGTTAGCAGAAGTTTCTGCACTGTCAGAGAATGTTTACTTAATTGTATCAAGTGAAGAATGTGAACACAAGATAAGGTTATCACCAGTTCGGATGCGGCTGCCCCTGCAGGAGAAAAAGTTAGTCCTGTGATTTAAAGAGAACCTGTAACAAAAAAAAGTTCCCCTGAGTGTACTCACCTTCGGGAGAGGGAAGCCTCAGGGTCCCAATGAGGCTTCCCACTCCCCTGTAGCTGCAGGCAGTCCAGTGCTGGCTCCCCCAAAGTGTCCGGCAATCCTCCCTCGACAAGCCTGATAAGCGCTGATTTATTTACCTTTCCTGGCTCCAGCGGGGGCGCTGTTGTGTCTCTCCGTACGGAGATAGGCGAAAATAGCCAATCTCTGTCGGGGCCGCTCTACTGCGCAGGTGCAGGTGCCTGCGCAGTAGAGCAGGCCGACAACAATCGGCTATTTCTGCCTATCTCCGAGTGGAGAGCCGATACTGCGCCTGCGCTGGAGCCGGAAAGGTAAATATTTACATCCCCACTGTTCGGGAGCTTTATCTCCGCAAATTTGGAAAAACGCCATTCGCATACAAGTTCTGTCAAGTGTAAAGAGGGCCTTAAGCGGTATTAACCACTTGAGGACCAGAGGTTTATACCCCCCTAGTGACCAGGCCATTGTTTACAATTCAGCACTTCCCAAATTTAACGGTTTATTGCTTGGTCATACAACTTAGCACCCTAATTAATTTTACTATCTTTTCTTCTCACAAATAGAGCTTTCTTTTGGTGGTATCCGATTGCTGCTGCTAATTTTTTTTTAAATTAATAACTACACTTAGTTACATACACTACACTACACTACACTACACATACATAGTAATATGTCTATGGCAGAGATTATTATTATTATTGTTGATTTATATAGCGCCAGCATCTTCTGTGGTGCTGTACAATGGCATACAGGGTGTAACAATACAAAATAAACAATACAACAGTTAATACAAGACAAGAGTGGATAACAGCTAATGCAGTGAACAAATTAACTACATATTTTACAAGGGGTGGGAGGTATGTGCAGCACCCATTGCCCAGCATTGTGAGACAAAAGGGGAAGGGAGCCCTCGCCAAAAGGCCTTACAGTCTAAGGTTTAAGGTATAGGACAATAGGTAGAGGGAAGCTGTGTATCGGGTGGTAGAAATGGTGGTCGGTGGGCAAAGTGTCCTAGGTAGGAGAGTATGCTTGCCTGAAGAGGTGAGTTTTCAGATTGTGCCTAAAAATAGTAAGTGTGGGTGAGTGACAGATGTGTTGAGGGAGAGTGTTCCAGAGGAGGGGAGAGGATCGAGAGAAATCTTGTAAGCGGGAGTGAGAAGAGAAGACAAGGATTAGATTGTGAGCCCTTCCAAGGAACAGTTTAGCGACAAGGCTTTCCTCTATACAGCACTGCGCAAGATGCCAGCGCTATATACATATTATTTTATATATAAAGAGCACAGCCTGCCAGCGCTGATCAGCCGCTGGGAGGCTGATCGTCATGTCCCGCTGTGTTTACAGATGGGAGCTTGCGCTCTAATCTCGCTCCTCGCTCGATGACGCCACATGGCGTGATGGAGGAACTACAGAGCCACTCTGCGGCCGCCAATCCTCATTAGGTGATTGCAGAGAGGTTAAACACTGCTTTTAAAATCATAAAAAAATGTATTCTACATTGATTGCAATGCATATATATCATTCCCCAGCCAATAACTAATTATGACATATTTAGGAGTATGTACCTGTTTGAACCTGCAGTCCCTTAGAGACCTATGCCAAGTAGCAGAAAGTAGATTTTTCTGTGATTGTGATTTTTCAGTGTTTTCCTGCAACTGCAGTCTTGGAGTGATTTTGAATTTTGGAGCAATTTCTTTTCAGTAATATTAGGGCTATTCTTGTGTAATTGTGTTTGTCATGCAGAAGTGAACTCAAGATGGACGCTCACCAGAGATCGATTAGCCTCCTTGCGACTGCCTTACACCAATTGGCGGTCGCAAGGTTGCAGCACCAGGACCGCACAACGCTAATTGGCGTGAACTGCACAAGGGTGTGATTTTCTGGGGATCACATGTACCGATGCGCGGGCATCCCCGATTGAGTGACGGAGCTCTGCTCCGTCAACAGTCTACCAGTGGCAATCGCCACTGGGAGACAGACGGCGACACCGCCGTCTATTTACATTGTACAGTGCTGCGATCTACGGCAGCGCTGTACTGAGGACGGCTGTCCCCTGGGGAGGCTCAGAGAGTCATCGGCTTTCAAAGGCTGATGCCTGTGCTTTGGACACAGAAAAAACGTGTTACAGGTACAGTACATTTATTGTGAGGGTGCCTAATAAATGTTTTTTTTTTTTTTTTAATTCATCATACATGGAGTTTCATCTCATTTTCATTCTTGATTTTCAAAATGATCTGTACAGATCATTTCTGGTAGCAGGTGTCTACAGTATGCATGAGTCTTTTGTGACATAATTTGGTTGAAGTACTCTGTAAAGCACTGTGGAGAATGGAGGCACTATACAAATATATCATATTAATAAACAGCAAAACAATATTCTGTGCTGCTGATCCAGAAGAAGACATGACAGTTTTAATAAATGCATGTGAGCAGAGGCTGGTGAATAATATTACACTGTATATATACAGCTGTGCTGTTACACAGGAGGATTATTATTGTGACCTTTATGAACCATATTAGTTTACTTACCGTGCCAATTGTCATCTTCTGTGAGATTTTCTGTGGACATTATTGTGTTCAAGTAGGAATGTTTATTGATGCACTCATCCCTTTATTCATGTTGGATTAGCACGGTACGTTCCATATTATTTGTGTCTCCAAACAGGATGAAATAGTCTGTTTCAGGGAGTGTGGCTCTTATGAATACAGTACGACTAGAAATGTGGACTAGATGCATCCATTTCAACAGCTGCACACCATACAGAATACTGATTAATAGCACGTCTGTATTAGAGCAGCGATGCTATAGCAATCCTCAACATAATCTGAGCATTCCATAAGTTGTCGACGCCCCATTGCTGTTTGTGTGTGCTGAAGTAAATGAATCTATTTAGTTGTCCTGTTAACAGGTTCACCTTCTGTATATTTGCTGAAAAAGGCCTTTGCATTGTTATTAAGAGATGGGGAAAGATTCTGTTACACACGTACAGTAGTAATCTTTCATGGACTGTAGATACAAAGCCCCCAGACTGTCTGTTGACAGCCTTCTTTGTATGCACATACCACAGGAGTCAGAAATGCACGCCATGCGCCAGTAAAAGTCTGCATACCAGCTTCCTTTCAAAAACAACTGTACTGAGGGAGGAAAGTGTTTTTCAATTTACTGGCTCTGTCTATGCTAAGAGGTTGCTTGAGGAGGGACTGCTGTGAAATGTAACAAAGCTCCTTTGGCAGTAAATGAATGGAAATATGTGTGGACACATGTACTGCACTGAATACTTTTATTACACAGCGCTTCCTTTATATATGTGTATTAGGAAATATCATAGGAAACATGAACTTTGTGTACAGTCAACGAACACAAGACCGATGTTCTTCAAGACTTAATGGACACGTTGTTTGTATCTCCTGTAGTCATATAATCCCACATAATGAATAAATGAATAATAACTCTTGCTTGAGCAAAGCTCTTCCACTAATTAGCCATATATGAATAATGTCTATTATTGTTAGCAATGTGTCTTTGTGACATGGATGTTCCCAGGTCAGCAAATATTTCCTTAAAAACCTTTAAGGAATAAAAATCAATCAAGGGCCATTTGTCTTGGTCTGTTTAACCCTTTAGCAGCCAATTTATTTTGAGGCATGCAAGTTCTCAAGGCCAATTTATTTTAGCACTTTTTATTTATTTTCTTGCTTTTAATTAGTACTGCTGTAATGTTTATTCATGGCCACTTGTTACTAGGGGGCACTGTGAGAACAGAGAAACTCTGCTTTCAGTTTCTATATGTTCTGCTAGAGAGAGAGATCAAAGCATTCAAATAATTTACAGCACAACAAGTTCTGCCAACTGAGGCCAAAAGCAGTGCACTTATCTCAAATGAGATAACTCTATTAAAGCTGCTAATGGGTTAATAATAATGAAGACAGGGTCACAATTTGCTACTTTGGAGCGAATCAGAACTATTTCGAGGCTTGCAAAGGTCAGGCTTAGGACACTAGGGGCGCTGTGCCAAAGATCTTTATTTCTTGCCAGATATACACAACTGCGAAGAAAAACTGCCTGCCTTCTGCATATAATGTAGATTGGAGAAAAAATAAACAAGAAATAAAAACATTATATAAACGCATCCTTAAATGATGCTTTCAGGGAATCTCATTTATTATTTATCCATGGATCAAAGCACATATTTGACATTTAAGTAAACTTGCTACTTCTTTCACCAAAATAAAGAAAAGTGTACAAAACACGGTGTATATATTTATTGTATACAGCTCGCAAGAAACTGTTGTAAATAAGATGCGTGCTAGCATGTATGTCAGCGGTAAAAACATTTTTTACCAAAAAATTGATTTTATTTCTGCAAAATCAAAATGCATATGAAGAGTGTCTGATGACACATCTGGGGCTTTTTGTATAAATAGCCCCCCAGGTTTGCTCCAGAGCAGGGTACCTTTAATTGCACGTGACATGTTGCCAATAGTAGAATATTGGTCATATCAGTAGCACGAGCGGAAGGTAGGAGAGAGGTAACTCACTTCTCCAGGCTCCATTGGTGATCTACTGTCTCCAGCCATCGGGCTACGTGACGAGACAGGAAGCTCTAATCATAGATGGAGGAGCCTGGAGAGGCGAGTTACTTCTTTCTTTTGCTCCGCTCACACATCTCTGCACGCAGATTTCCACAATCTCTCTCCGCTGTACATCTCAATAGTTTCCAGATACCAACCCAATCGCAATCTCAGATCACATGACCTTCTTTTGTCCTCCTCTAGAATTACCTTTTTGTATTCACGTTTATTTTGCAGGTGCTTCACCCCTCCTCTGGAATGCCTTTCCACAACACATCCATCACTCTCCAACGTCTGATATCTTTAAACATTCCCTCAAAACTCACTTTTTTCCGACAAGCATACGCTTTACCATAGGCCATTCCCTCTCTAAAGCCAAGTTGCACCTGCTACTAAATAGCCTAAACACACACTGCCTCTTGGTATGATTATTGTATACAACCCCTCCTCTTGGCTCCCCTGCCCCCCTCATTCCTTTAGATTGTAAGCTTGCATAGGGCTCTCTTACACTTTTGTGTCTTTGTTATACATTTCATTCTGTAACGATGGTTGTCAGCACACAGAGAGAATCTGATTATTGGTGATCTGCAGTATCACCAAGAATACAGATCTATACTTGATTATGGATGATCTGCAGAATCACCAATAATACAGATATAGTACTAACCTCTGGACACCTCTGAATATATATTTTGAGTGTTTGGTGTAACAGTATGACTTTGAGTAATCCACCTGATGAGCAGGTGGCCTTTGGCAGTACAGGAGGTACTGCTATAGAGAGTACAGAAACCCTCCAGCAGCCTGAGACTCTCCAAAGGGTGGAGTCAGGCTGAAGGTAGGAAGGGCCAGAGAGTAAGTGACACCTGAAGGTGGATGTCACTGACTGATCTGGAGACTATCTCTTTAATGGAGGGAGATAGCTCTCGAGGTCAGGCAAGCCAGGTCGGCAACACACGGACAGACAAAGTACAAAGACAGAAGGCTGATTCGGTATCCAAGGCAGGCAGGGTTTGGCAACAGAATATCAGATATGCGTGGTACCGAATCAGAGAGCAGAGGGATTGTCAGGAAAGCAACAGGTCATAACAAATATCAAACAATGCCTAGTCTTGGGTGTGAGGTCCGTGGTTTCTATTCATTGTGTTAATTTTGTCACTGTAATGACAAAAGTAATTCTGTATTGTGTACTTATTCTGCATTTTGTATATTGCTGTACACCATTGTCTGTATTATTAGGTATTAGGTTTGTATCCTACTTTGTACAGTGCCATGGAATATGTTGGCGCTTTATAAATCAATAATAATAATGTGGTCCTTCCACAGTCTTTTCTCTTCAATTATATTGAATAGCCAACAAATACCGGTACTGTTATCAATCACCTTTCTGACCCAGCTGGTTTCAGTAAAATTAATTAATAAAGTGTTATATTTAATGATACACTGAAGTGAAAAAAAAAGTCATGATATAATGAATTGGTTGTGTAGTACAGCTAAGAAATAAAGCATTAGAAGCAGAGACATACGTCTAATATTTGTTTCCAGTACAGGAAGAGTTAAAGAGACACAGCGAAAAAAAAAATTATGATATCATGAATTGGTTGTGTAGTAGGGGTAATTACTAGAACATTGGTAGCAGAAAAAATATTCTCATATTTTTATTTTCAGTTATACAGCTTTTTTTTTATAACATTGGATCATTCTCTAATATTTGCAGTTTATACATTACTCAGCATTCTAAAAGTTTTTTGCAGAACAGGCAAGGAACTTTTGACCTGTCCTGATTTGAACTGTTCTCTGGAAAAGAAAAACACAATACAGTGGAGATAACCCAATCAGAAGTCAGAGCTCTCCACGACTTTCATAGTCGCAGAGCTCAATGGCTATTTGCATAGATAACAACTGGAGTTTCTTTTGATGTCCTTGCTCTATTTTAATAGTGCTCTCTTCACAGAATTGTTCTAGTATATACTGTACTACTGGGGGTCCTTCTACCTTAACTGAAGGGGGTTACTGGCTCCCTATACTGGGGGGGGGGGAGGCTCTCTGGCCACACAGCCCCTCTTTCTAGCTATACTGGGGGTCATATCTGGCTACCTATACTGGGGAAGGTACCTATACTGGGACCTACCCCTGTCTACCTATGCTGGGGAAGGGGGCTATTTCTGCTGCCTATTAACCTGGGGGGCTATCTGAGGCTATCTTATACTGAGGGATACCTCTGGCCAGGGCAGTTTCTATGCTAAATTGCACCCAGAGCGAGGGCGTAAAATGCACCCCCCACGTGGAGACAGGTATAGGTGCCCACAGTATAGATTAGCCCGGTCTAGCTGCCCCCAGTATAAGTAGCCAGCTATAAGTCCCTCCTGTATAGGTAGCCAGTATAGTTGCCCCCAGTATAGGTTAGATAGGTAGGTGCCCCTGTATAGTTTAGATAGGTAGATGCCTCCAATATAGGTAGCCAGTATATTTGCCTCAGTATAGGTTAGATAGGTAGGTGCCCCCATATAGGTTAGATATGTAGGTGCCCCCAGTATAGGTTAGATAGGTAGGTGCCTCCAATATAGGTAGCCAGCATAATTGCCCCCAGTATAGGTTAGATAGGTAGGTTCCCCCAGTATAGGCTAGCTAGTATAGTTGCCCCCAGTATAGGTTAGATAGGTAGGCACGCAGTATAGGTTAAATAGGTAGGTACTCCTCAGTATAGGTTAGATAGGTAGATGCCCCCGGTATAGGTTAGATAGGTAGGTGCCCCTCAGTATAGGTTAGATAGGTATATGTCCCCAGTATAGGTTAGATAGGTAGGTGCATGCAGTATAGGCTAGATAGGTAGGTACCCCTCAGTATAGGTTAGATAGGAAGATGCCCCCAGTATAGATAAGATAGGTAAGTGCACGCAGTATAGGTTAAATAGGTTAGATAGGTAGATGCCACCAGTATAAGTTAGATAGGTAGATGCCCCCAGTATAGGTGAGATAGGTAGATGCCCCCAGTATAGATTAGATAGGTAGGCGCATGCAGTATAGGTTAGATAGATAGGTACCCCTCAGTATAGGTTGGATAGGTAGGTGTCTCCAGCATTGGGGCAGGGAAGAGCGGGCATAGCAGAGTTTCAGCACACCTTCCTCGATCCCTGCACGCAGCCTCTATCTTCTTCCTGTCCCGTCGCCAGTCGCATCAGTAAGAGCTCCCCCTGGGATGACATGCGGTTACGTCATCACAGTGCGTGCTGTTACCATCGTGACAGGCGGCGGGACAGGATGAAGATAGAGGCTGCATGCGGGGATCGAGAAAGGTGAGTTGAAACTTCGCTTTGCCCGCTCCGCCTGACGCCCCGTGCGGCCGCACTACTTGCACGCCCGTAAAACCGGGCCTAAACATGGCAGTTTCTAGGCTAAATTTCACCCAGGGCAAGGGTGTAAAAATTGTGCTCTCCCTCCCCCTCCCCCGTGGAGCCAGGTATAGATGCCCGCAATATAGGTTAGCCAGGTCTAGTTGCACCCAGTGTAGGTGGCCAGCTATAGGTCCCCCCAGTATAGGTAGCCAGGCATAAGTGCCCCCAGTATAGGTAGCCAGTATAATTGTCCCCAGTATAGGTTAGCCAGGTAGGTGCCTCCAGTATAGGTAGCCATTATAGTTGCCCCCAGAATAGGTTAGATAGGCAGGTGCATCCAGTATAGGTTAGATAGGTAGGTGCCCCCAGTATAGGATAGCTAGGTAGGTGCCTCCAATATAGGTAGCCAGTATAGTTGCCCCCAGTATAGGCTAGATAGGTAGGTGCCCACAGTATAGGTTAGATAGGTAGGTGCCCACAGTCTAAGTTAGATAGGTAGGTATCCACAGTATAGGTTAGAAAGGAGCCCACAGTATCGATTAGATAGGTAGGTGCCCCCAGTCGGTAGGTCCCCCAGTATAGGATAGATAGGTTGGTGCTCCCAGTATAGGTTAGATAGGTAGGTGCCCCCAGTATAGATTAGATATGTAGAAGCCCTCAATATATGTTAGATAGGTAGGTGCACCCAGTATAGGTTAGATAGGTAGGTGCCTGCAGTATAGGTTAGATAGATAGGAGACCCAGTAAATGTTAGATAGGTAGGTGCCCCCCCATAATGGAGTGGGGAACTGCGCCCTCACTGGGACTCAATCATCCAAGAGGAGGGCAGCCTGACTTCTCCATCCCTTCATCTTCCTGGGGGCCACCCTCTGTGCTCCCCCCTCCGCTGCAGAGTGAGTGCAGAGAAGCCTGGTAAGAGGAACTCACCTCCATGCCTCTCCAATCGCTGCTCACTTGCCGCTGGTCTCCTCCGTCTACATAGCCGCTGATACACACTCTACTTCCTATTAATCAGGAAGTAGAGCGTGTATTAGCGGCAATGCAGAGGAGACCAGCGGCAAGTGAACAGCGATTGGAGAGGCAGGGAGGTGAGTTCCTCTTACCAGGCTTCCCTGCACTCCCTCTGCAGTGGAGGGGGGAGCACGGAGGGTGGCCCCCAAGAAGAGGAAGGGAGGGAGAAGTCAGGCCGTCCTACCCACGGCTGATTGAGTCCCAGTGAGCCCCCCCCCCCAATATGGCGCCCCCCCTTTCCCTTTACAGCGCTCAGGGCAACCGCACACCTGGCATGCCCCTAAAAAACGGGGCTGCATTTCCACTCTCACTTGAAGAGGATCCTGGAATGCAGCACAGGACTGTGAGATGGGGTGCAACCATTATCAATCAGGGCCGGATTTCTGGAAAGGCCACAAATGCCTTGGATGGCTACAGGCCGAGGGACACCGGAACATAAAAGAGGGGTTGTTGCATGTGAAAGATAAGGATGAAAATGGAGAGTAACACATGAAAAAAGGTAAACTGATGCCCAAGGAAGCTGTTCTTGAAAGAGAGGGGCTGCTGTACATAGACAGGACATAGATGAGGGAGCCGCACATGGACTGGGAGGGGTGCTTCTGAACATGAAAGGCAAGCCACACAATACTTGGTTTAGGGACTCAAAAAGTATAATGCTGGGAATACACAATGAGTTTTTTTGGAAGACTTACTGTCCGATTGATTTTCCGATCGGTTTCCCAATCATTTTTCTGATTGATCTCCATTCACTTCTATGAGAAAATTGATCAGAAAAACAGCCGCCCTTGGCCATCTTGTCAATCACCCTCCATCCACTGGTAAGTTTATGGAGGGGTAGTGTGGCTTGAGGAACAAATGTGTTGGGACAGCCAGAATAAACAATAATAATATAACAGAGACATTTTAAATAATCAGCTTTCTACTTGAATCCTTAAGATATCAGTTTTGGTTATGTGACTTTAGCCTAGGTAAAAAAACACAGGAAGTACAGACGTGTACCAGCATCTATGTCAGCTGTAAAAGCAGCACGTATAGTAGCATGAGGGACTGTATCCACAGTGGATAAATCCTCACTGAGAATCCAAGAAAATTCTTTAAATAAGTTTGATATAACTTTTACCTAGTTTTTGGTACTTTTTCAGTTGCTAGGTACTAACAAATTATTCTTAAATATGATACAAAATAATCTGTTAGGAGAAAAGTTAATTGGTTGTGTCACTGTATCCTCTGATTATTTTTCCACATATTCACCAACTTAATTTAAGCATGTACTATATGTTTTTACAAGGTTTAGAATCCATTTTTTGTAGTAGCATCACACTCCTCACCTATGAGTTGGAGGAATTGGAGACAGGTAGAGTGTGTCATGTTAATACTGCTGAATGCACAGTAACTGGCATTCTGCAGTCATGTGACAAGTGGGACAGGGAGAGAAGAGGTTTACTGTCAGATGCAAGTTAAATTACACAGAAAGAATACCTTGTGTGGCAGATAAAAGCGAATGGCTTTTACTTTCTGGATAACTCTCTAATACAGTATATACACCTTCATGAACCTTATAGAAGTTAAACTTGTCTTTTGTAACATTTCATCAACTGAAGCATCTGTATCCAGTGTGTCATTGTGAGGTTATGTAATTCAATTTCCTGTGGATATTGATTTGTATTTTCATTTGTGGATTTGGATGTGGACTGGAAGAGGTTTTCATAAAATTGTTGTAAGTGCTTTGTTATTACTGATGCCTTAAAGACAGCATTATCCATTTCATTGTTTAATACTGTAGAGAAAGCTGTTGATGGCTTCTCAACGTAGGCCAAAAATTAACTTGTCTAGTCTAGCTATTGTATCCAGTTCTAAACAAAGCCTTCCTTGCAAAATATACCTGCCTTATTTTTTCTGGCATCTGTGTTATAGTGTATAAATATTTGAATAAGGCTGTCCTTATCTTCCTGATGTATTTTGCAATATCAGAGCACATTTTGGACAGTTCTTCTGTAGATGTTTTGATTTTTTTTTATTAATGTTACAGATAGTGAACTTATGAAAGTCTCTTATGATAAATAAGTATAAGGACTCGCTGACACTATGCACAAATAACTGGGCCATAATGCAGTGTGTTAGAAATAACTAGCCATAAACAGGTCGAAGATTTCAACTACCTTTGTCTGCAAGAGGTCAACATTACACTTGCATTGTATATGACACATTGGGCCTGATGCAATTTTTCTGGTACTAACGTCAGGAGAGCACTGCTTGTTACACTATTACCATGGTAATGCATGTGCTGCTATGGTAATGTGCGTAATGCCATGTGTTACTATAGCAACACACACATTGTCCCAGTACCAGAAGTGGTGCTAAAAAAGTAACAGGCATTGCTCCCCTGGCATTAGTGCTGGTAAAATTGCTGTGCACTTCCTGCTCATGGAAAATTTACCGCCCTTTTTTGCATTAGGTCCCTTTGGCCTTATTAATTTAAGTTGTCTGTTCGTTTTTGACACCTTAGCCCACATACAATTCACTTTTTCTCCTGAGTTCTCTCCTAGGAGATAGTTTCACTCCTTGTCATGAAATGCCTTTTACCAGCAAGCAAGAATGTACTGAAAATAATTGTGATGGTACATTTCAACAACAAGAAAAAGTTAATTGCATATGGGCCCTTATCAGTTAAATACTTTTGAGTACTCAGCACACAAGGAAATACTCAAAAATAAGTCTGATATTACTTTTCATCTTGGTTTTTAGTACTTTTTCAGTTACTGAGTGAAAAGTTATTTAAAAATAACATTTTCCTTGGAGAAAAGTCAGAAACGTTGATTGAATAAGGGCTCATATGTGTTGCCTTGTACGCTCATACCATAATGTGAATGAGGTCTGGTATATGACTGGCTACTGCAGATACAGTGATATCTTTGGAACATCAAACAACACTTCATTATTGTCATCAGCTCTGCTGTACACCTTTGTTATAGCAGCCCCTGCTGCAGGAATGTAGAGTAGCTTCAGGGCAAATTGGGGAGGCAACAGATCTATTTGGTATGTCAAAGCCATTCTTCTGTTTTTTTCCTTTGCTGTCTACATATGTGTTTGGGGTTATTAGGCTCTACTTATACAAGATTGTGATCAGACAATGTCCACAATGGCAGGCACCAGTGCCAAAAATAATCTAACTTTTATAATGTGTGTAAACATAACAGGTATATTTTTCAGTGTTAAGGTGCCCATGCATCTAGTGATTTTGGCTGCTGATCGACCAAGAGACAGATCTCTCTCTGATCAGAACTGATTGGGGGGAGATCTGTGGCTCCCATGAACCACAGGCCGATTCCCAATCGATTTCAGCATGAACTCTTTTAGGAATTGGTTTAGTGATACTGCCCCAGTGCCTGTGCATGAATACTTTACCTGTCGGTGTGTGCCGCGGTCTCCGTCCTCTCCCTCAAACACGAGCCCACATTACGTCGGCAACCACTTGGGGCACAAGTGTGTGAGGAAGAGGACGGAGACAGCGGCAGACATCAACAGGTAAAGTATTCATACACGAGCACCAGGAGGGCACATGTTACATGTTACATTCATATCCAATCAATACATCGTCGCTAGGGCATGCTCTTGGCAGCATTTATTTTCATCTGTTTATTATCCTTGAATCAAATGGCCAGTGGCCACCAAGTCGAATGATGTATGGCCACCTTTAGAGTTTTGCTGCCTTCCTTGTTCTATCCTTTCATATCCTCAAAGAACTGATTTGGTTTGGAAAGTGTGATTGCTGTTTTTTCTAAAACTACACAGACCATCACATTGACATCCCTATTGCATAGAACCTTTGCCTCTAGGTGATAATAAGACACAAATGTGGCCACCACATGGAGGGCTGTTGTGAAGGCAGGTGTGGGATAGTAAATTCCCAGCATTTCTAAAAGGTGTTGAGTTTATTTCTTTAAATAAGGTTAAATGTATTCTTACATGATTTACTTAGACAGTTATAATATTCAGTATCTTTGCTTTAAAAATAAATTTAGAAATACAATTTAACAAGTATGCCAGCCAAATAGTGGGTAAAAGCTGTAATGTTAGGAGTGTGCTAACTCATAATACAAAAATAGAGACATAAAAACAACAATGGGGGAAACCATACATTTCAGTTTAATTTGTATATCTAGTAAAAAAAAACAAAAAACCAGTATTAAACCCAGGGATGAGCAGAAACTACGCCAGTGCGAATTTACGCATCGTAGTTTGCATCTATGCATCGTAGTTCGTAGGTGAAGTGTCAAAACTACACTTCCGAATTTACGTGTAGCAAAGTACTGTTACGCGTAGCTTACGCCCACTATGTGTAGTTAACATGTGTATTGCGTAGTGAACTACGAATGCGTTACTTTTCCGCATGTGATTGTATGCTTACAAATTTACGCATTGGAAAGGGGAATGTACGCATAGAAGAGTTCCCGGTACAAGCATTTACAAAGGAATTAATGCATAAAATTTTCTTCATACGGGCATAAGCATCCACATACACTACGCTTCGCACTACGCGTAATTGTATTTTAACGCGTAGTCTACGAAATGCATACGAAGCGAATATTTTATTTTGAAGCCGTAGTTTGGCGAAGCGTAATTGCGTGAAACTACGCGTAGTTCCAGCGTGGCGAAATTGGCTGACTACGACCATCCCTGATTAAACCATCAATATTAAAGACTATTACTACTGTTATAATGGATATCTCTGCAACTGTTGGCAATACACTATATTGAGGATCAGTAGATCATATTTATTTCACCATGCTATTCACCGGCTCATGCAGTTCACGCTACTCATATGTACAACTGCATCCAAAGTGTAAGGCCTGGTTCACACATAAATCTGTACATTTCCAGTCCACCCCAGTCCTGTCAGTTTTGCATCAGTTTTCTATCAGTTTTATCTTACTGGATTAGAAATGTACACATTTTATGTGTGAACCCACAGAAAACTGTTGTACAGATTTATGTGTAAACACATCCATAGAAACATGTACAAAACTGATACCAATTGTCAAAAACTCGCTGGGCTGGATTGGACACCTTTTTATGTGTGAACCAAGCCTAAAATTAGAGGATTATAAACACTGGACCTTTTAACAGAAGCGTCCATTTATGAAATCTGAAAACCTTATGCATGTAAGGCAGTTTCCGATTCCTATAGAACACCATACAATAGCTTCTCTGACAAATGACTCCAAGCAGTCATAAAAGAATGCTGATTACTCCACTCTATCCTGATGAAGTTGGGTATCTTAGCAAAATGCTTAGGTGTGCACTGCAGGCCCTCCCCTTCTGGTTCTGTGCTCCCTACACAATTATTTATACCAAATAACAATTTATAGGTAAACTGCCCTGATACCCAGTGAGGTCAGCAGATTGTCCATGCACCACCTCTCCCCCATCCACAAGATTCCATGTGCCAGCAGGAAGATACACCTCTCTAGACTGACACTCCAAGCAGATGAGCTTTTGATGAATCACACTGAAGTAAATCAAAAGGTCTTTCCTTTTTTTCACAATCTGCTTCTAAAGTGAGAAAAGTGGTGGGGTGGGTGAGGGGCAGGGAGAGCCATGTGTAATTAGGTTAGGGTCAGTGTTGTGGCCCCTGGGCCATACGTTGGACAAGCCAGGTTTAGGTCTGTGAAGGTCTTATGACCTTCTGCAAATTAACACTTATGAGAGGCATTACAAACTTTGTATTCTGGAATATATGAAAGAGGCTTTCATCGATTACTTCCCCTCCGCTTTTCAGTATGGTTCCCTCCTAAACCAGCACATTTATCACAGCACTGCTCCAGGGCCTTTCCACCTCTGAAATAAAAATCACTCTCAAGCTCCTCAAACAATTTGCCAAAAACTGACCTTTTTTCTTTTTTAGCTCTCCACCATATCATCACCTCTGGTGATGTGCCTTACGGGGCAAATACTTTATTATTTCTGTTCATTTGTTTCCCCATTTTCAACTCAAATTATTTTACTGAGAAAAGTGATCTACACAGAAAAAATTGTATCAATTCCCCTGAATATGTATACAGCATAACAGAATGACATTCAAAGTTCTTAGAGTGTATATAAGGCTTTGTACACACATATTAGGATGGTCAACACAGATATTAGGGCTTGATCTCTCTGGTGACAGTTTGAGGTAGAGTGCTGTACAGACACATTGCTAGCCTGCAGGCTAGCGACACATGCTATTGCTATGGGGGGTGGCGGGGAGAAAGTAGGGACAATGGCGCGGCAGCACTTATTGAAATAGGAGGCAGGAGGAGAGCCAAGGCCTTAGCCTGCATTCAGACAAGATGTTCTGGCAGGCTGGATCTCTTTGAATCAAAGAAAACCTGCGCTGCCTCTCAGTTCACTAAGCATATCAAAGTCCCATGAAATATTCACTTGCAATTTTTCCTCCACTCTCGTCTTCAACGCTTAATGCACCTCAGAAAAAACACAAACAGAAAAAAATTTAATCGCATAGACTGTCAGTCCAAAGACAGATTATCTTCCACCGGCTATGACCCGCATGATAGGTTCTATGATGTCACCACTCTGTGTTCCACCACCTCTGGGAACCGCTCTCACCTTTACTGATGGCTGCCTAGACCCCACAGACAGCTTACAAGTATATGAAACTCCAATGATCATTGAGGCCTCTTATGCTCTATATCTTGTATTGCACCTCATGCAAGACCAAAAACAAGGAACAACTTCACTGCGTAGCCCCTGATGAGTCATTAAGACGAAACGCGTTGGGCATGGCGTGCTGGGCAGGAGGTGTGACAGTGCACAGAGGAGACGTCCTCGGAGTTTTTTCAATCTGATATGCCTGAAATTTTCACTGTTTTTGCAGTGGGCTGTGTATACTCAAGGGACCTGTGTCTGCTGGAGTGGGAATCCGTGGTCACAAATAGGACCGTGCATTCCAGCGTTTGTAGCTGTCTGTGGTGTGGGCAGCCTGTGTATCAGGTGAGCACAGCTCTTATAAGGTGGTGGGGGCACGAGTGTGCTAGGGTGGTCCCCACTAAATGTGACACAATGATTTTTTTCTGGCACTGGGATCCCTCAGTTAAATATTTTAAAGCAGCCTACGCAATGAAGTTGTTCCTTGTTTTTGGTCTTGCATGAGGTGCAATACAAGATATAGAGCATAAGAGGCCTCAAAGATCGTTGGAGTTTCATATACTTGTAAGCTGTCTGTGGGGTCTAGGTAGCCATCAGTAAAGGTGAGAGCGGTTCCCAGAGGTGGTGGAACACAGAGTGGTGACATCATAGAACCTATCACCCGGGTCATAGCCGGTGGAAGATAATCTGTCTTTGGACTGACAGTCTATGCGATGAAATTTTTTTCTGTTTGTGTTTTTTCTGAGGTGCATTGAGCGTTGAAGACAAGAGTGGAGGAAAAATTGCAAGTGAATATTTCATGGGACTTTGATATGCTTAGTGGACTGAGAGGCAGCGCAGGTTTTCTCTGATTCAAATTGCTTTTCATGTTTAATGTGACATATGAACTTTTTGCAGCATACCCACAGTGCATGTAGGTATAGTGGTAGTCTGTGGAGCGCGCTGAGATACCAGCAGTTTGAGGCTGGATCTCTTGCTGATGCTTTGGAGCCACCGTACACACACTACATTCCACACGTTAGAACCATCTAATGCAGCACTGGGCAAACTACGCCCCCCGGGCTGTATCTGGCGCTGCTTCTCCGGCCCTCCGACGGGCGGCTGGATCCCCATTTCTTTCCACCTCCCTCCTTGAAAAGTTGCGAGCGGGGGATTTGAAACTCACCTGGCTCACTGATGTCCTGTGTCACTTCTCCATGGCAACAGGGCATCACATGGCGTGACATTAGGACGCGCCAGCGTGTAAGACGCTGGAACGTCCTGATGTCACGTCATGTGACGCCCTGTTGCCATGGAGATGTGACGCGGGACATCGATGAGTGAGGTGAGTTTCAAATCTCTGTTGCCCGCTCACAACTTTTGATGGAGGGAGGGAGGTTGGAATTTCAGGCATGCGGTCTGCACAATGCGGCCCGTGCCACATAAAGTTTGCCCATGCTTGATCTAGTGTGTGTACAAAGCTTCAGTCATTTGTCGGTAAATCAGAATAAAAACTTTTCTAGCATCCTAGATATGATGAATGATAAATTAGCCATAATGCCACTGCTGCCATATTAATATTATTGATATTTCCTGTCTATGTTTTTTATGTGCTTTGCTGTGCATGTCATGACCACTTATCAAAAAAAAAGGAAAAAAAGGATAATTTTCTAAATGATAACATCCACATTTCAGCACAGCCAGTAAGTTTTTTTTTTTTAGATGCCTCCAGGACAATAGCATTGTAAATAATTTGTCCCTCTTCATAAAACACATCTGATCATAAAGATTCTGTTTATTTATTTATTTTTATAACAACATGTAATGTCTAGTTTCCTATTATGCAAAATACATTTTTTTTAAATCATGAATAATCTCAACTAGTTTATAAATAGACTATATAAAAAAAACATTTTCACGAGTAATCACAGTCGATTTATAAATAAACTATTTAACATGTTGCAGAAAAAAAATATTCAAAATAAGTTTTCTTTGCCTTACCTTATATTACTTTTCTCAATTTCATTTTAGTTACTGTTTTATTTCCGGGTGCTGGAAAGATGTATAGACATAATGAAAAAATTGTAAAGTGACTTAACTTATGAGAAAAATAAATATATATCCAGGCCTATCTCCTTTTAAATTAACAAGATTAGATATACTTGCAGTAGATAAAAAAAGAAAAAACAATCAACTGTAGCCAGCTGCATAAATGTGCCTGTATGTCTTCCTAAACATTTCTGTGTGCTTCTTATATATATGTTTTAAAAACAAATATATCTGTGGATTTGTTAGAAGTGGTAAGCTTGGTGAATTTGAGTTCCATTCAGTGAAATACTTCTGTCTCTTGTGCACTGACATGAACTAATGAGAGGGCCTCAAAGGCCAGCAGACTACTCAGATGATTGTTATTTATTATGTAGAAATGTAAGCAGAAAAAAACATGAATGTGTTAGGTATTGGTTATATACTCTACACTTTTCTGAAGTCTGTAGTATTTTGTAGTTGTGTGACCAAGTCAGTATTAGCATTTTAATACAGCAAATATAGTATGGCTGGAATATAATAAGACCTGGGCCCTTTTCCACCGAAAATCACAATCCGCATCTCAAACACACTGATATTGTGATTTTCTCTTTTTATACTGTTTGTCCGACACAATTATCATGCGTGTCCAATGGTCACACTGTGTAATTGTGTATGTTGTACCCAACAGAAAACAACATTAATTTAGTCCAACTGAAAACACAGGAAAAATGCTGCATGTGGTGCGTTTCAGATTTTCCAAAAATGTAATCAGCAAAATAAGTTTTATGTTATTAGTGTGCAAATGACTTGATTGCACTGAACAAATGCTCTTCTTTTGATACACTGAACTTTTCTTTTCACCTATGCTTGCCCTTGAAACCAGTTGTGCCTGATCAAACTTTTTTCCCTAGGGTTGAATACTTTCATTTTGTATAAAAAATAATAAATCAGGGAAGTATGAAACACTACAAATGGATGCTTTCTTTTTGGATTTTTCGTCTGCTGGTTTTACTGGCAAATTCTCTAAGTGGTGCAGATTCTTGATTTACTGCTGTGCAATAAAGGGAACTCTGTAGTCAACAATGGAGCTTAATTATCAGTCAGCAAGTCAGGACTCATAGACCTGGGCACCGGAAAGTTGCAGACTTCTTTTCCTGCAGCGATAAAGCAAAAACATGTTTAATTGATGCTCTTTAAGCAAAGGAAAAAAAACGAAAAAAAACTGTGAAGTAAATACTGCTGTATACCTTTATCAGCTAGCTTTGTGCCTAAACTGCTTATAGGCTGGGTGCACACATTTATTTATTTATTGTATTTATAAAGCGCCAACATATTACGCAGCGCTGGACATTAGTTTAGGTTACAGACAATATTTAGGGGTGACATACAGCAAAATGACAATACAGTCAGGAATACAAGAAAGACCAGATCACGCAGCACAGTATGAGTACAAGGTAATGCTTAGTCAGCCACTGGATGGGAGCATGTAGATTAGGCAAGTTAGGTTCACTCAGATGCCTAGCATGGGTTCACTGTAATGGAGGTGCATGATCAGGTAGGACACAAAAGGTGGAGGACCCTGCCCAAAGGCTTACAATCTAGAGGGAGAGGTAAGGGCACAAAAAGTAGGGGACCAGAGTTCAGCTGTGGGTTTAGAGCACTTGTGTGGGGTAGTAGGCCAGAGTGAAAAGGTGAGTTTTGAGGGCCTTCTTGAAGATGTTGAAGGAGGGGGCTGCCCTAATGGGTGGAGGTAGGGAGTTCCATAGTGTTGGAGCAGCTCTTGAGAAGTCCTGGAGGCGTGCATGGGACTGGGTGATGCGGGGAGTGGTCAGGTGTAGTTCATTGGAAGAGCGGAGTGAGCGGCTAGGTGTGTACCTGAGTAAGATTGGAAATGTAGGTTGGACAGGTTTTGTGGACAGATTTGTAGGTCAGACACAGTATCTTGAATCTGATTCTGGACTGGATAGGAAGCCAGTGGAGGGATTCAAGGAGGGGATCCGCTGTGGTGGAGCGATGGGAGTAGTGGATAATTCTGGCTGCCGCATTCATGATGGACTGCAGTGGGGCTATTTGGGTCATAGGGAGACCAGACAGAAGGGCATTGCAGTAGTCATGACCGGAAATATGAGGGCATGGATGAGGAGTTTGGTGGAGGCAGAAGTCAGGAAAGGGCGAATCTTACAGATGTTACAAAGGTGGAAGTTGCAGGACTTTGTGAGGTTTTGGATGTGGGGAGTGAAGGAGAGTGCGGAGTCCAGGGTGACACCCAGACAGCGGGCTTGAGAGGTAGGGCGAATGATAGTGTGGTTAACAGTGACATGCACATCTGGAAGGTTCATGGATGGCCGAAGTGGGAAGATCATAAATTCTGTTTTGTCTAGATTTAGTTTCAGGAACTTAGCGGACATCCAGGAGCAGATGGCTGATAGGCAGGAGGAGACCTTGTCCATGGAAGTGGTGGATATGTCAGGGGTGTGGAGGTAGATCTGGGTGTCATCTGCATACAGATGATAGTTAAAACTCATGGAGGAGATAACCTTGCCAATGGAGGATGTGTATAGGGTGAACAGTAGGGGGCCAAGGACCGAGCCTTGGGGGACTCCCACCGAGAGGTGGTTGGGGGTGGATGAGGACTCATTGAAGGTGGTCGTTAAGGAGCGGTTGGAGAGGTAGGATGAAAGCCAGGTCAGGGCGAGATCGTGAATGCCCATGGACTGGAAGGACTGGAGGAGTAGGGGATGATCTACTGTGTCAAAAGCTGCTGAAAGGTCAAGGAGGAGGAGAATGGAGTATTTACCTTCAGCTTTAGCTAAGGCAAGGTCATTGACCACTTTGGTGAGAGCAGTTTCGGTTGAGTGGGCAGGCCGAAATCCAGATTGCAGTGGGTCTAGCAGTGAGTTGGCATTGAGGTACTGGGTCAGGTGTTTGTGAACCAGACGCTCAAGGAGTTTTGAGGCAAAGGGGTGGAGGGAGATAGGGCGGTAGTTGGAGGGTAGCGAGGGGTTGAGGGAGGGTTTCTTGAGCGGGGGTAGTACAGTGGCCTGCTTGAAGTCTGAAGGGAAGGTGCCTGTGGATAGGGAGAGGTTAAACAGGGTAGTGAGGACTGGGGCAAATTCAGTGAAGTGAGGCTGGAGTAAATCAGAAGGGATGGAAGTAGGGGTATGGGAAGTCTGCAGTAGGTGGTTGACTTCCTCGGTGGTAGTAGGAGTGAAAGAGGTGAGGGGAGGATAGGGTGGAGGACGAACTGGTTGGGAGGGGGTGGGAGGTGAAGATTGAAGATTGGATATTTCCTGACGGATGGAGACAATTTTGTTGGTGAAGTGGGTAGCTAAATCTGTGGCAGAGAGGTAGGAAAGGGAGGGTGGGGCGGAATATTGGTGGAGCAGCTTTCTCTAGGGCTGATGAGAGAGTTTGACGATACTGAGCTACAGCAAGATTAGGACAGGTTAGGGTGGGGAGAGTGGAGGAGAGGGCATGGAGGGGGTCAGCAAGGACGCTAGGGTTGAGCTTGCGTAGGTCTCGCTAGCATCGACCAGGTGGGTGGGTGATTAATTTGGAGGTGCCTTCCGTGAGGAGGTTGAAGGTGTGGAAAGGGTGTGATGTCAAGGTCTGCAAGGTTGGTGAATTTAGTGAATATAAGGTCGAGAGTGGGACCTGCAGTGTGAGTGGGGGTGTTGGTGTGTTGTACTAGGCCAAGTGAGTTGGCAATGGAGAGTAGCCGGGTCACAATGGAGTTCAGGGCTTCATCGATGGGAATATTGAAATCCCTGAGGATGAAGGTGGGAAGGTCAGAGGAGAGGATGTGAGGGAGCCAGGAGGCAAGGTCATCGAGAAATTGTGGGGTGGAGCCCGGAGGGCGGTATAAGACCACAACAATGGCAGGAAGGGGGTGGTAGAGGCGGATGGTGTGGGCCTCGTATTATGTTAGTTGTAGGGAGGTAGGTGGGGTGAGGACACGGAAGGTGCAGGATGGGAAGAGAAGCAGACCCACCCCTCCCCCATTCCAGTTGTCTGGTCTGGGGGTGTGACCGAGGTGAAGCCCACCATAGGAGAGGGCAGCCTCTGCGGCAGAGTCAGAGGGGGTGAGCCATGTCTCAGTGAGTGCGAAGATGGTGGGGGATTTGGAGAGGAAGAGGTCTTGGACTACTGTAAGTTTATTGCGGACGGATCTGGCATTCCAGAGACCACAGGGTAGGGGGAGCATGTGTTTGTGGGTGGGATGGATGGAAATAAGGTTGGGGCAAGGATGGATGTTTACTTTATTTGTGGACAGAGGGCTGTAAAGTGTGTGAAGCAGGTCAGCAGGGGATGCTTGTCTGGCAGCAGGCTGTGGCCCAGGATTGGGTGATATATCATCAGCTGCAAGTAAAAGTAGGAGGGAGAGAGTAAGCAAATGTGAATGAGATTTAGATGTTTGTGAGGTTTTTGAGCTGCTGGGGGAAGAGAGAGACTTCAGGGGAGCTAACAGTTCATGAGAAGCTGAGTAAGGTGAGGAAAGCAGAGCAGGTGAAATGAATATGGAGTGTGGTACATTGGGAGGATGCATATTGCAATGCAACTTGTAGATGTTTGCAGACAGGCAGAACATAAGAAAAGGCGCAGTAAACATGGTAATGGTCTCTGATTATAACCAGGAAATTTCAAACCACTAAACAGTTTATATAAGTATGCAGTTAGTGCAAGCAAACCTGTGTAAATAAAGAAGCAGAGTCTACTTGGCTGTGTAACATGTGTCCAGCAGTGGCATTTTTAGCAATAGTATTGGAGGCGTTCTGGATGCAGAGTAGTAGTTTCCAGCAGAGTCCTGTGGCTGTTGAATCCTGTTTAAATTCTTGGTAAGTTGTAAATCACTTTGTAATAAATGGCACTTTGGAATTAAATGGCACCAAATGACCTAGGCCGCAAGTGGCCTTCTTGCAGCGTTTAAATAGGTATGATAGCTGCCATGGTTGAAATGGAAGTGATTCTCAATTAGAAATTTGGAAAACCATTCAGCTGAGGATGGGGGTGGCTACCAAAAAAACAGGCCTGCTGCAATAAATAATTGGTGCTCACTGGGCTGGAACACAAGGATTCACAAATGTAATATGGGAATTTACAAACACTGCTAAACTACTTAAATTTATATTAAACAATCTTAGTAGCAATGTATACAGCAATCGTACCAATTAAACGTGCAGATAACGATTGCAGTCAGAGATTGTAAAGCAGACTTTGCAAGAGGAAGCAACAATCGTACCAATTAAACGTGCAGATAATGATTGCAGTCAGAGATTGTAAAGCAGACTTTGCAAGAGGAAGCAACAATCGTACCAATTAAACGTGCAGATAATGATTGCAGTCAGAGATTGTAAAGCAGACTTTGCAAGAGGAAGCAACAATCGTACCAATTAAACGTGCAGAAAATGATTGCAGTCAGAGATTGTAAAGCAGACTTTGCAAGAGGAAGCAACAATCGTACCAATTAAACGTGCAGAAAATGATTGCAGTCAGAGATTGTAAAGCAGACTTTGCAAGAGGAAGCAACAATTGTACCAATTAAACGTGCAGATAATGATTGCAGTCAGAGATTGTAACATAACATGAAAGGCTGCATTTTATGTCATGTTTTCTTTTTATGTTGTGTGCATTTTTTGTGCATTTTTTGCTGCGTTTTTGGTGATTTTGCGTTTTTTCCCCGCAGATGCGTTTTTCAAGCATTTTGCGTGCGTTTTAATGCGTTTGCTGTTTGCATATGCGTTTTGTATGCGTTTTTCATGCATTTTTTATATTTCCATTTATGCAAATCACTAGGAAGACAACAGGAAGCAGAAATACATCACAAAACAATTTTTGGGGGAAAAAACGCATATAAAAACGCATGAAAAACGCATACCATGTGTGCACCTAGCCATAGGGACAGTTATTATAATGACCCAATCACTTTGCTGGGCACGACCACTTTTTACTGTGGTAACATGTCAATGAAATGTAATTTTTTTATATCAATTTAAACAACCTGGCACATAAAACCCCAAATTATCCCCGATCAATAATGGAGTCATAACAGTTGACTGATTTGAGCTTCCTAGGCATCTCATCCGGCTTGCTGCGTGTGACAGTACTATTTACATATCTGTCCAGTTAACTCTACATCAGGACTAAATTATTTAGCACTCTCTGCAATCCATCCCACCCTTTTCTGTGTCCCCATGGCGCAGCTAGGTCTGATGTACAGTTAAAGGACCTCTATCGCAAAAATTGTGTAAAATTTAAAATACATGTGTACACACTCTTAAATATACTTTTAAAAGGAACCTAAACTGAGAGGGATATGGATGTTTTATTTCAAACAATACCAGTTGCCTGGCAGTGCGTCTGATCTCTTTGGCTGCAGTAGTGGCTGAATCACAGACCTGAAACAAGCATGCAGCTAATCCAGTCTGACTTCAGTCAGAGCACATGATCTGCATGCTTGTTTAGGGGCTGTGGCTGAAAGCATTAGAGACACAGGATCAGCAGGAGAGTCAGGAAACTGGTATTATTTTAAAAGGAAAAATCCATAGCCTTCTCAGTTTAGGTACCCTTTAAAGAGACTCTGAAGAGAGTCTACATTTACTTTTTTAACATGCAGCCATGTAATGAACTATAACCCCAGCTAAAATGCCGCTATCCCGCTGCAAAACGAGGGGTTAATACCCCCCAAATCCCCTCCGCGGTGCCCGGGGAGCGCTTCCTGAAGAGGCAGAGCTAAGCCCTGTAGCTCTGCCTCAATCCCCACTGATCGCCGCTAGTGTTGGGCGAACAGTGTTCGCCACTGTTCGGGTTCTGCAGAACATCACCCTGTTCGGGTGATGTTCGAGTTCGGCCGAACACCTGATGGTGCTCGGCCAAACCGTTCGGCCACATGGCCGAACTAAGAGCGCATGGCCGAACGTTCCCCGAACGTTCGGCTAGCGCTGTGATTGGCCGAACGGGTCACGTGGTTCGGACCCCGAACGCGCTCTGATTGGCCGAACGGGTCACGTGGTTCGGCCCGACCGCGCTCTGATTGGCCGAACGGTCACGTGGTTCGGGTAAATAAATACCTGAACCACGTCATATCTCCGCCATTTGTCTGTGGGTTTAGCTTTGGGTAGGCAGGCAGGGTAGTTCGCGCTCCAGCCACGCTAGCCAGGGTCCCCCCAGTCATTGTGTGTCGCTGCTGGGAACAGTAGTACAATGCTCGCTCAGCCACACTATATAGCATTGTGTGTACTGCCACTGTGTACCTCGCTCAGCCACGCTATATATAGCATTGTTTACTGCCACTGTGTGTACACGGCTCAGCCAGACTATATAGCATTGTGTGTACTGCCACTCTGTGTACACCGCTCAGCCAGACTATATAGCATTGTTTACTGCCACTCTGTGTACACCGCTCAGCCAGACTATATAGCATTGTTTACTGCCACTCTGTGTACACCGCTCAGCCAGACTATATAGCATTGTGAGTACTGCCACTCTGTGTACACCGCTCAGCCAGACTATATAGCATTGTGTGTACTGCCACTGTGTGTACACCGCTCAGCCAGACTATATAGCATTGTGTGTACTGCCACTGTGTGTACACCGCTCAGCCAGACTATATAGCATTGTTTACTGCCACTGTGTGTACACGGCTCAGCCAGACTATATAGCATTGTGTGTACTGCCACTCTGTGTACACCGCTCAGCCAGACTATATAGCATTGTGTGTACTGCCACTCTGTGTACACCGCTCAGCCAGACTATATAGCATTGTTTACTGCCACTGTGTGTACACGGCTCAGCCACACTATATAGCATTGTGTTTACTGCCACTCTGTGTACACCGCTCAGCCAGACTATATAGCATTGTGTGTACTGCCACTCTGTGTACACCGCTCAGCCAGACTATATAGCATTGTTTACTGCCACTGTGTGTACACGGCTCAGCCAGACTATATAGCATTGTTTACTGCCACTGTGTGTACACGGCTCAGCCAGACTATATAGCATTGTGTGTACTGCCACTCTGTGTACACCGCTCAGTCAGACTATATAGCATTGTTTACTGCCACTGTGTGTACACGGCTCAGCCACACTATATAGCATTGTGTTTACTGCCACTCTGTGTCTGCTGAGAACAGTAGTACACCGCTCACACGCCACTGTATAGCATTGTGCTCTGTGTCGCTGCTGGCAATAGTGGTACACCGCTCACCCACCACTGTATAGCATTTCTGTACTGCCACTGTACTGCTGCCAGTCAGCGTGTACTTTAAGGATAAATGAAATGAGGAAGAAATCCGGTGAAAGAGGGAGGGGCAAGGGAAGAGGTGTTTCCCCTGACGGTTCACGTACAGGCCACAGGGGAGCACCGAAGAAAACCCACTCAATACCGCCCATGTTGTCCAGGACAACAACCCTCACAAATCCAAAAGAACAGGACCAGATAATTACTTGGATGACCTCTCAAGCGTCCAGCAGTGGGTTAAGCAGCACCAGCACATCACGCACGAGGTCCGAGTCCTCAGCCAGTTACAAGGAGCCAGTGGGCACAAAGCTGACACAACCGGCAGCGACACCACGCACACAACTGCCAGATAACCAGTCCGATGAATTACCTCAGGACACAATGGGGTATTCGCAGGAGCTATTCCCAGGCCAACAAACTTCCACCTTTGAAAGGTCAATGGAGGAACAGCCAGAAATGTTGTGCCCGGATTCACAACCATTAACTGTGGGAAATGCACCGGGCACTGAAATACAACAAGGCGAGTCCGAGGACTTTGAAACCCAAATCCCAGAGCAAGTTGGGCAGGAGGGGTTGCAATTGCAGGAGGTCGGCCCAAGAAGCTCTGGAAGATGACGTTGGAGTGAGCTGCGCAGAGGTTGTTCTGGGGAGCTCTACTCCACGGCGGCGGCCCCCCACAATGACATATGACGAGTTTGAGGAGATGGAAAAGGAGGGTATGGACAATGTGGACAGAGACCCAGATTTTGTTTGTGAACGAGAACATCGCCGTCGTAGCAGCAGCACAGATGAGTCTGTTGAAGAACCCACTGCTGCACGAGTTCGCCTTGTGCCACAAGGTAGGCGGCGCGAAATTTCAGGCACCACAAGCGTGGAAGTTCAAGTGAGAGGCAAAAGAGGCGCAAACAGAAATCGCCAGCAAGGCAGGTGCTCCAAAGTCTGGGCTTTCTTTGAAGACTGCACTGAGGATGTTACCATGGCGATTTGCAAGGTGTGCAAGACCCGCCTGAGCAGGGGGAAAAGTATTAACAACCTCTCCACCACCAGCATGAGCCGCCACATGCTATCCAAACATCCCACTCTGTGGGCAAACTCGACAGGACAGGGTACCAGCAACACTGCCTCCCTTGGGTTCACCAGACTCACCACCAGACCCGCCTCAGCAGCAGCAGTAGCCCAGCCATTGCGTGGTTCACAACATTCACAAACATCAGACGACGCTGACACTGTCACTTTCCAGAGTAGTGCTCTTGAGGTCTCCCAGTCTTCATCAAACACAACAACCAACAGCCCTTCAGTGTGCAGCCCTACGGTTCAGTTGTCTGTCTCGGAGATGTTTGAGCGCAAGAGGAAATTGCCAGCAAATGACCCCCGGGCCGTGGCAGTAACAGCCAGCATAGCCAAGCTTCTGGCCTGCGAAATGCTGCCATATCGAGTGGTGGAGACAAACAGCTTCAAGGGCATGATGTCAGTGGCCATCCCACGTTACGTGGTTCCCAGCCGCTACCACTTTGCACGCTCTGCAGTGCCTGAGTTGCATGAGCACGTGGTCAGCAAAATAACCCGAAGCTTGAAGAATGCCGTTGCCTGCAAGGTTCACCTCACCACTGACACCTGGACGAGTACATTCGGCCAGGGTCGATACATCTCCCTTACCGCGCACTGGGTGAACCTTGTGGAGCCTGGCAGCGATTCCTCACCTGCTACGGCGCGGGTGTTGCCCACGCCGCAAACAGCTGCACCGCCGTCCCTCCCACTGGATAACAACAGCAGCAGCTACCTCTCTGACTCCTTCTCCTCCAACGCATCTCAAAGCTGTACCTCATCCGGAAACGCGAACCCAGCACCAGCAGCAGTAGGATCGTGGAAGCAGTGCAGCACAGCTGTTGGCATGCTTCAGCAAGCGTTGCTGAAGCGGATCTGCCTTGGGGATAAGCAGCACACAGGGGAGGAAATTTGGAGGGGAATAAAGGAACAGACGGATTTGTGGCTGGCACCGCTGGACCTGAAACCAGGCATGGTTGTGTGTGATAATGGGAGTAATCTCATTCGCGCTTTAAGGTTGGCTAAGCTGACACACATCCCTTGCCTGGCGCACGTGATGAACCTAGTAGTTCAGCGGTTCCTGAAGACATACCCAGGTGTGGCCGATCTTCTGTTGAAGGTGCGACGAGTGGCCAAACATTGTAGAAATTCCAGTACTGCTTCGGGGGCACTCGCCAAGATGCAGGAGCGCTTCAATCTCCCCCACCATCGCTTGCTGTGTGATGTCCCTACGCGCTGGAATTCTACGCTGCACATGCTAGCCCGCTTTTGCGAGCAGAAGAGTGCAGTGGTCCAGTACATGACGGCGCAGTACCGAGGCGCATCCGGCCAGCTGCCAAGCTTCTGTGGATCCGATTGGGCCAACATGTTGGACCTCTGCCAAGTCCTCCAAAATTTTGAGCAATCCACGTTGCTTGTGAGCAGTGACAACTCTTCAGTCAGCATTACCATACCACTGCTGTGTTTACTGAAGAGGTCAATGTTGAAAATCAAGGAAGCAGCTGTCATGATGCAACTGGGGGAATCTGAAGGAGAAAACGTTAAGCGTGATGGTACCAACATCAGGCCATCCGCCTCAGGAAACGCTGGCCCCAGCAGCTATGACGAAGAAGAGGAGGAGGAACAGCTGGAGTTGGAGCAGGAATTTCCTGCCACCACTGACGAGGGCCAGAGCGGTGCACGTTGGACTTCCACAATTCAGCGCGAATGGTCAGCAGAAGCAGACCAGGAAGAAGGTGACGACTATGATGCATCACAACAACTATCACAACGCTCACAAGAGGATGATGAGGATTCTGGTAGGACTCTGGCACACATGGCTCAATTCATGCTAGACTGCATTGAACGCGACCCACGCATTGTGCGCATTCTGGACAACACCAATTACTGGGTTTATACCCTTCTGGATCCACGGTACAAACACAATGTTCCAAAACTGCTTGAAGAAAGAGTCAGACAGGTCAAAATGGAAGAATACCAGCAGGCCCTTGTGGAGACTTTAGAGAGGAGATTGACATCCTGCCCCTCCTCTAGCCAGTTGTACGCCGACAGACTGACTTCCGCAAACCCAGGACGACCAGGAGGGCAGCAAACAACACAAGCCGCAGCTAGTGCCCAAAAGGGAATGGTATCGGCAGTGTCCTTGGAGTGGGAACATTTTCTGACACCCATGCAGCAGCAGCCCACTGAACAGCAAGCGTGCAGATCCACCTCCAACACCGATCGCCTGGAGAAGATGGTCAAGGACTACATGTCAGATGGCGTAGCTGTGTCTAACAATCCATCTGCACCCTTCAACTATTGGGTATCGAAGCTAGACACCTGGCACGAACTGGCAATGTACGCAATAGAGGTGCTGGCTTGCCCGGCAGCCAGCGTTATGTCGGAACGCTGTTTCAGTGCTGCCGGAGGCATTGTCACAGATCGGCGTATCCGCCTCTCCACAGAAAATGCAGACCGTCTGACTCAAATTAAAATGAATCAATCCTGGATTGGAAACGACTACGCAACACTCCAGGACCCCAACCAAGTAACATGACCAATGAACATCTGGGATGGTTTAGCGTTTCCGGTCCCTGTTTATTGAACCTCTCATCTGTATTACATTTATGACTGCATGGCGGCAAAAAGCATTGCTGCTATATCCGCACGCTTTTTGTCCTCATGCAAGGCCTGGGTTGTTGTGTCTCAAAAAGCATGGCCTTCTCCTCCTGCGCCTGCTCCTGTTCCATCATGTGTGCTGCTGCTGCTGCTGGGTTAGCGTTACCGGTCCCTGTTTATGGAACCTCTTCTCTTTATTACATTTATGACTGCATGGCGGTAAAAAGCATGCTATCCGCACGCTTCTTGTCCTCATGCAAGGCCTGGGTTGTTGTGTCTCAAAGCGTGGCCTTCTCCTCCTGCGCCTCCTCCTGTTCCATCACGTGTGCTGCTGCTGCTGCTGGGTTAGCGTTACCGGTCCCTGTTTATGGAACCTCTTCTCTTTATTACATTTATGACTGCATGGCGGTAAAAAGCATGCTATCCGCACGCTTCTTGTCCTCATGCAAGGCCTGGGTTGTTGTGTCTCAAAGCGTGGCCTTCTCCTCCTGCGCCTCCTCCTGTTCCATCACGTGTGCTGCTGCTGGGTTAGCGTTACCGGTCCCTGTTTATGGAACCTCTTCTCTTTATTACATTTATGACTGCATGGCGGTAAAAAGCATGCTATCCGCACGCTTCTTGTCCTCATGCAAGGCCTGGGTTGTTGTGTCTCAAAGCGTGGCCTTCTCCTCCTGCGCCTCCTCCTGTTCCATCACGTGTGCTGCTGCTGCTGCTGGGTTAGCGTTACCGGTCCCTGTTTATGGAACCTCTTCTCTTTATTACATTTATGACTGCATGGCGGTAAAAAGCATGCTATCCGCACGCTTCTTGTCCTCATGCAAGGCCTGGGTTGTTGTGTCTCAAAAAGCGTGGCCTTCTCCTCCTGCGCCTCCTCCTGTTCCATCACGTGTGCTGCTGCTGCTGCTGGGTTAGCGTTACCGGTCCCTGTTTATGGAACCTCTTCTAATTATTTCATTTATGACTGCATGGCGGTAAAAAGCATGCTATCCGCACGCTTCTTGTCCTCATGCAAGGCCTGGGTTGTTGTGTCTCAAAAAGCGTGGCCTTCTCCTCCTGCGCCTCCTCCTGTTCCATCACGTGTGCTGCTGCTGCTGCTGGGTTAGCGTTACCGGTCCCTGTTTATGGAACCTCTTCTCTTTATTACATTTATGACTGCATGGCGGTAAAAAGCATGTTACCTGTGCAAAGAAACATGACATTTTCAGCATTTAAAAGACAGTTTTTCCTTTGAAACTTTACAATCAATTTTCTCAAAAACTATAAGCTCTTTTTCAAATATTTTTTTCCCTCTTGTACCCACTGCCAAGGTGCACATACCCTGCTAATTTGGGGTATGTAGCATGTAATGAAGCTTTACAAAGCACGAAAGTTCGGGTCCCCATTGACTTCCATTATGTTCGGAGTTCGGCGCGAACACCCGAACATCGCGGCGATGTTCGGCGAATGTTCTCAAACCCGAACATCTAGGTGTTCGCCCAACACTAATCGCCGCCTCTCCCCACCCCTCTCAATCTTCCTTCACAGAAAGGGGCGGGGGAGAGGCGGAGATCCGCGTGGCGATTGACGCGCATGGAGGCGTCCAGGAAGAGCAAAATCCACGACCAAGAAAGTCGTGGATTTTGCAGGGGGGGGGGGGGGGGGGGGTTGGGGGTATAAACCCCTCGTCTTGCCACAGGATAGCGGCGGTTTAGCTGGGGTTACAGTTCTTTACATGGCTGCATGTTAAAATAGTGAATTTAGACTCGCTTCAGAGTCTCTTTAAGTTATAAATGGTAACATTCTGACTCAAAACTTCTTGCTTTTATGTGTACACATACAGTATTTATAAAAAGTAGGTTTCACCTAAATTAAAATGCAGTATGAATTACTTTTCTCTTGTGTTGCAGTCGCTTACAGAAGCAGTAAAAATCTGACAGGTTTTCGACTAGTCCATCTCCTGATGGGGGATTCTTAGTACGAGTCAAGTCGTTTCGGCACCAACTCAGCACTGCGCTGCATCTGATTTGTGTGCCGCCATAGGTCGTAAGGTAATTACGGCTTCAACGGGGCAGGCTGAGTACACAATCATCGTAATTTGGATGCTGGCAATAGCCGGACCCTGAATTTACATGGTCAAGGATAAAAACAGTTAATCAGTAGGGCAATCTATTTGTTATATTACTTGAGATTAACTTGTGCAGGGAGAGACGTCTTTTCGTTTCTCCCAGAGCCCAAATTACCGCACGGCCGGAACATATGCACTCTTCCCGGTATCTCCTTTATTCTTTACAAAAGCAGTCCCTGGAATGGATTGATACAAAGAATTTGGCCAGTTCGTCTATTTATTTTTACACTATTTTAGCAGTTAAACTGAGCAATTGATGTTCAGTAAGTACTTTTAAAAATAAAGAAAACACTGAGAATCCCCGTTAGGAGATGCACTAGTCCAAAACCTGTCAGATCTTTCAGATTTCTTCTGCCTTCTTCACTGTGAGTGACAGGTATGTAGGAGAAAATAATTTATAGTACATTTTAATCTGGGCAAAATTTACTTTTTTTATAAATATGTGTACAATTTTCAATTTAGATTTAACTGGATAGATAAGTAAATATTTTAAATGTTACAATTTTTCGGGATATGGAAAAATGCTGACACATGCAGTTCTGAGCGCACATTAGGGGTTTGCAAAGAGAGGACAGCAACTGCCAGACTAGCAGAATGCACTGACAGCAGTCTATACGTGCAGACTGGAGGTAAAGGGAATGAGCACAGTGATCAGCCACAACATTAAAAACACTGACAGGTGAGCTGAATATTAAGCGGGGAGTGAACAGTTAAAAGGGAACCTGAGCAGTAAGGAAAACAGGAAATCCGGACTTACCTGGGGCTTTCTCCAGCCCCCCGTAGCCCGCGAGGTCCCCTGGCGCCCTCTTTGTCCCTTCTGTGTTCCCGCTGGCGGCTCCGGTAATTCGGTGACTTCGAATGAAGTCGCGCATGCTGCCATCATGCCAGCTGCTGTAAGAGTCCTGCTCATGCACGGTTCTCTAAAGACTGAAGCGTGCATACGCAGAACTCTTATGGCACCTGGCGTGATGATGCTCAGGGTGCGCAACTTCAGCCAAAGTCGCCGGATTGCCAAAGCTGCCAGCGGGACCACGGAAGGGACCAAGAGGACGCCCAAGACCACACGGGCTACGGGGAGGCTGCAGGAAGCCCCAGGTAAGTACAGATTTCCTTTTTTTCCTTACTGCTCCGGGTCCCTTTAAGTCTTGAAAATGAGCAAGCTAGTGTAAGGTTCTGAGTGACTTTGAACCAAATTGTAATACATAGCTAGATTCTGACTGATTCAGAATCACCTAAGTGACAGTGGAGGTGGGAATCCGGTATGCAGTATAAAGTAGTCCAAGGAAGGATAACCAGTGAACGAGTGACAGATGCATGCGGAGAGAATAGGCCAAGCTAAGCTGCCTAGTCCAGTCCCACAGAGGAATTATTTTACCACAATCTGCTAAAAAACATAATGCTGGCATGGAAGAAAAGTGTCCAAGCATACAGTGCATGGCAGCGTGCCTCATATGGAGCTACAAAACCCAATCCATCAGAGTGCCCATACTGACCTCTGTTTACATGTGCCAACACTGCACATGTGACAGTTAAGACTAGAACATGGAGCAGTGAAAGACAGCAGCCTGATGTGCTGAATACCCCTAAATTCTACCATATTTCAAACCAACCAAGCATATGCTGATAAAACAAGTCCATCCCATGGTGAACCCACCTTGCAAATTACAAAATTACAGGCTACCTTCAGAGATTTTATGGGTCAGTGTATGTAAAGAGAAGCATGTGCAAGCAAATACTCCTTCCCAAGTGTCTCCACCCCAATACCCTCTAGATTGTAAGCTCACAAGGGCAGGGAACTCCTCCTACCATTTTTTATTCTGCTGTAATCTGTGATATGAATGTGTACTAGTATTAGTGATGTCTTAATCCAGACGTCAACTATGTATGCATTTGTAGTTGTATTGCTAGGTGCAAGAAGGGGATGGGAAACAGTTTGTTAGGGCCCTTTTCCACTAGCAATTGCAATCACAAACGCCAGCGATTGCGATTTTTCATTCATTCTGTTATGCGATTGCAATTGCAATTTTTCATTTGCATTGCATTATCACTTTAACCAGTTCGGCCTATCTGGACGAGCTTCCTTGTCCAGATAGGCACTGCAGCTTTCCCTGCGTGGTGCATGCCCGCCGCTAGCTCCCCGATCAGTGAATGGGAATATAATTCCCATTCACCGATCTAACTTCCCCGCAGAAATACCGACGCTTTCTCTACAGAGAGCGCGGTATTTCTGCCCCCAGGAAACAACTCCTCTGATTTTTAGTTCCTGGATGCGAGATTGTTCGCATCCAGGAATTTTTTCACTGTGGCCATCTTGTGGCCAAATAGTAAACTGCACCCACATACATTTTTAATTAAAGAATTATATTATTTTACATGTAAAATAAACAGTTTCCCTCCCACACCAAAAATTACCCACATACATTTTTTATTAAAAAAAAATAAAAAAAATACAATAAAAAAAACCCAAAAACAACATAAATAGTTACCCAAGGGTCTGAACTTTTTAAATATGCACGTCAAGAGAGTATGTTATTATATTATTTAAAATTATAAGCTTATAAATAGTGATGGACGCAAATTGAAAAAATGCACCTTTATTTCTAAATGAAATATCAGCACCATAAATTGTGGTAGGGACATCGTATAAACGGTGTAATAACCGGGACAGGTGGGCAAATAAAATACATGCGTTTTAATTACGGTAGCGTATATTAATTTCAAACTGTAATGGCCAAAAACTGAGAAATAATTAATTTTTTTCATTTCTTTCTTAATCTTCCTGTTAAAATGGATTTAAAAAAAAAAAAATCTTAGCAAAATGTACTACCCAAAGAAAGCCTAATTAGTGGTGGAAAAACAAGATCTAGATCAATTCATTGTGATAAGTAGCAATAAAGTTATAGGCGAATGAATGGGAGGTGAACGTTGCTCGGATGCATGAGATTTTCGGCACTGCGGTGCTGAACCGGTTAAAAATCACTCCAGAAAGCGATTGCGATTTCCAAATCGAATCACTATAGTGGAAAATACTTCTCATGATTTCTATGATAAAGTAACAACCCTAGCGATTTAAAAATCACTAGCGATTTGCGATTTTGCGATTCAGCTGTGTAGTGGAAAAAGGCCCTAAATGATTAATACTTGTAATGGATTGCGGAGACACCGCCGCGCGGTCTTGCAGCGGGGCGGCTGTCTCCGCGTTCAGACCGGCAGTTTCCGCACAGCAGCAAGCGTCTGGTTTGTCTGAGCCTAGTATTGCACACAGATGGAGAGCTACGCGCGCGCGTGCTAGGAGGCAGGACCTTTATGCCAATAGGAGAGGGATCAGCTGATCAGGACGATCAGCTGATCCCAGTGCAGTGGGTGATTGGCTGAGTGGGACTGGGCGGCGCTGAGGAGCGCTGCACTATATATACTTCTTGCCTGTCAGTTGCTGGTTGTCTGCCGTTGCGAATACTAACGTGTGAGCACTCAGACCAGTCAGATCTCACAGTGTGTTAGAACCAGGAGGACCTGGGAATTCACACTTAGCCAGATTACGTTTGTGTCATTGATGTGTTATACTTTAGACCAGTTCCAGGGTGTTGTGACCAAGGACCTCACACCCAAGCTTAGGGATACTGTGTCATTGCTGTGTTATACTTTAGACCAGTTCCAGGGTGTTGTGACCAAGGACCTCACACCCAAGCTTAGGGATACTGTGTCATTGCTGTGTTATTATTTAGACCAGTTCCAGGGTGTTGTGACCAAGGACCACACACTCAAGCTTAGGAACATTGTGCTATTACTGTGTTATACTCTAGACTAGTTCCAGGGTGTCGAGACCAAGGAACTCACACCCCAGTCTAGGACTTTGTTATACTTATATGTTATGACCATTTGCTCTGTCGACCTTTCTCTTGCTTTCTGATTCGGTACTTCTGCATATCTGCCTACTTGTTGCCAGACCCTGCCTGTACCCGGTTACCGAATCAGTCTCTCTCTCTCTGTACCTGATCTGCTCGTGTGTTGCCGACCTGGTCTGCCCGACCACTCTTGCTGTCACTCTCCCTGAGTGCTTAGTTTATCTGTACTAGCAGTAACACCATTTCACCAGGTGTCAGCTGCAACCAGGACTCCTGCTCCTCAGAGAGTCCAGCCTGTTCGCAGCCAGTGGTCTCTTACTCTGGCTGCAGTACGGTTTAACATCTGATATCATTATCTCTGGTTACCAGGTCCTCACTATCAAGGAGATAGTTTCTGCACTGCCCAGGGCCACCTGCCCCTCAGGTGGCTCTTGGCCGAGCCGTTTACATCTCCCGTTCCTCGGGAGATAGCCTTCAGTTCATCTACCACTTTACTCATTAGGTGTCCAGAGGTTAGTCATACTTGTATTATTGGTGATTCTGCAGATCATCCATAATCAAGTATACATCTGTATTGTTGATGATTCTGCAGATCATCAACAATCAGATTCTCTCTGTGTGCTGACACCAATCGTCACAGAATGGCAGACCTGAAAAACCAAATGGACGCACTTAACAGCTGTCTTGATGCACTCACCACCTCGGTGGAAAATTTCATCAGGGTGCTGGACGGTCATCAGACTCAGATCACAGCATTGTCTGGGTCCATACATGTCCTCCAGACGGCTGTAAACGCAGTGCGATCCCCTCCAGTTACAGATTTACGCATGTCTGTACCCAAAAGGTTTTCTGGTCATAGATCTGACTTTCAGAACTTTAAGAATCGAGTAATGTCGTATTTTGAACTGAGACCCAATTTATCAGGAACTGAGGCACAGAGAATTACATTTATTAAGACCCTTTTGTCAAGGAATTCTCAAACTTGGGCATATAGCCTGCAGGTAGGGCATGAGGCTTTAACGTCAGTTGAAGAATTTTTTAAGGCCATGGCCATAATTTATGATGATCCAGACATTGCCTCCACTGCTGAGCGGAAGCTTAAGACCTTGCGTCAAGGCAAGGATCCGGTAGAAGTCTATGCAGCTGAATTCAGGAAGTGGTCTGTGTTTGCTAGGTGGGGGTCATTTGCACTGTTTTTTTTCAGGGATGTCAGACGCAGTCTCGGATTTGATGTTGGGACACCATGAACCAAAAACTATTGATGAGGCAATCGCTTTAGCAGTACGGGTTTATCGCCGTTTACGGTATCAGAAACAAACCCGTGGTAAGAACACTGTAAGATATGTCTCCTACGCTTCCCCTCCACCCGTCTCACCTCCGCCAGAGCCAATGCAAATTGGACAGTCCAAATTGACACGGGTGGAGAGGAATCGCAGGAAAACAGAACAGCTCTGTTTATACTGTGCAGAGGAGGGTCATAAAGTGCAGAATTGTCCCAAGATGTCAGGAAACGCTGCCGCCTAGGTGTAGTCAGAGGTAATACCCTAGGCGCGCAGTCTTTACCTCTAAACAACAATCGTTTGCTCCTTCCCTGTTCTGTCACATGGGAGGGCCGGACTGTTACCACTGAAGTTTTCGTAGACTCTGGTTCAGCGGCTAACTTTATAGATTACGAGTTTGCAAAAAATTTGGGGATTCCTATACTCCCATTAGACCAACAGGTTTTGGTCACTGCTGTAGATGACTCTCCTCTGCAAAGTAGACATCCTCTGTCTCGAACCCCGAATTTGAGGTTCAGTGTTGGGGTGCTACATAAGGAGAATCTGCAATTTCTGGTCCTGCGTATGGCAACCTCCACCGTCATTCTTGGCATGCCCTGGTTACAACTTCACTCCCCTCAGATAGATTGGGTTTCAGGTCAGCTAATGAGCTGGTCTACCCATTGTTATCATCATTATTTAGCGAAAGTAACCGTGGGTAACACCAAGATTCAGATTAAAGGTGTGCCAAAACAATACACAGAATTTGCTGACGTGTTCTGTCCCAAATCGGCAGATAAACTTCCCCCCCACCGTACCTTCGACTGTCCCATCGATTTGAGATCTGGTTGTATGCCTCCCAGGGGTCACCTCTATAATCTGTCTGGGCCTGAGAAACTAGCTATGCAGGAATACATCAGAGAAAACTTGGCTAAGGGGTTCATCCGTCCCTCCCGTTCACCAGCAGGGGCGGGATTCTTTTTTGTAAAAAAAAAAAGGATGGAGGCCTTCGTCCCTGCATTGATTATCGAGGCTTAAACAAGATCACAGTGAAAAATCGTTATCCTTTACCCTTGATTGACGATTTATTCACTCAGGTTACCAACGCCAAGATTTTCTCAAAGCTAGATCTGAGAGGTGCATACAACCTAGTTCGTATTAGGGATGGTGACGAATGGAAGACGGCCTTTGACACGCCCGACGGGCATTACAAGTATCTGGTGATGCCCTTCGGGTTGTGTAACGCTCCGGCCATCTTCCAGGAGTTGATTAATGAGGTATTCAGGGAGGTGTTGGGGAAGTTCGTCTTGGTCTATCTGGACGATATACTGATCTTTTCATCCAATCTCTCGGAACACCGCAAGCATGTTAAGTTTGTTCTAGAGAAGTTAAGACAGAATCTGCTTTATGCCAAACTGGAGAAATGCCTCTTCAAAGTGACTTCTGTTGCCTTCTTGGGGTACATTATCTCTACATCTGGCCTCCCTATGGATCCAGAAAAGGTTTCTGCTGTCCTGGAGTGGCCTCAGCCTGTAGGACTGAAGGCACTCCAGAGATTTCTGGGCTTTGCCAACTACTACAGAAGGTTTATAAAGGGGTACTCTACAATAGTCTCGCCCTTCACCAGTCTCACCAAGAAAGGGGCTGATACTCACCACTGGTCAGCGGAGGCTCATGCTGCCTTTTCTACACTGAAAAAACTGTTCTGTTCCGCACCTATATTGAGACATGTTGATGTCACCTTCCCCTTTATCGTGGAGGTTGATGCTTCAGAGGTGGGGGTGGGAGCTGTATTGTCTCAGAGATCAGGCTTGCAGGGCAAACTCCACCCATGTGCCTACTTTTCTTGTAGGTTTTCACCCGCAGAGAAAAACTATGACATAGGCAACCGGGAGCTTTTAGCCATCAAATTAGCTTTTGAGGAATGGCGACACTGGCTAGAAGGTGCAGAACACACTATCACAGTTTATACAGATCATAAGAATCTGGAGTACATAGAAGGTGCCAAGAGACTTAGCCCCCGTCAGGCCTGGTGGTCCCTGTTCTTTGCAAGATTCAGATTTGTAATTACGTATACCCCTGGTATTAAAAACATCAAGGCCGACGCCTTGTCCAGGTGTTTCGAACCCGAGACAGTACAGCCTTCAGCCCCTGAGACCATTCTACCTCAGAAGGTAGTTCTGGCAGCCACTGAGACCTGGAAGGATTGGACAGTCACTCTGAGTCCTTACCAACAGGATGTTCCAGAGGGGAAGCCTGATGGGGTCATGTTTGTGCCATTGCTTTTCCGTCTACAACTCTTGCAACTGTTTCATTCCCACAAGAATGCTGGTCATCCCGGGGCCACCAGAACTCAGGATTTACTGGCAGATGTGCTTGGTGGCCTACATTGGCAACAGATTGTAAGGAGTTTGTAAGGGAGTGTGCAGTATGTGCTAGGAGTAAACCCTCTCGTCAGGCCTCTGTTGGTACCTTACAACCCTTGCCAGTCCCAAGTGAACCATGGACCCATGTGTCTATGGATTTTGTGGGTGAACTCCCCAGGCCTGAGGGCAAGACGGTCATTTGGGTGGTAGTGGACAGATTCAGTAAGATGGCTCATTTTGTTCCTTTGAAAGGACTCCTCTTGGCCCAGGAATTGGCTGATCTCTTCATCCAGCACATTTTCCGGCTGCATGGTATTCCGGAAAATGTAGTGTCAGATCGGGGAGTCCAATTTGTTTCTAAGTTTTGGAGAGCCTTTTGCCATCAGCTGGATATGGAGCTTGCATTCTCTTCAGGCTACCACCCACAGACCAATGGCCAGACCGAGAGAGTTAACCAATCCCTAGAACAGTTTCTAAGATGTTATGTTGCAGATGCGCAATCCGATTGGGTAAAATTTTTGCCGTTCGCAGAATTTGCACACAACAACCTGAAAAGCTCTTCTTCAGGATTTTCCCCATTCCAGGTAGTCTCGGGAAGTTCACCTAAGTTTGCTCCATTGCCGGTGGCATCTACACCATTCCCGGCTCTGGAGGATTAGCAGAGAGCTTTAAAGGAGATTTGGGGAATGGTTAAGAGGAACCTGGGGAAAGCTTTCCAAACCCAGAAAAGACAGGCAGATAAAAGGCGGTCCGTAGAGTGGAAGTTCTCTCCAGGAGATTTGGTGTGGGTATCCACTCTGCATTTGGCCTTGAAGCAGCTGTCACCCAAACTGGGTCCTAGATTTATAGGACCATTCCCAGTGTCCAAGAAAATTAATAATGTCGCGCGATTGATCTCCCAGCCATTATGAGGTGTGAGATCATTCCATGTGTCTCTATTGAAGCCAGCAGTGCACGTGGATTCCTCCCCCCCCCCCATGTTGGTTGATGACCAACCAGAATATGAGATTGAAAAGATCCTGGACTCTCGCTTAGTGCAGAATTCCGTACAGTATCTGGTCCACTGGAAAGGATATGGTGTGGAGGAAAGATCTTGGGTGCCAGATTGTCACATGCATTCGGAGGGATTAAAGAAAGAATTTTATGACTCACATCCTGGGAAGCCTGGTGGGAAGTGTCCGGAGTCCACTCCTCAGGGGGGGGGGGTACTGTAATGGATTGCGGAGACACCGCTGCGTGGTCTGGCAGCGGGGCGGCTGTCTCCGCGTTCAGACCGGTGGTTTCCGCACAGCAGCATGTGTATGGCTTGTCTGAGTCTAGTAGTGCACACAGATGGAGAGCTACGCACGCGCGCGCTAGGAGGCAGGACCTTTATGCCAATAGGAAAGGGATCAGCTGATCAGGACGATTAGCTGATCCCAGCGCAGTGGGTGATTGGCTGAGTGGGACTGGGCGGCGCTGAGGAGCGCTGCACTATATATACTTCTTGCCTGTCAGTTGCTGGTTGTCTGCCATTGCGAATACTAACGTGTGAGCACTCAGACCAGTCAGATCTCACAGTGTGTTAGAACCAGGAGGACCTGGGAATTCACACTTAGCCAGATTACGTTTGTGTCATTGATGTGTTATACTTTAGACCAGTTCCAGGGTGTTGTGACCAAGGACCTCACACCCAAGCTTAGGGATACTGTGTCATTGCTGTGTTATACTTTAGACCAGTTCCAGGGTGTTGTGACCAAGGACCTCACACCCAAGCTTAGGGATACTGTGTCATTGCTGTGTTATACTTTAGACCAGTTCCAGGGTGTTGTGACCAAGGACCTCACACCCAAGCTTAGGGATACTGTGTCATTGCTGTGTTATACTTTAGACCAGCAAGCAATGGGCAGCGCTCACAGGCTGCAAGTGAAGTGAAAGCTCCAGAGATATGCCCAGCCCCTTGGGGCTAAATACACACCTTGAATACAAATCAGATGCAAATTATGTGCTAACACTAATCTAAATTCTAAAATTTGAATGCAAGCTGACACCCCTGGAGGCAGCTAGCCTGAAGTATACTTAAGTTTTGTACAGCAGAAGGAAATGGCAGCGCTTCCAAACAGACGCTGCACCTGAATTGACTACCTGCACAGGTATGCAGAGCTCAAATAACGGGCAGGTTACACACCTTGCATTCAAAACAGGTACAGTAAAGGGGGGCATTAGCTTCAGCTTGCATTCAAATTTTAGAATTTAGATTAGTGTTAGCACATAATTTGCATCTGATTTGTATTCAAGGTGTGTATTTAGCCCCAAGGGGCTGGGCATATCTCTGGAGCTTTCACTTCACTTGCAGCCTGTGAGCGCTGCCCATTGCTTGCTGTCTTCTGAACAAATGTGTATACCATTTATGGCTAGCTGCACCAGGTAAGGATTATGATTTTAATTTTAGACTAGCTAGGGTTCACTGTTGGATATGTTTCACTGTTGAATATGTTTCACTGTTACATTAGTTTGAGGTTTTAACCTTTTTTTTTGGACAATTTTCATTGTTTGAACATGCTTCACTTTTTTATATGTTTCACTGCTAGATTAGTGGTTAGTTTCTCTCCTATGGGGCACGTCACCGCCGTTGGAGAGTCTATTAGGGATAATTTGTGCACAACTTATGCTGAAGCTAACGCCCCCCTTTACTGTACCTGTTTTGAATGCAAGGTGTGTAACCTGCCCGTTATTTGAGCTCTGCATACCTGTGCAGGTAGTCAATTCAGGTGCAGCGTCTGTTTGGAAGCGCTGCCATTTCCTTCTGCTATACTTTAGACCAGTTCCAGGGTGTTGTGACCAAGGACCTCACACCCAAGCTTAGGGATACTGTGTCATTGCTGTGTTATACTTTAGACCAGTTCCAGGGTGTTGTGACCAAGGACCACACACTCAAGCTTAGGAACATTGTGCTATTACTGTGTTATACTCTAGACTAGTTCCAGGGTGTCGTGACCAAGGAACTCACACCCCAGTCTAGGACTTTGTTATACTTATATGTTATGACCATTTGCTCTGTCGACCTTTCTCTTGCTTTCTGATTCGGTAACTTCTGCATATCTGCCTACTTGTTGCCAGACCCTGCCTGTACCCGGTTACCGAATCAGTCTCTCTCTCTCTGTACCTGATCTGCTCGTGTGTTGCCGACCTGGCCTGCCCGACCACTCTAGCTGTCACTCTCCCTGAGTGCTCAGTTTATCCGTACTAGCAGTAACACCATTCCACCAGGTGTCAGCTGCAACCAGGACTCCTGCTCCTCAGAGAGTCCGGCCTGTTAGCAGCCAGTGGTCTCTTACTCTGGCTGCAGTATGGTTTAACATCTGATATCATTATCCCTGGTTACCAGGTCCTCACTATCAAGGAGATAGTTTCTGCACTGCCCAGGGTCACCTGCCCCTCAGGTGACTCTTGGCCGAGCCGTTTACATCTCCCGCTCCTCGGGAGATAGCCTTCAGTTCATCTAGCACTTTACTCATTAGGTGTTCAGAGGTTAGTCATACTTGTATTATTGGTGATTCTGCAGATCATCCATAATCAAGTATACATCTGTATTGTTGATGATTCTGCAGATCATCAACAATCAGATTCTCTCTGTGTGCTGACACCAATCATTACAATACTATTCAAAGCATCTACAGAAGTGAATATTATCAGCACAGCTGCAATAAAGAGCTAATACGGTGGTTGAGGGTGGGCCCCTCTGGCCCAAGGGCCCTAATGCGGTCGCAACCTCTGAACCCACCTAATGCTACGCCACTGGCTGCAGTGAGAATAATCCTATAGGGATACATTGGCAGCAGCGCTTTGCTGATCACCAGTGATCAGCAAAGTGCTGAAAAGCACTTCGAGAGTTAACCAGGTCTAAAACAGGCCGATTCAGCCATAAACCTAAATAAATAACTGTAATCTATGTGCTTCATAATTATGAATGCTTTAATGCAATAACAGTATTTCCATCATAAATCCCTAGATGTGTAAATACCCTCCCATAAAACCATTTCCCCCTATCACAATGTAAGGTAGCTGGAACTTACACAGCCAGCATTCTTTTCAGTCTCCATTCATAGAATTTACATGCAGGTGATCTGCCCCTAATATTACAATTGGAGATCTGCCAAATGTCCTTTTGGGTATGTTTCTCCATAAGTTAGTTGATGTTACACTACGATTCAAGGTTGGTTAATGTAAGTTTGTTTACACACAATTAAGACTTGCATGAAAAAGTTACTTTGTAGCAGAACATCACATTACATAGAGGAATATCTGCCTCAACAGAGGCTCTTACTGCTCCGTTGCACTGCCTTCGCTACAGTTGGCTCTCTGCACTGTATATGAAGTTACAGATGGCTTATGCAGCATTCCCAATTGAATCCATCCAGTCACACTGAAGAGGACACTTGCTATATCAACCTCTGATGGGAAATCCTATGGGGTTTAGCTGACAGACCACTTCAGAGCGCTCACAGCTGAAGACTTGAGAAGCTGGGAAAATGGGCCCAGGAGCCACCTTGGAAAGAATGGTGCCACCATAGGGACCTATTATAAAAGCTGTGATTTGGTTAAGGTTAGGCAACACAGGGGGGGTGAGAGAAATGTTACATGCCACCAGGTAGGGTGGGTTAGACATTGGTAGAGGGAGGTCTAAAGGTTAGGCATCAGTAGAGGGAGGATTTTATGTGGATTAGGTTAAGTCATAGTAAAATATCTGTAAAAATTACCAAATATTTTGCTATTATTTAACTATTGGAACTAAGTAGTACTATATCTGTAATCTTGACAGTATTCTACTAGCGGCAATCCACTGCACCCATGGCCGGATTTCTGGCAAGGCCAGATAGGCCATGGCCTAAGGCACCAGATAAACAAGGGGCGGCCTGCAGACAGTGGGCATTATTTGCAGGGCATTATTTGCAAGTGTCCAAACAAATGAAAGTGGTCAGGATAACTGCACTAATAGTACCAGCTGGCATCTGCCTGTGCTGTGCTACAGGCAGCTGCAGTCCGCTAACCAAACATTTGTGAACAGTGTGTGACTAGCAAAAAGCCAGACCTTGTCCAATGACATAGCAGCAGCTCCAGGCAGTTACAGAAGGCCGGGTCTTACACACTTGGTGTGGGGGATGAAAGGACCAGGGGCAGCACCAGCAAATAGTACAGAATACAGAAGGCAGCCTCTCACAGTACCCATTTCTTAATTATTGATTGGCCAGCGCTGTTACCCTGGAGACAGCAGTGGGTACAGGACTCACTTTTACGTGTTGCTGACCCCACCCAATGTCCAATTGTGAGCCACTTTTGACTATGTGTGTGTGGTGGACGGCTCCCACCACGCCCATCACCTGTAGATCACTTGATTGACCAGTTCCCCCGTGTGACATGATTGATTCACTTCACGTTGCCATGGAGACCTCGGCACTAGCCCCAATAGTGAACACCATCGGCTCAAAAAATTTTGGATGGGTGTGTGTGGAGAGAGGTGATAGGATACGGTTTCGGTTGGGGCGGCTGGTAATAGTCGGCCTTGGGCGGTAAGAAGTACAAATCCGGCCCTGACTGCACCCTTTTTTCAAGGCACATTTATTACATGAATGCGGAGACTTTTATTAAGGACAAAAGCTGGCCTGCACCCATATACTGTAGATTGTCATTGCACTACACATTAAGATCAGTTTGTATCTTTAAAGCAATGCTGATGGCGTATTTAATTGTGAAGAAAACTTGCTGACTGCAAGAGCCACATGACTAACTGGGCAGCCACTGGAAAACCTGAAAGGAGGAGTAACAGAACTTCAGTAAATAGAAGCTGATTAGTTAGTTCCAGAAACAACAATCAGATTACTTATCCACAGATATCTGGACAATAACATCATGCATTATGTATAGTCAGTGTAATGCAATCCTTTCTTTACTTTGGTGAATATAGCTATGGATTTTTTTCTAATAAAAAAACTTGAGGCAAAAACTGTAACTAAAAAAATGTAATCTATGTATAGTATACCTCTTTCCTTCTCCATGTTTCTGATTATCTTAGTGGTGCTTTTATTATTTATTTATGCATCTTCAAATCCCCCTTCTGCATCTGCTAACAAATGCAATAACCACAATTGCACCTGCAGTCTACACCCATCCTTCAGAAGGTGAGGATAAAACAATAAATCACTGTGTATGAGTTCCTCCACAAAAGCCAGTATCTTAACCACTTAACATCTCAGTCGTTTTCAGCTTATGCATCCGAGCAATGTTCACCTCCCATTCATTAGCCTATAACTTTATCACTACTTATCACAATGAACTGATCTATATCTTGTTTTTTCCGCCACCAATTCGGCTTTCTTTGGGGGGTACATTTTGCTAAGAGCCACTTTACTGTAAATGCATTTTAACAGGAAGAATCAGAAAAAAAATGAAAAAATTCATTATTTGTCAGTTTTCGGCCATTATAGTTTTAAAATAATACATGCCTCCATAATTAAAACCCACGTATTGTTATTGCCCATTTGTCACGGTTATTTCACCATTTAAATTATGTCCCTATCACAATGTATCGCGACAATATTTTATTTGGAAATAAAAGAGCATTTTTTCCGTTTTGCATACATCACTATTTACAAGCTTATAAAAAAAAATAGAGAGAAATATTTCATCTTTACATAGATATTTAAAAAGTTTAGACCCTTAGGTAAATATTTATGTTTTTTTTTGTTTTTTTTTATTAAACATTTTATGTGGGCATTTTTGGGAGGGTGGGATATAAAAGTGTTTAATTTGGGGAAATATTGGTGTATTGTAATGTTTTTGTGAATTTACTTGTAGTTTTACTTTTTGGCCACAAGATGGCAATCTCGATTTTTTTTACATGACGTCACTCTAAGCGTACAATGTACGCTTAGAGAGACACAGCTTCAGAAAGAGCGAAGCTTCCGAGAGAAGCTGTCGCTTTTTCAGCGGGGGAGAGGAATCAATGATCGGGCTCCATAGCCCGATAAATTGATTCCGTGGCTACCGACTCCGCGGCCGGGAGTGCGCGTGCACGCGCGCGATCGGCCGCGGGAGCGCGCGGGAGCGCGCCTGTCCTCCTTGACGTTTTTATACGTCAAGGAGGACAAAGTGGTTAAAGACGATAACACGCTAACATAATATTTTTTACTGAAGACTGTGTTACACTATATGTGGCAATTTTGGTTTAGCAGTCTTCTACTTACTCAAGAGCAGTGGGATATATGACTGGGAGCCAATCAAAAGATGCATAGTTTCAAGTGGCAACCCACCAGAAGATGGAAGAGAGGATGAGGACAGAACACTGATGAAGGACAGAACAGCTGAATAAAAAGAATCTGCAACCCAATCTTAGAGTCATAGGCTATTTAATTTGGTAAAGGGGAATGAGAACTCATGAGGCACCTAAGTTTAGATCCCCCTTGGGCTCTTCTTAATTAGAATATGTGGAAGCTTTTTGATGTCTCTTTAGCCACCTGGCTATTTTATTAATTTTAGGACACTGGCCCTTATCCTCCTAGGAGATATTTTTTCATCTTTTGTTTAAAATAACCTTTCAGCACACTACAATTAAAAAGTTACCAAAAAGCAGGTGATAAAGTACTGTGAAAAACTAATCTGAGTATTTTATTGCTTGTTGGTGGCTCCAAAGGCATTTTCTTGATAACGTGTGAAAATATAACCTAGGAGAAAACTTATAAAAAAAAGGGAATTGTATAAGGGCCCTTGGTCCATATCCAAATAACATTTTCTCCTGAGGTTTCTCCTAGGAGATCATTTTTCATCTACTATTTAGAATAATTTTTCAGCACTTTGCAATTAAAAAAAAAATTCCTGCTCGCTGGTGATTTAAAAGGAATTTTATTTACAAGTTTGAAAATATTACTTAAAGAGGAACTCCATTGAAAATAATGTAATAAAAAAAAGTGCTTCATTTTTACAATAATTATGTATAAATGATTTAGTCAGTGTTTGCCCATTATAAAATATTTTAAATCCCTGATTTACACTCTGACATTTATCACATGGTGACATTTCTACTGCTGGAAGGTGATTTAGCCGCTGCATGCTTTTTTTGGTAGTTGGAAACAGCTATTTCCCACAATGCAACAAGGTTCACAGAGTTCACAGTCAGGAAACTGCCAGGAGTACCATGGTCCTCAGAGTTTCTTGTGGGAGGGGTTTCACCACAATATCAGCCATACAGAGCCCCCTGATGATTTGTTTGTGAAAAGGAATACTGTATATTCCTGCGTATAAGACTACTTTTTAACCCTTGAAAATCTTCTGAAAAGTTGGGGGTCGTCTTATACGCCGGGTGTCATTGATGCCGGGTGATACGCCCTATCCTGTTACAGCCTCTCAGATCTCCCTGCTAAGGAAGCGGAATCTATTCTTCCATACCGCTCTGATAAACAAGTAGACAAGGAGAGCTGACCAGTCTACTTAAGGAGAGTTTGACCAATGCAACAAGTCAATTGACTATATACTGTTATATACTGGGTAACACATACAGTACAGCGCTAGTATCTGTTCATACACAGCACCAGTACATGGTTTTTTTATTTTTATTTTAAATTTGGTGTGCGTTGGAAGAGGGGTAGTCTTATACGGCAAGTATATCCCAAACTCTATATTTTAACTGGAAAAGTTGGGGGGTCGTCTTATACGCCCAGTCGTCTTATACGCCGGAATATATGGTAGATTTCTCATGTAAAAGGGGGTATCAGCTACTGATTGAGATGAAGTTCAATTCTTGGTCACGGTTTCTCTTTAAAGGACCACTATCACGAAAAATTGTAAAATGTAAAATACATTTAAACATATACAAATAAGAAGTATGTTTATTTCAGAGTAAAATGAGCCATAAATACTTTTCTCCCATCTTGCTGTCACTTACAGTAGGAAGTAGAAATCTGACAGAATTGACAGGCTGAAAGGCCCATACACACGGGGTACGGCCGTCGCCGCAACCACGTAGCACGCGCGTGTTGCGGCGACAGGTCGCCCGTGTGTATGACGCGCGCGCCCCGAACTGTCACCCTTCGGAGCTGTCGCCAGGCGATTGACATGTTCAGTCGCGGGCTACAGCTGTCGCCGCAACTTCGCCGGAACTGTCGCTAGTCCCGCGTGAGTATGCGGGCTAGCGACAGGAGACCTACGCGAGTGAATGGAGCATCCGGCCGGGGGATGCTTCATTCACAAACAGCTTCCGCCGCGTCTCTGCCTTTCTGGCGAGACATGTGGACAGCTGTCGCCGGCAGCGAGCTGTCGCTCCCTGTTCGCGTGCGCGCATGCAACGGGGGACAATTGTCCCCCGTGTGTATGTAGCTTTGGACTGGTCTCTTCATGGGGGGATTCTCAGGAAGGGATTTATTCTTTATAAAAACATTCCCTGAAAATAATTATGATGCTGGCCAGACTCCCTGCTCGCTGTACACTTTTTTGGCAGTTGAAAGGGAGCAACTGCCATTCACAATTCACTAAATGCTTTTGAAAATAAACAAAACCCTGAGAATCCCCCATGAGGAGATGGGCTAGTCCAAAACCTGCCGGTTCTGTCAGATTTGTACTACCTACAGTAAGTGACAGCAACATAGGAGAGAAGCAATGTATGGCTCATTTTACACTGGAAGAAACGTAATTTTCATTTGCATGTGTTTACATGTATTTTAGATGTTATGATTTTTGCGATAGTGGTTCTTTAAGAGAAAACTCAGGAGAAAGTAATCAAATCAAATGCATGTGGGCCTGTAACGATTTGTGTCAGCAAAGATCAGAATTCTGATTATTAGGTGATCTGCAGTATCACCTATAATGCAGATATATACCTGATTATATGGTGATCTGCAGAATCACCTATAATGCTGGTATATCAGAAGCTGATGTGACAACAAATAGCAATGAGTGGTTGGTGCAACAGTAATACTGATAGGTAACTATACCTCACCAGAGGAGCTGGTGGGTACTATCAGTACAGCGCCCCTCACCAGAGTCAAGGGCCCTCTGGTGAGAGTAGAGTGGTCAGACAGATCGGGTTCGGCAACAGACAGACAGATGCAGTACAAAATCGGAAGGCAGAGACAGGAAGATTTAAACAGGCAGAGTCAGCAGCAAGATCAGATGGGCAGAGGTACAGAATCACTGAGCAGAAGAATGGTTAGGATGAGCCAGAGTCATACACAAATAATAACACAACAAGTATTCGTTAAGGCTATCAAACAATTCCTATCTTGTGTGAAATCCCCGGTTTCCTCCCGGATCAAAGCACACCGGAACTATCTAAGGGTCTGAGCGCTAACACCAAGTATTCGCAACAGCAAACAAGTTGTGAGTGATACAGCAAGGCTTATGAAGCAGAGGAGACCTTTCTGGCATGCCCTCTCCTATCAACCAATGAGGAGCGGCGAGCGTCTCCTCTGACGTCAGCCAACCGACCGGTCAGCTGACAAGCCTCCTCCCCGCATAAAGGTCCTGTCTGTGCGCGCGCGCATGCGACAAGGCAACCCTATGTGCAACTGACAGTTCCGTCCTCGGCGTGCTGGACGCCTGAGGCCCGGATACACTGCTAGACAGGGTGGTAGCGCTGTTCACTGCGGCTGCCTCTCTAGCGTTTGTTACACGGCCTTTGTCTTTTATGAATAAATGCCTAGAGTACATTCCGTTTTACTGTTTTATGTATAGTTTGAAGCCTACTGACTTTACCTGCTAACTCTGATGCCTGTAGTAGGTTGACAAGTGACTCAGTGAAAAGGTAGTTCCTGGTTATCTCTCTTCCCCTGTTGGCTGACAGTGATAATTAGGGGTTGTTTCATCTCAACAACTCAGAATGTGATGTAGGCCGGTTCTACACTTTCTGCTGCCTCAAGCAAACTTTGGAGGATGCACTGCCCCTTCCTTCCGCTGATATATATATATATATATATATATATATATATATATATATATATATACTAGCTGGTTGCCCGGGTATGTATTTGGCTTGTGTTGGCTCTGCCCACTTTTCCTAACCCTAACACACAATTACTTAATGACCAAGTATGTGAGCTTTGCGGTCTTTGGCATCAATAATTTGCAATGAAATAAAATTAATCTGATTGGATGTGGCTCCACCCCTTTTCTAAATTCGAACCCCAATCACCTAATGGCCAACTGTACCAGGTACAGATGATTAACAGTGCAAGAATGGCAGCAATTAAATATTCCCCTTAAAAAACAATAGGTGGATTTTGATTGGCTTTTATAGGCCCCACCCACTTTTCTGAATATTAATCCCAGTCACCCAGTGACCAACTGTGCAAAGTTTGAGAATCCTACCATTAACAGTGTAAGAATGGCTGCAGTTTACATTTGCGCAATGAAATTTGTATTTTTCTCCACCCACTTATTTCCTAGCATTGTTCAGGTATGTATTTGGCTGGTGTAGGCTCCGCCTACTATTTCTAACCCTAACACACAATTACTCAATAACCAAGTTTGTGAGCTTTGTGGTCTTTGGCATCAATAATTTGCATTGAGATTAAACAAATCTGATTGGCTGTTTGTGGCTCCACCCCTTTGTCTGAATTTGAACCCCAGTCACCCAATGACCAACTGTACCAGGTTTAAGGCTTGTGCCATTAACAGTGCAAGAATGGTAGCAATTACATATTCCCCTTGAAAATCAATAGGTGAAATTTGATTGACTTTTGTAGGCTCCACCCACTTCTCAGAATATTAATTCCATTTACCCAGTGACCAATTGTGCAAAGTTTGAGAACCCTACCATTAAAAGTGTAAGAATTGCTGCAGTTTACATTTTCTCAGTGAAATTTGCATTTGTCTCCGCCTACTGATGAACCGGCATTGCCCGATTATGTATTTTGCAGGTGCTGGCTGTGCCCACTTTTCCTAACCCTAACACACAATTAATCAGTTACTCAATGACCAAGTTTGTGAGCTTTGCGGTCTTTGGCATCAATAACCTGCATTAAAATGCAACAAATCCTATTGGCTGTGTGTGGCTCCACCCTGTTTTATGAATGTAAGCCCCAGTCACCCAATGATCAACTGTACCAGGTTTGAGGCTTGTGCCATTAACAGTGCAAGAATGGCAGCAATGAAATACTCCCCTGAAAAATCAATAGGTAATTTTTGATTGCCTTTTGTAGGCTCCACCCACTTTTCTGAATATTAACCCCAGTCACCCAGTAACCAACTGTGCAAAGTTTGAGAACCCTACTATTAACAGTGTAAGAATGGCTGCTGTTTACATTTTCCCAGTAAAATTTGTATTTGTCTCCGCCCACTTATGACCCGGCGTTGCCCGCTTATGCATTTGGCTGGTGTTGGCTGTGCCCACTTTTCTAACCCTAACGCATAATCAATCAATTACTCAATTACCAAGTTTGTGAGCTTTGCAGTGTTTGGCATCAATAATTTGCATTGGAATGAAACAAATCTAATTGCCTTTTTGTGGCTCCACCCCCTTTCTGAAATTGAACCCTAGTCACCCAATGATCAGCTGTACCAGGTTTGAGGCTTGTGCCATTAACAGTGCAAGAATGGCAGCAATGTAAATATTCCCCTTGAAAATCAATAGGTTAATTTTGATTGGCTTTTATAGGCTCCACCCACTTTTCTGAATATTAATCTCAGTCACCCAACGACCAACTGTGCAAAGTTTGAGAACCCTACCATTAACAGTGTAAGAATGGCTGCAGTTTACATTTTCCAGTGAAATTTGTATTTGTCTCCTTTTTGGTTATGGGAATAAAAAGTATTCTATACTTTATTCCAGGTAATGTACTATGTGTGTGCCAAATTTCATTCAAATCCGTTCAGCCATTTTTGCTAGAGTTGGGCCGAACGGTTCGCCTGCGAACGGTTCCATGCGAACTTCAGTGGTTCGCGTTCGCGTCCCGCAGGCGAACCTTTGCGGAAGTTCGGTTCGCCCCATAATGCACATGGAGGGTCAACTTTGACCCTCTACATCACAGTCAGCAGGCCCAGTGTAGCCAATTAGGCTACACTAGCCCCTGGAGCCCCACCCCCCCTTATATAAGGCAGGCAGCGGCGGCCATTACGGCCACTCGTGTGCCTGCATTAGTCAGAGTAGGGCGAGCTGCTGCAGACTGTCTCTCAGGGAAAGATTAGTTAGGCTTAGCTTGTTCCTGTCTGGCTGCATACCTGTTCTGTGAACCCACCACTGCATACCTGTGCTGTGAACCCACCACTGCATACCTGTGCTGTGAACCCACCACTGCATACCTGTTCTGTTCAGTGGACCCGCCACTGTATACCTGTTCATTGAACCCACCACTGCATACCTGTGCTGTGAACCCACCACTGCATACCTGTGCTGTGAACCCACCACTGCATACCTGTGCTGTGAACCCACCACTGCATACCTGTTCTGTTCAGTGGACCCGCCACTGCATACCTGTTCTGTTTAGTGAACCGCCACTGTATACCTGTTCTGTTTAGTGAACCCGCCACTGCATACCTGTTCTGTTCAGTGGACCCACCGCATCAGTGCGCATACCTGTGCAGTTAAGTGAACCCGCCACTGCATACCTGTTCTGTTAAGTGGACCCGCCACTGCATACCTGTTCTGTTTAGTGAACCCGCCACTGCATACCTGTTCTGTTCAGTGAACCCACCGCATCAGTGCGCATACCTGTGCAGTTAAGTGAACCCGCCACTGCATACCTGTTCTGTTCAGTGGACCCGCCACTGCATACCTGTTCTGTTTAGTGAACCGCCACTATATACCTGTTCTGTTTAGTGAACCCGCCACTGCATACCTGTTCTGTTCAGTGGACCCGCCACTGCATACCTGTTCTGTTTAGTGAACCGCCACTGTATACCTGTTCTGTTTAGTGAACCGCCACTGTATACCTGTTCTGTTTAGTGAACCCGCCACTGCATACCTGTTCTGTTCAGTGGACCCACCGCATCAGTGCGCATACCTGTGCAGTTAAGTGAACCCGCCACTGCATACCTGTTCTGTTCAGTGGACCCGCCACTGCATACCTGTTCTGTTTAGTGAACCCGCCACTGCATACCTGTTCTGTTCAGTGAACCCACCGCATCAGTGCGCATACCTGTGCAGTTAAGTGAACCCGCCACTGCATACCTGTTCTGTTCAGTGGACCCGCCACTGCATACCTGTTCTGTTTAGTGAACCGCCACTGTATACCTGTTCTGTTTAGTGAACCCGCCACTGCATACCTGTTCTGTTCAGTGGACCCGCCACTGCATACCTGTTCTGTTTAGTGAACCCGCCACTGCATACCTGTTCTGTTTAGTGAACCGCCACTGTATACCTGTTCTGTTTAGTGAACCCGCCACTGCATACCTGTTCTGTTCAGTGGACCCGCCACTGCATACCTGTTCTGTTTAGTGAACCCGCCACTGCATACCTGTTCTGTTCAGTGAACCCACCGCATCAGTGCGCATACCTGTGCAGTTAAGTGAACCCGCCACTGCATACCTGTTCTGTTCAGTGGACCCGCCACTGCATACCTGTTCTGTTTAGTGAACCGCCACTGTATACCTGTTCTGTTTAGTGAACCCGCCACTGCATACCTGTTCTGTTCAGTGGACCCGCCACTGCATACCTGTTCTGTTTAGTGAACCCGCCACTGCATACCTGTTCTGTTCAGTGAACCCACCGCATCAGTGCGCATACCTGTGCAGTTAAGTGAACCCGCCACTGCATACCTGTTCTGTTCAGTGGACCCGCCACTGCATACCTGTTCTGTTTAGTGAACTGCCACTGTATACCTGTTCTGTTTAGTGAACCCGCCACTGCATACCTGTTCTGTTCAGTGAACCCACCGCATCAGTGCGCATACCTGTGCAGTTAAGTGAACCCGCCACTGCATACCTGTTCTGTTCAGTGGACCCGCCACTGCATACCTGTTCTGTGAACCCGCCACTGTATACCTGTTCTGTTCAGTGAACCCACCGCATCAGTGCGCATACCTGTGCAGTTAAGTGAACCCACCTACCTTCGTGAGTGCACGCAGTGTGATATACCACTCCGTGCATACCCGATATGGACAAAACAGGTAGAGGAAGAGGTAGTGGCAGAGCCAGAGGAAGGCCACCCGGCAGGTCTGCGCGAGGTCGTGTAAATGTAATTTCGTGTGGACCTGGCCCACAGTACAGTGCTCGGAAGAAGGCACGTCCCATCACCTCCCAAGATTGTCAGGACGTGGTTGAGTATTTAGCGACACAGAACACCTCATCTTGCTCAGCCACCAGTGCTACTACTAGCACCACTTCCGCTGCATTTGACACTTCGCAAGAATTATTTAGTGGTGAAATCACTGATGCACAGCCATTGTTGTTACAGCCAGATGAATTTTCACCAGCTCATATGTCTGAGTTACGCGGCAACATTATGGATGTAACGTGTAAGGAGGATGAAGGACCTACTGATGTTGGTGCATGTTTGGATTTGTCTGAGGCAAGCGAAGCTGGGCAGGATGATTACGATGATGACGATGATAGGGATCCTCTGTATGTACCCAATAGAGGAGATGAAGAGGGGGACAGTTCAGAGGGGGAGTCAGAGAGTAGGAGGAGGAGAGAAGTTGCTGAAAGAAGCTAGGGCAGCTCTTCGTCAGAAACAGCTGGTGGCAGTGTCCGGCACCATGTATTGCCACCTATGTACAGCCAGCCAACTTGCCCTTCAGCATCAGCTGCTGAGGTCCCCATAGTGCCCACATCCCAGGGTGGCTCAGCGGTGTGGAAATTTTTTAACCACTTGAGGACCTAGGGCTTTCTACCCCTTAAGGACCGGCCACTTTTTTTCCATTCAGACCACTGCAGCTTTCACGGTTTATTGCTCGCTCATACAACCTACCACCTAAATGAATTTTGGCTCCTTTTCTTGTCACTAATAAAGCTTTCTTTTGATGCTATTTGATTGCTCCTGCGATTTTTACTTTTTATTATATTCATCAAAAAAGACATGAATTTTGGCAAAAAAATGATTTTTTTAACTTTCTGTGCTGACATTTTTCAAATAAAGTAAAATTTCTGTATACATGCAGCGCGAAAAATGTGGACAAACATGTTTTTGATAAAAAAAAAAACCCATTCAGTGTATATTTATTGGTTTGGGTAAAAGTTATAGCGTTTACAAACTATGGTGCCAAAAGTGAATTTTCCCATTTTCAAGCATCTCTGACTTTTCTGACCCCCTGTCATGTTTCATGAGGGGCTAGAATTCCAGGATAGTATAAATACCCCCCAAATGACCCCATTTTGGAAAGAAGACATCCCAAAGTATTCACTGAGAGGCATAGTGAGTTCATAGAAGATATTATTTTTTGTCACAAGTAAGCGGAAAATGACACTTTGTGAGAAAAAAAAAAAAAAAAAAAAGTTTCCATTTCTTCTAAATTGCGACAAAAAAAAAATGAAATCTGCCACGGACTCACCATGCCCCTCTCTGAATACCTTGAAGGGTCTACTTTCCAAAATGGGATCATTTGTGGGGTGTGTTTACTGTCCTGACATTTTGGGGGGTGCTAAATTGTAAGCACCCCTGTAAAGCCTAAAGGTGCTCATTGGACTTTGGACCCCTTAGCGCAGTTAGGCTGCAAAAAAGTGCCACACATGTGGTATTGCCGTACTCAGGAGAAGTAGTATAATGTGTTTTGGGGTGTATTTTTACACATACCCATGCTGGGTGGGAGAAATATCTCTGTAAATGACAATTTGTTAATTTTTTTTACACACAATTGTCCATTTACAGAGATATTTCTCCCACTCAGCATGGGTATGTGTAAAAATACACCACAAAACACATTATACTACTTCTCCTGAGTACGGCGATACCACATGTGTGGCACTTTTTTGCACCCTAACTGCGCTAAAGGGCCCAAAGTCCAATGAGTACCTTTAGGATTTCACAGGTCATTTTGAGAAATTTCGTTTCAAGACTACTCCTCACGGTTTAGGGCCCCTAAAATGCCAGGGCAGTATAGGAACCCCACAAATGACCCCATTTTAGAAAGAAGACACCCCAAGGTATTCCGTTAGTAGTATGGCGAGTTCATAGAAGATTTTATTTTTTGTCACAAGTTAGCGGAAAATGACACTTTGTGAAAAAACACAATTAAAATCAATTTCCGCTAACTTTTGACAAAAAATAAAATCTTCTATGAACTCACCATACTCCTAACGGAATACCTTGGGGTGTCTTCTTTCTAAAATGGGGTCATTTGTGGGGTTCCTATACTGCCCTGGCATTTTAGGGGCCCTAAACCGTGAGGAGTAGTCTTGAAACGAAATTTCTCAAAATGACCTGTGAAATCCTAAAGGTACTCATTGGACTTTGGGCCCTTTAGCGCAGTTAGGGTGCAAAAAAGTGCCACACATGTGGTATCGCCATACTCGGGAGAAGTAGTACAATGTGTTTTGGGGTGTATTTTTACACATACCCATGCTGGGTGGGAGAAATACCTCTGTAAATGGACAATTGTGTGTAAAAAAATCAAAAGATTGTCATTTACAGAGGTATTTCTCCCACCCAGCATGGGTATGTGTAAAAATACACCCCAAAACACATTGTACTACTTCTCCCGAGTACGGCGATACCACATGTGTGGCACTTTTTTGCACCCTAACTGCACTAAGGGGCCCAAAGTCCAATGAGTACCTTTAGGATTTCACAGGTCATTTTTGTTTCAAGACTACTCCTCACGGTTTAGGGCCCCTAAAATGCCAGGGCAGTATAGGAACCCCACTAATGACCCCATTTTAGAAAGAAGACACCCCAAGGTATTCCGTTAGGAGTATGGTGAGTTCATAGAAGTTTTTATTTTTTTGTCACAAGTTAGCGGAAATTGATTTTAATAGTTTTTTTTCACAAAGTGTCATTTTCCGCTAACTTGTGACAAAAAATAAAATCTTCTATGAACTCACCATACTCCGTACGGAATACCTTTGGGTGTCTTCTTTCTAGAATGGGGTCATTTGTGGGGTTCCTATACTGCCCTGGCATTTTAGGGGCCCTAAACCGTGAGGAGTAGTCTTGAAACCAAATGTCGCAAAATGACCTGTGAAATCCTAAAGGTACTCATTGGACTTTGGGCCCCTTAGCGTACTTAGGGTGTAAAAAAGTGCCACACATGTGGTACCGCTGTACTCAGGAGAAGTAGTATAATGCGTTTTGGGGTGTATTTTTACACATACCCATGCTAAGTGGGAGAAATATCTCTGTAAATGACAATTGTTTGATTTTTTTACACACAATTGTCCATTTACATAGAAATTTCTCCCACCCAGCATGGGTATGTGTAAAAATACACCCCAAAACACATTATACTACTTTTCCTGAGTACGGCGGTACCACATGTGTGACACTTTTTTGCAGCCTAGGTGCGCTAAGGGGCCCAACGTCCTATTCACAGGTCATTTTGAAGCATTTGTTTTCTAGACTACTCTTCGCGGTTTAGGGCCCCTAAAATGCCAGGGCAGTATAGGAACCCCACAAGTGACCCCATTTTAGAAAGAAGACACCCCAAGGTATTCCGTTAGGTGTATGGCGAGTTCATAGAAGATTTTATTTTTTGTCACAAGTTAGTGAAAAATGACACTTTGTGAAAAAAAACCAATAAAAATTAATTTCCGCTAACTTTTGACAAAAAATTAAATCTTCTATGAACTCGTCATACACCTAACATAATACCTTGGGGTGTCTTTTTTTTCTAAAATGGGGTCACTTGTGGGGTTCCTATACCGCCCTGGCATTTTACAGGCCCAAAACCGTGAGTAGTCTGGAAACCAAATGTCTCAAAATGACTGTTCAGGGGTATAAGCATCTGCAAATTTTGATGACAGGTGGTCTATGAGGGGGCGAATTTTGTGGAACCGGTCATAAGCAGGGTGGCCTTTTAGATGACAGGTTGTATTGGGCCTGATCTGATGGATAGGAGTGCTAGGGGGGTGACAGGAGGTGATTGATGGGTGTCTCAGGGGGTGGTTAGAGGGGAAAATAGATGCAATCCATGCACTGGGGAGGTGATCGGAAGGGGGTCTGAGGGTTTGGCCGAGTGATCAGGAGCCCACACGGGGCAAATTGGGGCCTGATCTGATGGGTAGGTGTGCTAGGGGGTGACAGGAGGTGATTGATGGGTGTCTCAAGGTGTGATTAGAGGGGGGAATGGATGCAAGCAATGCACTGGCGAGGTGATCAGGGCTGGGGTCTGAGGGCATTCTGAGGGTGTGGGCGGGTGATTGAGTGCCCTAGGGGCAGATAGGGGTCTAATCTGATAGGTAGCAGTGACAGGGGGTGATTGATGGGTAATTAGTGGGTGTTTAGGGTAGAGAATAGATGGAAACACTGCGCTTGGGTGGTGATCTGATGTCGGATCTGCGGGCGATCTATTGGTGTGGGTGGGTGATCAGTTTGCCCGCAAGGGGCAGGTTAGGGGCTGATTGATGGGTGGCAGTGACAGCGGGTGATTGATGGGTGGCAGTGACAGGGGGTGATTGATGAGTGGCAGTGACAGGGGGTGATTGATGGGTGATTGATAGGTGATTGACAGGTAATCAGTGGGTTATTACAGGGGAGAACAGATGTAAATATTGCACTGGCGAATTGATAAGGGGGGGTCTGAGGGCAATCTGAGCGTGTAGGCGGTCGATTGGGTGCCCGCAAGGGGCAGATTAGGGTCTGATCTGATAGGTAACAGTGACAGGTGGTGATAGGGAGTGATTGATGGGTGATTGATGGGTAATTAGTGGGTGTTTAGAGGAGAGAATAGATGGAAACACTGCGCTTGGGTGGTGATCTGATGTCGGATCTGCGGGCGATCTATTGGTGTGGGTGGGTGATCAGATTGCCCGCAAGGGGCAGGTTAGGGGCTGATTGTTGGGTGGCAGTGACAGGGGGTGATTGATGGGTGATAGGTGATTGGCAGGTGATTGACAGGTGATCAGTGGGTTATTACAGGGAAGGACAGATGTAATTAATGCACTGGCGAATTGATAAGGGGGGGGGGGGGTCTGAGGGCAATCTGAGCGTGTGGGCGGGTGATTGGGTGCCCGCAAGGGGCAGATTAGGGTCTGATCTGATAGGTAACAGTGACAGGTGGTGATAGGGGGTGATTGATGGGTAATTAGTGGGTGTTTAGAGAAGATAACAGATGTAAACGATACATTTGGGAGGTAATCTGACGGCGGGTTTGCGGGCGATCTAATGGTGTGGGTGGGTGATCAGATTGCCCGCAAGGGGCAGGTTAGGGGCTGATTGATGGGTGGCAGTGACAGGGGGTGACAGGGGGTGATTGATGGGTGATAGGTGATTGGCAGGTGATTGACAGGTGATCAGTGGGTTATTACAGGGAAGAACAGATGTAATTAATGCACTGGTGAATTGATAAGGGGGGGTCAGAGGGCAATCTGAGCGTGTGGGCGGGTGATTGGGTGCCCGCAAGGGGCAGATTAGGGTCTGATCTGATAGGTAACAGTGACAGGTGGTGATAGGGGGTGATTGATGGGTAATTAGTGGGTGTTTAGAGAAGATAAAAGATGTAAACGATACATTTGGGAGGTAATCTGACGGCGGGTTTGCGGGCGATCTAATGGTGTGGGTGGGTGATCAGATTGCCCGCAAGGGGCAGGTTAGGGGCTGATTGATGGGTGGCAGTGACAGGGGGTGATTGATGGGTGATAGGTGATTGGCAGGTGATTGACAGGTGATCAGTGGGTTATTACAGGGAAGAACAGATGTAATTAATGCACTGGTGAATTGATAAGGGGGGGTCAGAGGGCAATCTGAGCGTGTGGGCGGGTGATTGGGTGCCCGCAAGGGGCAGATTAGGGTCTGATCTGATAGGTAAAAGTGACAAGTGGTGATAGGGGGTGATTGATGGGTGATTGATGGGTAATTAGTGGGTGTTTAGAGGAGAGAATAGATGTAAACAATGGATTTGGGAGGTGATCTGATGTCGGATCTGTGGGCGATCTATTGGTGTGGGGGGGTGATCAGATTGCCCGCAAGGGGCAGGTTAGGGGCTGATTGATGGGTGGCAGTGACAGGGGGTGATTGATGGGTGATTGATGGGTGATTGACGGGTGATTGACAGGTGATTGACAGGTGATTGACAGGTGATCAGGGGGATAGATGCATACAGTAAACAGGGGGGGGTGGTCTGGGGGGGGGGTCTGGGGAGAATCTGAGGGGTGGGGGGTGATCAGGAGGGGGCAGGGAGCAGGGGGGGGGATAAAAAAAAAAATAGCGTTGACAGATAGTGACAGGGAGTGATTGATGGGTGATTAGGGGGGTGATTGGGTGCAAACAGGGGTCTGGGGGGTGGGCAGGGGGGGGTCTGATGGGTGCTGTGGGCGATCTGGGGCAGGGGGGGGAGAAATCAGTGTGCTTGGGTGCAGACTAGGGTGGCTGCAGCCTGCCCTGGTGGTCCCTCGGACACTGGGACCACCAGGGCAGGAGGCAGCCTGTATAATACACTTTGTAAACATTACAAAGTGTATTATACACTTTGTATGCGGCGATCGCGGGGTTAACATCCCGCCGGCGCTTCCGTATAGCCGGCGGGATGTTGCGGCGAGCGAGCGGTGACAGGCGCCGGCGGAGGATCGCGTCACGGATGACGCGATCGCTCCGCCCATGCCCTTAAATGGACCGCCGCCTCTGTGGGTGAGGCCGTCCTGCAGGGCTCCACTTCCCCGCCGCCCCTGTGTAGTGGGCGGTCGGGAAGTGGTTAATGTGTGTGCCTCAGATCGGACCAAAGCCATCTGTTCGCTCTGCCAACAAAAATTGAGCCGTGGAAAGGCCAACACTCACGTAGGGACAAGTGCCTTACGAAGGCACCTGGAGAAAAGGCACAAACAGCAATGGGATGGCCACCTGAGCAAAAGCAGCAGCAGCACACAAAAGCAAAGCCACCCTCCTTCTCCTCTTCCTCCTCCATCAGGTGCATTATCTGCTTCTGCCGCTTTCTCCCTTCCACCTTCACAGGCACCCTCCTCCACTCCGCCTCTGCCCTTGAGCGGTTCCTGCTCCTCTGCCCACAGCAGCAGTCAGGTGTCCGTGAAGGAAATGTTTGAGCGGAAGAAGCCAATTTCGGCCAGTCACCCCCTTGCCCGGCGTCTGACAGCTGGCGTGGCGAAACTGTTAGCTCGGCAGCTGTTACCATACCGGCTGGTGGACTCTGAGGCCTTCCGTAAATTTGTGGCCATCGGAACACCGCAGTGGAAGATGCCAGGCCGCACTTATTTTTCGAGAAAGGCCATACCCCAACTGCACCGTGAAGTTGAGAGGCAAGTGGTGTCATCTCTTGCGAAGAGCGTTGGGTCAAGGGTACACCTGACCACGGATGCCTGGTCTGCCAAGCACGGGCAGGGCCGCTACATTACCTACACAGCCCATTGGGTGAACCTGGTGGTGAACGATGGCAAGCAGGGCGCAGCGGACCAAATTGTGACACCTCCACGGCTTGCAGGCAGGCCTCCTGCCACCTCCTCTCCTCCTGCTACATGCTCTTCGCTGTCCTCCTCCTCCTTGGCTGAGTGGCAGTTCTCCTCTCCAGCTACACAGCCCCAGCTCCGCAGGGCCTATGCTGCATGCCAGGTACAACGGTGTCACACCATCTTAGACATGGCTTGTCTCAAAGTGGAGAGTCACACTGGAGCAGCTCTCCTGGCTGCTCTTAAGAAACAGGTGGATGAGTGGCTGACCCCGCACCACCTGGAGATAGGCAACGTGGTGTGCGACAACGGCAGCAATCTGCTTGCCGCTTTGCATATGGGGAAGCTGACACACATACCCTGCATGGCACATGTCATGAATCTAGTGGTTCAAAGATTTGTGGCAAAGTACCCTGGCTTAGCGGATGTCCTGAAGCAGGCCAGGAAGTTCTGTGGGCATTTGAGGCGGTCTTACACAGCCATGGCACGCTTTGCGGAAATTCAGCGCAAAAACAACATGCCGGTGAGACGCCTCATTTGCGATAGCCCGACTCGCTGGAACTCGACCCTGCTCATGTTCTCCCGCCTGCTAGAACAGAAGAAAGCCGTGACCCACTACCTCTACAACTACAGTAGAATGAAACAGTCTGGGAAGATGGGGATGTTCTGGCCCGACAACTGGACACTGATGGAGAATGCATGCAGGCTCATGCGGCCGTTTGAGGAGGTGACCAACCTGGTGAGCCGCAGTGAGGGCACCATCAGCGACTTAATTCCCTACGCTTACTTCTTGGAGCGTGCTGTGCGTAGAGTGGCGGATGAAGCTGTGAATGAGCGTGACCAGGAACCGTTACTGCAGGAACAGGCATGGGACCAATTTTCATCAGACCCAGCTGTTTCCTCAACACCTGCAGCAGCACAGAGGGGGGAGGAGGAGGAAGAAGAGAAGTCGTGTGCAGAAGACGAATCAGACTCAGAGGATGATGAGCAAGGTGTTTCTTTGGGGGAGGAGGAGGAGGGGACAGCGGCAGGAGAACAACCTCAGCAGGCATCGCAAGGGGCTTGTGCTGCTCAACCTTCCCGTGGTATTGTTCGCGGCTGGGGGGAGGAGGTTGACTTACCTGACGTCACTGAGGAAGAGCAAGAGGAGATGGAGGGTACTGGATCCGACTTTGTGCAGATGTCGTCTTTTATGCTGTCCTGCCTGTTGAGGGACCCCCGTATAAAAAACCTCAAGGGGAATGAGCTGTACTGGGTGGCCACACTACTAGACCCTCGGTACAGGCACAAAGTGGCGGACCTGTTACCAACTCACCGGAAGGTGGAAAGGATGCAGCACATGCAGAACCAGCTGTCAACTATGCTTTACAATGCCTTTAAGGGTGATGTGACGGCACAACGCCAGCAAGGTACCACTGCCACTAATCCTCCTCCCGTGTCCACGCAGTCAAAGACAGGACGCTCCAGCGATCTCATGGTGATGTCGGACATGCGGACGTTCTTTAGTCCAACGCCTCGCCGTAGCCCTTCCGGATCCACCCTCCACCAACGCCTGGAACGGCAGGTAGCCGACTACCTGGCCTTAAGTGTGGATGTAGACACTGCTGTGAACAGCGATGAGGAACCCTTGAACTACTGGGTGCGCAGGCTTGACCTGTGGCCAGAGCTGTCCCAATTTGCCATCCAACTTCTCTCCTGCCCTGCCGCAAGCGTCCTCTCAGAAAGGACCTTCAGCGCAGCTGGAGGCATTGTCACAGAGAAGAGAAGTCGCCTAAGTCACAAAAGTGTTAAGTACCTCACCTTTATCAAAATGAATGAGGCATGGATCCCGGAGGGCTGCTGCCCGCCCCAAGACTAAGTCAGTCCCCGCACATACAGCATCTCTGCCTGCACGCCGTGTGACTGGCTGCCTGGCCTGCCCCAAGAAGACTAAGTCGCTCCCAGTCCCTCCACACAGCATGTCTGCCTGCAGGCCGCTTGACTACCTTCTCCGCCACCACCAACAGGGTCCGGGACTCCAGGCGGATTGCTGAATTTTTTAGGCCGCTGCTAGCAGCGGCCGCTGTAATAATTTTTCGGGTGCGTGTACATGACTGCCTAATTTTTCTGGCTGCACTGCGGGCAGCTGCAACAACAAAAGAAAAGGCATGTACATGCGCCCATTCCCCTTCGTGATCATTACCTTGCCGTGGTGAAGGGGCTTGCGTATCACAATGGAGCAATGACCGGCGCCTAGATGAGTGTCTCGGGGGGCACACCCACGATAATAAGGTCGTTGCCTCATTGTGGTCAGACCAAATTTGATCAGCTGGACAGTCACTGTTCTGTCATTCAGCTACATCAGCCAGGTGACCATATGGGCTGTAAAGCCACCAAAACCTGCACTCTCGCCATGGTGCGCACCAGTAAAGCACGGCCGTCACTACACAAACAGCTGTTTGCGGTGCGTTACACGATGAGTTTGGTGTGTCAGTGTGAAGCAGTACCTTAATTACACTACCTGATTGATTTATACACATGCAAGATGTTTGAAAGCACTTTAGGCCTGTCATTTAGCATTCAATGTGATTTCTGCCCTTAAAACGCTGCTTTGCGTCAAATCCAGATTTTTCCCGGGGACTTTTGGCATGTATCCCACTCCGCCATCCCCCCCTCCAGGTGTTAGACCCCTTGAAACATCTTTTCCATCACTTTTGTGGCCAGCATAATTATTTTTTTTTTTCAAAGTTCGCATTCCCATTGAAGTCTATTGCGGTTCGCGAACTTTAACGCGAACCGAACCTTTCGCGAAAGTTCGCGAACCCGGTTCGCGAACCGAAAATCGGAGGTTCGGCCCAACACTAATTTTTGCGCGATCGAGTAACAAACATCCAAACATCCAAACTTTCCCGTTTATTACATTAGTAGGATGTGTGTATATACACACATATATATATATATATATATATATATATATATATATATATATATATATATATATATATATACATATATATATATATATATATATATACATACATATACACACATATATATATACACAGGTAGTGCAGGTATGAATGATCCGCCAATTTGAATGGCATGGATTCTGTGATTCTGTGGAAACAAATCAAAAAATATTTCAATTTGGACTTGTAGTTTTTGAGAAAATCGATTTTAAAAAGTTCAAAGAAAAAAATGACTTTTAAATTTGTATGAGGAGGTACAGAGGGCAGAGGTGACACAGAGGGGGACACTGGAGGAACAGGGGGGCACAGAGGAGGTACAGAGGACAGTGATGGCACAGTGTCCAGACTTAATATTAATTAATCCAGGTTAAGACTGAACCTACAGTCCCTATCTCATTCGTTAACCAGAGAAATCACCATGGCAAAGCAGGGGAAGCTTTGGCGCGCAACCAATAGGGCAGGGGTGCTGGCACCAGACCGGCCAATCACAGCCGCCCACTGCTCCTTTTGCTAACTGGTGGTCTGGATGTAGGTAGTTTTGAGCACTGAACAACCACCCATAACTAACCAAATAAGGTTCAAGGCCACCATGTCTACATCACATGCAGGGAAATAATCCCACCAACAAATTGTAGACTTTGAAGTTGTTAGTTGGTCTCATTGCAAGTCCCTTTTTACAACTATTTTACAGGTACTACATTAGAGTTAATTAAGGATAAGGAACAATAGATATTTTATAACAGATCCCTGAAGCTCAGCTTTAAATTAGAGGACATTAAGTGCTTTAAAAAGATCAGCATTAAAGAAATAATTTAATATTAGTGAAAGGATGTATTAAATGTTGGATAAAACTGAGCCTGGCAGATTCACATTACTCTAAAATATGGCTTCTTTACCTTCATTTCCCTCTGAAACATACTGAAGTCTCTTTTAAGATAGCATATAAAGAGACAGAAAGGTCAACAAAGAACTGCCTTGCCTTGATTGTTTAAAATTTATTCCTGTGAAGTCCTTCATCCAGATCACTTTGAAAGTGTTGATTCAAGAACGCACTAGCCTAGTTCAATGCTTCATACCGCATGGACATTAAACGACACCCAGAAAGAGAAAAATGTTGTAGCATATGCTGATTTTCTTGCAAATTTAAAGGCATTAATCTATTTGCTGATCTTCAAACCAGTATGCATTAATGTTACAGAAACTCAGATCAAAGTTAATCTGGATAAAAGCCGGTGTGTAGAATGCAGCACAGTAAATGAAGTACAAATGCTGTTCAAAGCTTTCCTTAACAGAAGCTAGCTCCATGAATTATGAAAGTCTGGGAAAAGTAAGAGTTTGAACAGATGTGGGCCAAATGTGGCCTGTTTGCTTTTCTAAAGTACAGCAGTGACCAACTGTACATTATAGCAGTAACATAATACAGTGATCCTATAACAAATTACCATGATCTCTGTAATATGACATTTTCTGCTGTATTCTAGTCCAGTATTTCTCAAACACGTCCCCTGGGCCCACCAACAAACACATCATGTTTTGGAATCTCTGGGAATAATCCCTGAGGACAGGATTGAGGAAAACTGACCTAAACCGATATTAAGCAAGCATTTCAATTGCAGTCCACAAAGAAAGGGGTGTGTATCTAGTGGTGTAATAAGGTTAGAGGATCAAAACTGCCTTCAGGCATGAAGGTTGGTTGGGCTGATGTCCATATTACACAGTACTAGGGAGACATGGAAATCACCACTCATAAACAATGTACTCATTTAAATGATTTGAAGAATATGTAATTCTTTATTTATTTACACTGTACACCATGTCCCAACATCTCTGATAATGGGATTGTACCACTAGCATATGTTTATTTAAAAAAGCTTTATTCACTTTTCATACTGGTAAGGTGTTAAAGTCACACTTCTTGTATGTGAATGTCTAGTGTACTAAAATAAATGAATAAAATGGTATGTTTCACAAGCTGCACGTGTGTTGAATACGGTAACAAGTATGTATGTAAATAGGAAGTCAGTTTTGCGAACTAGGTAATAAACAACGAATAGAGCAAATATGATTAAAGGGGAACTGAAGAGAGAGGTATATGGAGGCTGTCATGTTTATTTCCTTTTAGACAATACCAGTTGCCTGGCAGCCCTGCTGATCCTCTGCCTCTAATACTATTAGCCATAGCCCCTGAACAAGCATGCAGCAGATCAGGTGTTTCAGTGGTTCAGACTTATAAGTCTGATCTGACAAGACTAGCTGCGTGCTTGTTTCTGGTTGTAATCAGATACTACTGCAGAGAAATAGACCAGCAGGGCTGCCAGGCAACTGGTATTGATTAAAAGGAAATAAACATGACAGCCTCCATATACCTCTCTCTTCAGTTCCCCTTTAAGCATTATAAATCATAATATAGGCTACACAACATGGATTTATAACAAAAGAGCATGACCCTGTAGTAAACGGCACTAAACAGTGTAGCACTGTGCAGTGAGTTTGTGTTCTGTCACTGCAGTGGACTGAACAGATATTGGATAGAATGAGTATGTCAGCACATGCCTAAACAGATTCTGGGCCATATGCAATTCACTTTTTCTCATGAGTTTTCTCCCAGGAGATAATTTTTCATCTTCAATTTAAATGAACGTTTTAGCACTTTGCAATGGAAAAAGTACCCAAAAGTAAGCGAAAAAGTACTGTCCAAATTATTTTGAGTATTTGTTTGCTTGTTGGTGGTGTAAAAGGCATATTATTTACAAGTTGTGAAAACATCACCTAGGAGAAAACTCAGGTGAAAAAGTGAATTGCATATGGGCCAGGATGCATTGGGCTTGATTCACTAATGTGTGGCAACTCATATCATGGCCGTTTTCGCGTGCATTTCCACTTTTGCGCACAATTGCGAATTTGCACGTGAAATTGCAAATTTTAGTGCGAAAATGATATTGTTTGCGTGCGAGAATTTGCGATTGTGCACAATAATTCGCGATTGCGTGGGCAAATTTGCAATCGTGAAAATACACGCAAAACGGTGAATCAAGCCCATTGACTTGTCTGTTTGTCCATTGCGGTTCGTTCCATGATTTTTTTGATGTGTAGTGAGAGGCAGCCCCCTAGGTCTTCTTATAAGCTATTTTTTCTAGCAATACACAAGGAGCCTGAGGCTAGGGGCTACTGGTTCTCTAATTGTAGAACCGCCATTTCAAACACAATTCTCGGAGTGATCTCTCCAATTGGCTCTGCAGTCAGTAATGCAATTGCTCCGGGATTGCTCCTAAAATGCTGTGTGCAGCTGTTTGCAATCGCTCCATGATCACAACGCTCTCAGTGGAACCACCCCCATAGGGATGGACCCGCCCAATCACCAGCGACTGGCAAGCACTGAAAAAGCACTCCCAGTGGGCCCAAGCCCCCTAGCCACATATTATATTTTAATATTTACTTTTTCTACTTTAACCACTTCCTGCAAAATGGTTTTAAACCGTCCTAATTTTGCAGTAATTAGTACAAATAGGACATTTTATAAATCTCTGTTTTGCTAACCTAAATATCCATTGACATGCATGGCTGCTGCGGGGGTGGGGGCAGAATGCATGAAATGGTTAATAGAGAATAATTTAAAAAAAACCATTCACTGTGAGGGCAGTCTCTCCAGCCATTCACGAAACTCAGGATTATATTTTCAACACAATAGTGGAATACAAACATTGGATGGATACTTCATAATATGTATGCATAGAGTTACATTTTAGCATGCTTGAAGGAACATCTGTACTTTAATACACTAAGCAATTTAAATGTTATTAAACAGCTGCATCTGGAAACTGCAAATGGAGAAATAAGCTGTAGCTATAAAGCTATGGAATATCCCCAGTGATGAAGAGGTTAAGGAGGGATCGTGTGATGGGGCTGATGCTTCCCTTCTCTTCTTCTGCAGTTCTGATGTAAATCGTTGTGAAACTGAATTCTACTACAGGTGAGATCTAGCGCTTTCTGCACAAATAATAAAAGGATAAGATGACTGTACCGTCAGGCCATGGCAGCACCTTATACTCAAACCACAGGCAAGTTGTGTTAATATGTTACTTTGTAATAACGGTGCACATAGATCTATTGTTCCAACTCAATTCACTAGGCCCCACCTCCAGATCTTTTGCTTGCTTCACTTGTTCAGCTCTGCTAATATCTTTCATTTCCTTCCTTCTCATCTCAGAAAACTGCAGATGGTTTACTTGCCGTTAAGAATGACAGCATCCCCCTGCATACCTCTAATCTCCCACGGTTTCATCCTATTTAATTGCCAAGCTGACCTTGACTATGTAGAAATTAGTTCACTGTGCTCAACAACATTTGCTGACTATTTTTCACAGAGCCAGCATGCTCAGACATTCCAACGTGCACTGCACCAGTGAAACCAATTATAACATTGGGCTGAGGGCATTGGCAAGCTGTCCAGGGGAGTCATTAGGTAGTGCTGGATGCCCACCTATATGTAACAGGTCACAAATGAAAAATAAAGAACTACAAAAAAAGAGTATAGAAATGTTTTACAATTATACACTAAAAGGAAATTTGTGTGTATATATATATATATATATATATATATATATATATATATATATATATATATATATATATATAATATTTTATTGATTTCTAAAGCACCAACATATTCCGTGGCACTGTACAAAATAAGAAACAAATATGGGGTATATAATAATACAGACAAAAGGAATACACCAATATACAAAAAACATAATTGGTGACAAAATACAGAGTAGATACAAAATACTGAATTAGTAATTACATTGACAAAAATAGCATGATGAATTAAATTTGTAATGAATTCCAAGCTATATATATATATATATATATATATATATATATATATATATATAAATAATTGTATACATATACAGACCAAAAGTTTGGACACAGCTTCTCATTCAAAGAGTTTTCTTTATTGTATGAACATTGTAGATTCACACTGAAGGCATCCAAACTATGAATTAACACGTGGAAGTATGGTATATAACCAAAAAGTGTGAAACAACTGAAAATATGTCATATTCCAGGTTCTTCAAAGTAGCCACCTTTTGTTTTGATTACTGCTTTGCACACTCTTGGCATTCTCTTGATGAGCTTCAAGAGGTAGTCACCTGAAATGGTCTTCCAACAGTCTTGAATGAGTTCCCAGAGATGCTTAGCACTTGTTGGCCCTTTTGCCTTCACTCTGTGGTCCAGCTCACCCCAAACCATCTCGATTGGGTTCAGGTCTGGTGACTGTGGAGGCCAAAAAAAATAAATTACATACTGAGAATCCCCCATGAAGAGATGGACTAGTAAAAAACCTGTGGCACGTGTTGACCACTCACAATACTGAGTCTTGTTTTAAGGACATTACATTTAAAGGGATACTGTAGGGGGGTCGGGGGAAAATGAGTTGAAGTTACCTGGGGCTTCTAATGGTCCCGGCAGACATCCTGTGCCCGCGCAGCCACTCACCGATGCTCCGGCTCCGCCTCCAGTTCACTTCTGAAATTTCTGACTTTAGTCAGAAAACCACTGCGCCTGCATTGCTGTCTTCTCGCTCCCGCTGATGGCACCAGGAGCATACTGCGCAGACCAAAGACCATACTGGACTTGTGCAATACACTCCTGGTGACATCAGCGGGAGCGAGGATGCAGCTGCGCAGGCGCAGTGGTTTTCAGACTTTAAAGTCTGAAATTCCAGAAGTGAACCAGAGGCGGGGCCGGAGCATTGGTGAGTGGCTGCGCGGGCACAGGATGTCTGCGGGGGGCCATTAGAAGCCCTGGGTAAGTTCAACTCATTTTCCGCCGACCCCCCTACAGTATCCCTTTAAGTTGAATCAGCCTGTAGTGTTTTTTTCCACTTTAATTTTGAGCGTGACTCCAAATCCAAACCTCCATGGTTTGATAAATTTGATTTCCATTGATACATTTTTAGTGATTTTGTTGTCAGCACATTAAACTATTTAAAGAACAAAGGGGTTGATTCACTAAACTGCATTATTTTTTTTTACGGACGTAACTTTTCTGTGCGCGTATTGCGTTGCACAATACGCGTGCAGAAAAGTTACGTCCGTAAAAACAACGCAAGGAGCGCACAATAGGAGCATTATGCTATACCATGCGTATGTTACATAGCGTGTGGTAATATGGTGTAACTGCACTGAATTACATGCATAAGTAAACAACACTCATCTAATGGTTATAGCCCATGATTGCGCGCGTAATTCTTCACTCGCCATGTGTAATTCAATGGGCCTGATTCACAAAGCGGTGCTAACCCAGTTAGCACGCCTAAAAGACTTTAGGCGTGATAACCATTGCACCACGCTGGTGAAAGGCCAGTTTGGGCGTGATAAGTTTAGGCATGATAAGTTTAGGTGTGATAAGTTTAGATAACATTAGATCGCACGCAAAGCAGCGCCATTAAACTCTATGCAAAGTGCACCAGACTTTGCTAGCGCAAAACTTTTGATCAGCTGTGCACTGCGGTGCTAACCCAGTTGGTGCTATAGTTATCATGCCTAAACTTATCACGCCTAAACTTATCACACCTAAACTTATCACGCCTAAACTGAGTTTAGGCGTGATAAAGGGCTTTTCACCAGCGTGCTAACTGTTAGCACCGCTTTGTGAATCAAGCCCATTGTTTTTCTATATAGCCAGTAATTAGTGGTGGATTTTTTGTGCTGTAACAATGGACACATTAATACAATTTTAACACAAAACAATTGTTTATAATCACCACAGTTAACTATCAGGAAGGATTGGTCAGGTCCATTCACAATGAAAATAAAAAAATAAATAACAAATAAATAAATAACTACTTAAACAAAGATCCCAGTATACATTCATAGCACACACATTGCACAATACTAAAAAACAATAAAATGGTGTTGGGGCCCACAGTTGTAAAGGGCCCCAACACCATTTAATTGCCACACAAACAGCAAGGAAATATACAAATACACACAGTTACTTGACCAGTCTCAAGCTGTGCTGCTGCTGCTGCTGCAGTGCAATGCTTATATAGGCCAAGAACAACTGAAATATATTAGTGAATGCCAACTAACACAAGTACACACGTAAAAAGTTACGTGTGCACACACTAAAGTTAATGCCGCACACTACCGACCACACGCCAGCATTAGGGCGTGTAAAATATTACGCATATACTTAACACACGTAAAGTGAATAGCGCGTGTAAAGTGTATAGTGAATCAACCCCAAAGTATTTAATAAGAATATTTCATTCATTCAGATCTAGGATGTCTTATTTTTGTGTTCCCTTTATATTTTGAGCAGTGTATATATCAGTGTATTACAATACTTTTTGTAAATAAATGTTATTTAAAATAAAAAAACTTTCCATTTTTAGTTCGTAGCCAGCTATGAGCTTCCAAAGATATCTGAAGTTGAAAATACATGTATTTGCAAGCCTGCAATTTGTACTCCCTTGTCCCTCATTCAGGGAACAAAGATTGCCGTGCACAGGCATAGCCAGGGGCGTAACTAGGCCCCACCGGACCCCCCTGCAGAATTTCTGAGCGGGCTCCCCCCCCCCTGGGGCCCGCTCGGGCTGTTTTGTGGGGGTTGGAGGGGACGCAGCATGAGGGGAAAGCCATGCAGCAATTCGGTGGGGAGGGGGGAAGGTCCCCCCCCCTCCCTCACCTCGGGGCTCTCCCCTCTGCGCTCCCCTCCGCCTTAAATCTAAGTCCGGGCAGTGTCTGGGCAGCGGCGGGCAATCTTCGGGTGATCCGGATAGTAGTTATCCGGATGACACCCAGTACTGCTGTGCTGTGTGGGCTGGGCGGAGGATCAAGCTTACCCTTCTGACGTCTTCTCCGGCCGTCCCTCGGCGCCTCCCACGATCAGGGATGGATCTAGGGGGGGGGGGCAAGCGGGTCTCTTGCCCCAGGCGCAGTTTGTTGAATTCTTAAAAAGGCGGCAAAATTTGGATGGGGAATGGCAGTTTAGGCGCCAAAACCTGACCTTGCCCCAGGCGCAACTTGGGGCAACTTGGTCTAGATCCGTCCCTGCCCACGATGCGTTCCACTCGGCGCTCACGTGACTTCAAACACTTCCTCCTTCAACCCCTTGGAACCCCTGGGCATTTATGTTGACTTCTGGTTGCAACCGATTGTGAGATCGAATGTTCGGTGTCTGAAAGACACTACACATTTTCTTAACACATTAGGTCAGATGGATTACAGGGAGATTAAATATCTTGTAAGATCTGGTTAACCTTTACAATAACATAATTCATGAGGAAGCTTTAGCATCAGTGAAGAATAAGCTTATGGTTGATAATAGCATATCAAATGAGATGCTTTTGTTTATCATGTCCATCCTTGAAATTAGCCTCTCTCATTCCTATTTTAGGTTTGGAGACGAACATTATCTGCAGACCCTCGGCGTGCCAATGGGAGCCCCTTATGCCCCTACGGTGGCAAATCTAGTAATGTCCGATTTTGAGGACATCCATTTTTTGGGTGATGAGGCACCCGGGAGCATCCGAGGGTACTGCAGATTCATAGACGACCTGTTCTTTGGATGGACGGGATCTGAGGAGGAGCTTGGCCTGTTTTTCCAAGAAATTAACAGGAAACATTCCACCCTTAAATTTAAGATGGAGTATAGCGTGGAGACGCTTCATTTCCTTGATGTGGAAATTAGAAGGAAAAGCGACGGATTCGAAACCGATTTGTATCGTAAAAGCACCGATAAAAATGGTTTTTTATTGGCCAGTAGTTGCCATCCGAGACCATTGATTAATGGTCTCCCTAAGAGCCAGTACATTCGGTTAAAGCGTATCACGTCTGATGATACGTTATATTGGAGGCAGGCTGAGCTCCTCACTCAGGATTTTGTAATAAGAGGGTATGATCAGAGAAGATGTGAGGAGTTAGCAGTAGAGGTGGGAGCTATGAATAGGGAAGCACTGAGAACTTATTGTGTACAGAAGGATGATAATGACACTAATGTAAATTTTATTACGACATTTTGCAGGGAGTCCTCGATTCTGCGGGACAATGTCCTCCAGTTTTGGCCACTGGTGGAGGCGGATCCTCAGCTTGCCCAGATCTGCCGAGCACCCCCTAGGTTCGTCTACCGCAAGGGTAAGTCCATTAAAGACCAATTGGTAAGGGCGGACATTGGGAGATCTAAATTACCCCGCCAGGTGTTTTTGGGTACCCCTAGGAAAGGGACCTTTCCATGTCTCAATTGCCAGCATTGCAATGGCATCATAAGGGGGCCCAACGTACAAAGTACTAGATCGGTTAAGCCGGTCCCTATTAGAGATTTCGCTACTTGCGATTCGACGGGTGTTGTGTACTTAATCAAATGCCCTTGCGGTCTGTCCTATGTTGGCCAGACCTCAAGGGACATTAAAACTAGACTCAACGAGCATAAGAGCAACATTCGCCACCCCGAAGCGTGTAAAAAGAAAAAGGATGAGGAGAAAAAACGGGAATATCCCCTCGCACGCCATTTCGCGGAATTTAATCATGGCGTGAGCCAGCTTCGATGGCAGGTACTCGAAGTGGTTCAGCGCCAAGAAGGTAGAGAATTTAGGAGTGCGCTGTTGCGGCGTGAGGCTTGGTGGATGGACAGGTTGGGGACGCAGTCCCCCAGTGGCCTTAACGAGGACTTCAGTTTAAAGTGCTTCTTATGATAAATGGTTGTCCTTTCAGGAGTAAGGGTTAATGTTCTGGAAAAGTTTTGTGCCCGCCCCTTAATGCTTTGGAGGGGTGTGTCAATATGTGTGTGTTTTATATGAAGGTCTAAGTTTGTTCAGATGGTTAAGCACTTGAGAAAGGGCATGTAGCCCGAAACGTTGTGCTTTTTTGTCTGCTGTATAACCGCATGCATTATTACAATAAATTCTGAAGATTATTCGCGCAAGGGTTGAGTCCGGAATCGATTGATTGTGTATGGACTGGATTATGATTGGAGGCTTGATGGACCTCCTACGATGATCTGTGACTCCCCGAGATTAACAGAGTGATTCCTGGGGTCTGTGGACAACCCCCGTTGTGTTTGTAAGCTTGATCCTCCGCCCAGCCCGCACAGCACAGCAGTACTGGGTAGTGATGGGAATTCCGGCTCTTCTTGGAGAATCGGCTCTTCTGAATCGGCTCCCATTAAAGAGCCGGCTCTTACGGCTCTCAATCGGCTCTTCATTAAATATCACTAGACACCACTCAGAATCGGAGTAAAAGCCCCGCCCCCGTCTCCATGACAACTCCAGACTGCTTCTTTTGCTCGGGCAATCCCTCCTGCTACTGCTCTGTTCCGCTCCTACAAGCTGCACGAGGAGGACTACATCTCCCAGCATGCCTCAGCGCCCTTTATTACACAGCAAACCAGAGCTGTGTGGGGCGGGTGAGGCATCGGCTCTTTCAAAACTGAGAACCGGCTCTTGTCGTTCACAGCAAAGAGCCGGCTCTTAGAGCCGGCTCGTTCGCGAACGACCCATCACTAGTACTGGGTGTCATCTGGATAACTACTGTCCGGATCACCCGAAGATTGCCCGCCGCTGCCCAGACACTGCCCGGACTTAGATTTAAGGTGGAGGGGAGCGCAGAGGGGAGAGCCCCGAGGTGAGGGAGGGGGGGGACCTTCCCTCCTCCCCGCCGAATTGCTGCATGGCTTTCCCCTCATGCTGCGTCCCCTCCAACCCCCACAAAACGGCCCCGAGCGGGCCCCAGGAGGGGGGCTGGGCCCCCCCGCGGGTGCAGGGGCTGCAGGCCCTATTGTTAAGCCAGTGGGCATAGCATGGCAATTGTGCCAGTACTAATGCTGGAGGAGCACCGAACATTAACCTATTGGCTCCATACACCTTACTGGGGTAATGGGCACCTACACTACAATCTTAGCGCAGTTTGGGGAATCAGAGTCCTTATGGGATACTAACGGCCTAGAATCCTCTCATCTATCTGCAGGAATCATAGCTACACAGAGCAACAACTGCCTGCTAGTTACTGTCTTCATCTGGACTGATCCATTGACTAATAGCACATCTGGATACCCCCATATCGCAGTCTCGGGTAGGATCCATGTTGAATAACTGGATTTTTTTCATGATTACATGTAAACAAGCTGAAATGAGGAAATTGCCTGCTTCTCACCAACAGCAGAGTTCCATTTTTTTCCTCGTATAAGGTCAGTATTGTAGCCTGAAATGATTGTCATTTCATTGTTTTGTATGACAAAGTATGACTGTGCAGATGCATTGCTCAGCTCCAGCTAAGCAGTCTGTTCTGTCCTGTGTAGAAATAAGAGGGGGCAATAAGCAGCGGATGAGCAAGCAACACCCAGGGGGAGAACTATTAATAACAATAGTGCTTGTTTCTTGTGATGGATAACTGAACAGTGTCCTTTCAAACAATACCAGTTGCCTGGCAGCCCTGCTGATCTATTTGGCTGCAGTAATGTCTGAACAACACCAGAAACAAGCATGCAGCACTTACTACTTAAAAAAAAACTTGTTCAGGGTATATGGCTAAAAGTATTAGAGGCAGAGGATCAGCAGGATAGCCAGGCAACTGGAATGGTTTAAAAGGAAATAAATATGTCAGCCTTCATATCTCTCTCACTTCAGTTGCCCTTTAAAGGGACACTTAAGTCAAACAAAAAAAATGAGTTTTACTCACCTAGGGCTTCCAATAGCCCCCTGCAGCTGTCCGGTGCCCTCGCCATCTCCCTCTGATCCTCCTGGCTCCGCCAGCAGCCACTTCCTGTTTCGGTGACAGGAGCTGACAGGCTGGGAACGCGAGTGATTCTTCGCGTTCCCAGACACATTAGCACCCTCTATGCTGCTATATGGTATATGATATATGCTATAGCAGCATAGATGGCGCTATTGTGGCCAGGAATGCGAAGAATCACTCGCGTCCCCAGTCTGTCAGCTCCTGTCACCGAAACAGGAAGTGGCTGCCGGCGGGGCCAGGAGGATCGGAGGGAGACAGCGAGAGCACCGGACAGCTGCAGGGGGCTATTGGAAGCCCCAGGTGAGTAAAACTCATTTTTTTTTTTACTTAAGTGTCCCTTTAAACATAAACCTCCTATTCCTGTTTTTGTAATTATCTCATGTTTTTTGTTATTTACATTTACTAGTTTACTTTAGAGCACTATGTAAATGACGCTGGTGTTTTACAAATGAGGAACAATAATGACAACAGTAGTTATAATAATAATTGTGTTATTAACCAGCTCAAGCATTCAGCAAGAAGTGCAATATATTTTAAGTGTCTTGCATCTAATGCACAGCTCATTATGCAATGTAGTCCGGCTGTGTCCATTTTAATGGGTTGTTTTCCACGGTGTTCATTGTGTTTATTGATCTGCAGTCCTGCACGCTCATCTAATGTTGTCCCAGCCTTTTACACTGAGTTCTGGCAATGATCTGCTAGCCATGCTGCTCCTGCATTCCATCCAGAGAAATGAAGCAGTAAATGAGACTGTTTATGAAAACAATGCACTAGTGTGGCCAGCAGGTGGCGCTCTTCAGACCACAGCCATTCTCCAGCACAATAAAATAAGCCAGGAAGCCAGGCAGCTGATGGCATGGAATTTTATGTGACGTGTGCTTGATGCAGCTGTAATGTGGAAAATGAGAACCACACAGGATTTATAGAGCCTGCCAAAAAAACTGTATCTTAAAATCATTATTTAACATACGAAATAATAAGAACTAAATCATGTTTTTCTTATATAGTAGGTGTGTGGTAACAAGAAATAGCTAAATATTGATTTAACATGTTAATGTAATAGCAGTACGCCACAGTCTCTTAAAGTGGAACTGGACTTTCCAGACAGACTACTACTGCAAACACAGAACACAGTAGGCTGTAAAAGGTATTACAATGCCAAAGTATGCACTAAATCACAGGTAACTTTATTGTCGTGGCGTACCCCTTTAAAATGCAAACATCCTAAAATCAGTTATAAACAAACACACCAGGGATACTATAAATATAATACAGTGCAGCAAATGTATTACAATCACGTGATCATCCAAAAATGATTCTACAGTACACCATTTGAAAATATATAGCATTAAATAGCATAGTGTATATAGCATTAATATAGTGCACTAATATACTATTAGTGCACAAAACAAGAAATTCATAGTGAACTTACAGATTCATAAGTGGCAGACCTATATGCTGGATAATGTATATGGTAAAGGGGCGCTATGTCAAAAAAACCTGTAAAAATGAAAATACATCATGTGTACGCACAAGTATAAGATGTACATTTGTCCCAAACTAAAGTGCACTGTAAATGAATTTCTTTCTAGGTAGCTTTTACTTAATCTAATTTACTTTTAATTTAATGGTTTTAACCTCTTAAGGTCATGTACATATAATAATAGCTCCTGTTAAAACGGGCGCCAGCTATATAGCCGATATTAAAAATATAGTTTATAATGCTGATATTCTTCTATTTCCCACTGTAACCTCTATTTTTTGTGTAGTAAAATAGGCACCAGGAAAACTGATAAAATGTTATTTTTTATCACTTTTCCTGTTGGCGCTTTATGTTTGCGCTTTTTCCAGCACTGCGTAATATGTTGGCGCTTTATGAATATATTAAATAAATAAGAAAAGAAATAAAACATTGGTTAATTTACCGATATTATACTACTTCATTCATGTAGTAAAATACTGTATTGGTAATATTTAACTATGACCTAACCTCTCCGTACTCTCACATAGAACCCTCCCATGGTAGTGCCTAACCTCCCCCCCCCTCCCCCCAGTGGTGCCTAACCTTAAAGAGACACTTAAGCCCAAAAACAAAATCAGTTTTACTCACCTGGGGCTTCTTCCAGCCCCCTCAGCTGTCCGGTGCCCTCGCAGTTATGATTGGATCCTCCTGTACCTCGCCGCCAGTACTTTCACTTTGCCGGCAGGCCCCGAAAGGCCTGGTCACGTGTAGCCTTCTACGCGTTCCCGTCCGCAATAGCGTCTTGCGCCTGCACAGGGCGCTATTGCGGATGTGAACGCGTAGAAGGAGATGCATGGGCAGGCCTGTCGGACGAAAATGAAAGTACCTGGTGGCGAGGTACAGGAGGATCCAGTCATAACTGTGAGGGCACCGGACAGCTGAGGGGGCTGGTAAAAGCCCCAGGTGAGTAAAACTGTTTTCTTTTTTCAGCGTTTAGGATCCCTTTAAATGATTCAGCTCTCCTCTGCATGCCATGAACACCTCTTCCAATTTGAAGCGTGACTAGCGACTACCTATCAGTGTTGCTTGCAAATTTTTGCCAAAGTCATTTTCGCAATAAAAATGGTAATTTTGATTTCAAGAATATATCTGCGAAAATACATTGTATTTTTGCAATATGGACAAAGGAAACAAGTTTTGATTTGCGATGCTCGAAAAATCACAAAAAAGGCAAAAAATCACAAACATTACAAAATGAGTTTCAAAGGCATTTTTGATCAAAAGTACAATTTTACAATTTTTCAAAAATGAACGCAAAAAAAATTTAAGCATTTTCGCTTATCATTAGAACCTCCAGGCACTGAACCATCCTCCTAGCCATTACATAAAGATCAAGGGAAAAAAGGGGGGTCGGAGGGCATATACACAAAAACTGTAAAACTAGTTTTAGTTTAAATGTACAAAAACCTTTATTAATTATTAACAACAACCATATTTAAAAGTGAACACAGACGCTATTTTAGGAAACCAATGCATCACTGCCTCCATACCCGCATTCATCCACTCCTGACTAAGATCACCTAATGTGATCAGGGATCCCAAAAAGTCACTAACAGGCCTGTGAAAAGCAAAAGGAGTTAATCCAGCTCCAAATGCACAAAGTCAATGTTAGCAAGCAAATGCAGCTAAAGTAGGGTGTTTGACTCACCCCAAGCAGCCTCCAGCAGAGTAATGGCAGCAAACAGCATCGTACGTTACCAGACTCGGTATGTAGTAGAGATGGCTTCAGGAACAATCCTGTGGTGCAGGTCCCTCAACCCACCACCGGAGCTCCTCCTAGCCAACTGGGCCCTCCACTATGAAGCAGCTGTTTCGGTGCTCGGGGCCTGAGCTGGGCTCCACTATAGCACACATGTTATGGTGCGCACTCCATGCAAGGGTAATCTGGAGTTCAGTCTGAAAGTAGCTCTGATCTGGGAAGCACACGTATGAGGAGTGTGCTGGGCTACAGAGGTAATCTGACTATTGTGCTGTGTCTGGCTTGTGCAGAGGGTGTTTCAGTGCAAGTATTACACTTGTCCTGTGTGGATAGGGCTTCCGGATTAAGTTTAGTTAGAGCCCACAAAGTGGCAAGGTGTATATTTTATGTTTTGTTTTTAGTTTTATGTACAAAGTGTAAATACTTGTACAGGCCCGGATTTACCTCACAGGAGCCTATAGGCACAGATGTCCTGGCACCCTAGACTCCGCCCTCCATGAACCTACAAACCTCACCAAACCGCACCGCAAGTGAGCTGGCTGGTCCAGCTGTCACTTCTCCCTTACTTCCCTTGCCCATAATAGGAAGCTACAGGTGCCCCTTAGTATTAGGTTGCCAGAACTACCCTCAATATTAAGTAGCTAGAGGTGACCCCAAGTATTAGGTAGCTAAAGGAACTTCCATATTAACCACTTGATGACCCAGCCTTTACCCCCCCCCCCCCCCCTTAAGGACCAGCGCTGGTTTTTGTGATCTGTGCAGGGTGGGCTCTGCAGCCCCCAGCACAAATCAGGGTGCATGCAGAGCAATCAGATCGCCCCCCTTTTTTCCCCACTATGGGGATGATGTGCAGGGGGGGGGGTCTGATCGCTCCTGCCTGAGGTTTGCGGGGGGCACCTCAAAGCCCCCCTCCGCAGCGAAATTCCCCCCTCCCTCTCCTACCTGTCCCCCCTGGTGATCGGAGCTGCACAGGACGCTATCCGTCCTGTGCAGCCTGTGACAGGATGTCCTCTGTCACATGGCGGCGATCCCCGGCCGCTGATTGGCCGGGGATCGACGATCTGCCTTACAGCGCTGCTGCGCAGCAGCGCCGTTCAATGTAAACAAAGGACACAAATGTCTCCTGCGTTTACATTTAGTCTGCGAGCCACGATCCGCGGCTCGCAGGCTATTCACGGAGACCCGCTCCGTGATCTAACAGGAAACGGCCGCTCGCGCGAGCGGCCTTTCCTGATTGATTAGGGAGGCACCTGGCGACGCAGATCTGCGTCGCTGGTCCTCCAGCTACCACTTTGCCGCCGCACGGTATGAGTGTGCGGTCGGCAAGTGGTTAAGTAGCTAGAGGTGTCCCTGACTGGAAGAAGATCTCGTCAGTAGAATGCCGAGAGCAGGGAAGCCTCTCATTTACACTAGCAACAGAACTTTGCATAGGGAAGGAGGGAGGGAGGCACTCAGGGAGGGGAGTGAGCCGCCTTTCCATCAACAGGCGCCTGTAGGCACGTACCTACAGTGCCTTATGGTAAATCCGGCCCTGTACTTGTAAATAACTTGTACAGCACCAAAAAACTTGGTGTTGGTGAAATACAAAGTCTGTTTCGTATCAAACGTTCTTGCACCATGCCTGTCCCAGAATGTTAGAGAAAAATATGGAGGCTGACATATTTATTTTCTTTAACGTCTACCTGAACTCTTGCACAGGAAGGAAAACATAGAGACATGCACCCTGTATGTATTTAGAGAGTTTATCCTGTCTAATCCACCCTCATCTGTAACTAAGCACAAGTTGTATTTTGATCCCTCAGCTGTGTCAGCTCAGGAATCTCATCTGCCACAGCAGAGCAGATAATCTGTAAACACAGGATGTTAACAATATGTCTGCTTCCATGAAAGCAGGAAGCAGACACAACGCAGAGGTATTGCAGGATTTGTATCAGATATAACAAAGAAATGTTGAAAGGTTATTATGTTGTTGCTCAACTTTTGGAGCAGAGAGGAAGTTGCTAGTTAAGGACCTCTTTAAATGATGTTAATAGCCTGGCTGTCCTGCTGATCCACTAACACTAAGGGCTCATTCACACTCAAGGCGGTTTTTTTTTTTTTTTTAAGCGCCTGCGCTTTTTCATAATCGCCCTCAAAGCACGTACACCATGCTATCCTATGCGCTAGTTCAGATTGGGGCGATCTGTCTGCTTTCAGTTCAGAGAAGCGCTGCATGGAACGTTTTCGGGACGATTTTGCTATAATGGAAGGTATAGGAAAAACGCAAAACGCGCACAAAATCGTTTTGCACAGCAATTGAGTTCGCGTTTTTAAGAATAAATACATTGAATTTATACTTTTTCGGATCAAAGAGTTCACTTCCTGACTGACGTGAGGAAGTGAAAACACAGAATCGCTCTGCAAAACCGCCTACAAAACGCTTACCAAAAACGCCCCTAACACACAGAAATCGCCGGGAAGGGGGAAAAAATAGATTCAAAAACGTCCAACTGCAACGCCAACGTGAACGGAACGCAATGTGAACGAGGCCTAAGGCTAAGTTCACAGTGGGCATTGCGTTCCCTGTAAAAGCAGGAACACAATGGAATGGGAAAGTCATGTCACATGTTCTCCATGCGTTGCGTTGCATACATTAAAGTTACACCGCAACTGACCTGCTGCACTGTTAAGTTCGCATAGCAAGGTGCATTGCAGTGTGATGTTCCGTGTTACATTGTGGCCATTACTTTTCACCGTAATGCTGTGAATGTAGCCTTAAAGTGAACCTTAAGCCTAAAAAAAAGCCTTCCTTGCCGCAATAGCAGCATAGGGGGCGATATTGTGGTTGGGAACGCAAAGAATCACTCGCGTTCCCAGCCTGACGGCCGGTGACGGCGAAACTGGAAGTAGCCGCCGGCGGGGACAGGAGGATCGGAGCGACTCTACGTGGGCACCGATCAGCTGCAGGGGGCTAAGGGAAGCCCCAGGTGAGTAAAACTCATTTTTTTGGGGGGTTCACTTTAAAGAGGAACTCCAGTGAAAATAATGTAATCAAAAAGTGCTTCATTTTTACAATAATTAGGTATAAATGATTTAATCAGTGTTTGCCCATTAAAAATATTATATATTAAAATCTTTCCTATCCCTGATTTACATTCTGATATTTATCACATTGGCCTCAATTCACTAAGATCATGCTGGAGATAATAAGGCAAGAGAAAACTTACCTCCACACAGTGAGAGAGTTATCTTATCTCTTCATTCCTTAAGTTACCTCCTCTGTAGTTAAAGAGACTCTGAAGCGAACAAAAATTGCTATTTTTACTTGCTAGTTCGCTTCAGAAGTCTCATTAGGTGTAAACCGCTGCATGCCCGCCACAAAACGAGCGCTTTAGACCCCTCAAATCCCCAGAGGCAGGGCTTTCTGCTGTAGCTCTGCCTCTCCTGACATCACTCGCCGCGTGTATCTCCGCCTCTCCCCGCCCCTCTCTGTGAAGGAAGAGTGAGAGGGGCGGGGAGGCGGCGATCCGCAGCAATTGACATCCGGAGAGGCAGAGCTGCAGCTGAAGACTCTGCCCCTTCCAGGAAGCGCCGTTTGGATTGCCCCCGAGGATTTTGGGGGTCTAAAGCGCTCGTTTTGCGGGGAGGATGCGGCGGTTTATATCTAATGAGCGGACAGAAGTGAACTAGCAGGTAAAAACAGCAATTTTTGTTCACTTCAGTCTCTCTTTAAGGCTGCTTTCACAGTGAGACGTTACAGGCGCACATTAGAGCAGCCTGTAACGCACCTTACCGCACAGTATTGAAAAATCAATGGGCTGTTCACAGTGCCCACGTTGCGTTACATTGTAACGCTGCACGTCAAGACAACGTACTGCATGCAGTACTTTATACATGGCTAAGCCGCGTTAGACTGCTTGCACATGCTCATTGCTCAGTAATGTTGGGGAGGAGGGGAGAGCGGCCAGGCACATGGCTAATTAATATTCACTGCACTTTGTGACGTGTGCAGTGTTTACTTCCTGGAGCGGCCGCTCTGTGCAGCGAGTGGCTGGCGGGACCACGTGATGCCGCATGCGTCCAAGAGTACGCATCACGGCATCACGGGCGCCAGGGTGAGCTGCACAACGCGGCTCGCTCTGACGTCCACATACAAGACCACCAGGCGTTGCGTTAGGGGCACGTTATGCGACCATAACGTCCCCTAAAACGCAACGTCCTGGTGGAAAGTAGCCTAAGTTACCTCCTCTGTAGTTAAGTTACCTCCTCTGTAGTTATTTTCACACGCAGTTAATTAACAGCCTGTCTTTAACTTTAGAATTCTGGAGTTATTTTAAGGATTAAAGAGTTAACTTAAAGACAGAAGAGTTAACTTTAGGTTTGCCTGAGGTAAAATGTTTCCTGAATACTACATGCCTCATCACTATGGTAATAACTTTAGAAACGTTATTAAAGATAGGACATAGGAGATAAGTTTAGAGAATTGATGCCATATTGACATGTTTACTGTTGGCAGGTGATGTCAGTGGAAGGAGATGCTGCTTGCTTTTTTTGGCAGTTGGAAATAGCTGTGAACAGCTGTTATTTCCCACAATGCAACAAGGCACCCACAGTGTGATGTCAGCACCATGGTCCTGACATCACACTGTAGGAGGGGTTTCACCACAATATCAGCCATACAGAGCCCCCTGATGATCCGTTTGTGAAAAGGAAAACATTTCTAATGGAAAGGAGATATCAGCAACTGATTGGGATGAAGTTCAATTCTTAGTTACGGTTTCTCTTTAACCTATTTTGGTTCCTGGACGTAGTTTCTACGTCCAGGAACCATGCGCGCTACCGCGCGCTCCCGCGGCCGATCGCGCGCGTGCACGCGCACTCCCGGCCGCGGATTCGGTAGCCAGGGAATCAATGTATCGGGCTACGGTGCCTGATCATTGATTCCTCTCCCCCGCTGAAAAAGCGACAGCTTCTCTCAGAAGCTGCGCCTTTTCTGGCCGTTCCCTTCCCGATGCGTCACTGTAAGCGTATGTTACGCTTAGAGTGACGTCATGTAAACAAAATCATGGCCGCCATCTTGTGGCCAAAAAGTAATACTACACCTGTAAAAAAAAATATTTAAAATTAACACACATTTACATTATAAATCTATTGTTTACCTCCCACCCTCCCAAAACTACCCAAATAAAATGTTTACAATTAAAAAAAAAAACATTACAATAAAAAAAACATGTAAATATTTACCTAAGGGTCTAAACTTTTTAAATATCAATGTAAAGATGAAATATTTCTATATTTTTTTTATTTTAAACTTGTAAATAGTGATAGATGCAAAACGGAAAAAATGCACCTTTATTTCCAAATAAAATATTGTCGCCATACATTGTGATAGGGACATAATTTTAACAGTGTTATAACCGGGACATATGGGCAAATACAATACGTGAGTTTTAATTATGGAGGCATGTATTATTTTAAAACTATAATGGCTGAAAACTGAGAAATAATGAATTTTTTCCGTTTTTTCTTATTCTTCCCGTTAAAATGCATTTACAGTAAAGTGGCTCTTAGCAAAAAGTACCCCCCAAAGAAAGCCTAATTGGTGGCGGAAAAAACAAGATATAGATCAGTGCATTGTGATAAGTAGTGATAAAGTTATAGGCTAATGAATGGGAGGTGAACATTTCTCACGTGAAAACGACGGAACCTGAATGGGTTAAACTTTTAGCCATGGACACTGTACAATCATGCAGATTAGTGCTCTGACTGAAGTCTTACTAAATTAGCTGCATGCTTGTTTCAGGTGTATGATTCAGGCACTACTGACACATAAAAGATCAGCAGGACTGCCTGGTAACTTGTATTGTTTAAAAAGAAATAAATATGGCAGCTACCATATGCATTTCACTTCAGGTTCCCTTTAAATGAACTTGTTGAAAATCTCTCCCCCATTTTCCATGCTTACACTTTGCCACTTTAAATCCTGAGCATAAACATCTCCCTGTTACAAGTAAACAGTCAGTGTGAGTTGTGTGTTTTTTCTTTTGTTTGGCTAAAAATCCGGCACAGTTCTGTAAGTTTCCATGTAGCAGTCACAACAGTTATTTCTATTGACAGTATTTTAGAAACATGTCTGTGGCCGAGTATTGCTTCCACAATGTATGTTTATACCGTGTATTGGGTTGCAAGAGCTCTGGTGTTTCTCTGGCACCTAGATACTTACTGCTTCCATGCACGTCGCCTCCAGTGCTGCTAGAGAAAAACAAACAGTGCCATGTTACTAAAAGAAACTCAGTTTGTATTATAGTATTAAATGTAATTATTTCCATCTGTTTTGTTATATTTTACAGTCCAAACTTATAACACATAATGTAATTTCAATCTATTTTCTCTTCACAGTTATGTAAAGACGTGTTTGCATAAAGTGGAACCTTCAAGCAAAAATATTATTTTTACCTTTGAAATGCAGAAGTCATCCATATAACAAAATGGATAGTTCTAGCCCTGGATCGCTGCAGTTTTGAGAACCCAGTGCAGGAGGAAGTATTGGAACTGCTAGTGAGCAGTGAGTTTATTAGGGCAGGGTTCACATTCACACTATTATTATTATTGTTATTGATTTATAAAGCGCCAACATATTCCGTGGCGCTGTACAAAGTAAGAAACAAACATGGGGTACATAATAATACAGACAATGGTGTACACCAATATACAAGATACATAATTAGTGACAAAATACAAAGAATGATACAAAATACAAATTATAGAATTGGTAATGACAGTGATAAAATTAACATGATGAATACAATGTATAATGGTTACCAAGACACAAAAGGGGGAGAGAGCCCTGCCCTTGCGAGCTTACAATCTAAAGGGAAAGGGGGGGGAAACAGGAGGAGGGGTAGTATGCAGCAAATATATAGAGGCTTTGTGTTTTAGGATACCTAGTAGGAGTGCAATTTGGTCTTAGTACAAAGGGAAGTGGCCTAAGGTAGAGCATATGCTTGTCGGAACAAGTGTGTTTTTAGAGAGCGTTTAAAGGTAACAAGGGTTGGCGAGTGACGGATGTGTTGTGGGAGGGCATTCCAGAGGAGGGGTGAAGCGCGTGCGAAGTCTTGTAAACGTGAATGTGAGGAGTTGATTCTAGAAGAGGACAACAGAAGATCATGTGCCGATCTGAGATTGCCTAATACGCCTAATATGCCTAATACACACGGTACGATTTTCCGTGCGATAGATGGATCCGATTGATAATATCCGTCATGTCCGATATTGCTCCCAATCGTTTCCACGCTCAATTTCTCATAGCGGTGAATGGAAAAAGAAAAACTAATGAAGATAAGAGAATTGAGCGCAGAAACAAGTGCGGAATCGGAAAAAAACGATCTGGTCGCAAAATCGCACGGAAGATTTTACCGTGAGTACCCAGCATTAAAAATGCAAGCAATTTGCGATTTTCTGAAATCATGACCGCCACATATCTAATATATTCCAATTACGTCACAATTTTTATGCCTTCTTATGCATTTGCGCTTTGAGGTTTTTTTCTTAGTTTTAAAGGAACCAGAGGTGTGAGACCTATGAAAGCTGCCATATTTATTGCCTTTTAAACAATACCAGTTACCTGGCAGTCCTGCTGGTCTTTCTGGTCAGTAGTGTCTCTAATGCTGGGAATACACCATGAGTTTTTATTTTGCAGATAGATGGCTCGATAGATAGATTTCCGACAGGTCCGATCTGATTTTGATTGTTTTTCTGTTCAATTTTCTCACAGAAGTGACTGGGAATCGATCAGAAAAACGATTGGAAAATCGATCAGCCAGTAAATCTGCCAGAAAAACTCATCATGTATTTCCAGCATAAATCACATACCTGAAACAAGCATGTAGCTAGTCTTGTCAGATTTGTCATAGACACAGGGGCGTTGCTAGCCCTATTTTGGGGGGGCCCATGCCCCCAATCTGTCCTGGGGTGCCACGGATCTCCCGGCCGCCGCTGCCCCGCTCTGCCCTGCTGTCCCCACTGCGCTGCCATTCAGACCTCGATCAGCGCCGGGCGACCAGATAGAGCGGGCGCTAAGACCTAGCGGACAACGCTGATATGCGGAAGTGACATCACTTCCGCATATTTGTGCCCGGCGCCCGCTGTATCAGGTCGGGTCGCTCGCTGATCCTGAGGTCTGAAGCGGCAAGGTAGGTGGGGTGGGGAGCGCGCCTGCCACTCACTACCTAACGGGGGTCCTAGTCACTCACTCACTACCTAACAGGGGTCCCTGCTGTCACTCACTAACGGCGGTCCCTGCTGTCACTCACTACCTAACGGGGGTCCCTGCTGTCACTCACTACCTAACGGGCGTCCCTGCTGTCACTCACTATCTAAACGGGTGTCCCTGCTGTCACTATTTAACTGGGGGTCCCTGCTGTCACTCACTATTTAACTGGGGGTCCCTGCTGTCACTCACTACCTAACGGGGGTCCCTGCTGTCACTCACTACCTAATGGGGGTCCCTGCTGTCACTCACTAACGGGGGTCCCTGCTGTCACTCACTACCTAACGGGGGTCCCTGCTGTCACTCACTACCTAACGGGGGTCCCTGCTGTCACTCACTACCCTAACGGGGGTCCCTGCTGTCACTCACTATCTAAACGGGGGTCCCTGCTGTCACTCACTATTTAACTGGGGGTCCCTGCTGTCACTCACTATTTAACTGGGGGTCCCTGCTGTCACTCACTACCTAACGGGGGTCCCTGCTGTCACTCACTATCTAACGGGGGTCCCTGCTGTCACTCACTATTTAACTGGGGGTCCCGCTGTCACTCACTATTTAACTGGGGGTCCCTGCTGTCACTCACTATTTAACTGGGGGTCCCTGCTGTCACTCACTATTTAACTGGGGGTCCCTGCTGTCACTCACTATTTAACTGGGGGTCCCTGCTGTCACTCACTATTTAACTGGGGTCCCTGCTGTCACTCACTACCTAACGGGGGGCCCTGCTGTCACTCACTATCTAAACGGGGGTCCCTGCTGTCACTCACTACCCAACTGTGGGGGTCCCTGCTGTCACTCACTACCCAACTGGGGGGCCCTGCTGTCACTCACTACCCAACTGGGGGTCCCTGTCACTCACTACCTAACTGGGGGGTCCCTGTCACTACCTAACTGGGGGGTGCCTGTCACTGCCTACACTGGGGGGCTCCTGTCACTAACTGAACTGGGGGGCTCCTGTCACTACCTAAACTGGGGTACTCCTGGCGCTACCTTAACTAGGGGGCACCTGTCGCTACCTAAACTATCCAGGCCAGCCAGCCCAGCATCACCACCAGCCAACCAGCCCAGACTGCTGAATTTGTCTTGTTGGGGGCCTCAAGATTGCTGAATTTGTCTTGTTGGGGGCCTCACGCTTGCTGACTTTATCTTGTTGGGGGCCTCATGATTGCTAAATTTGTCTTGTTGGGGGCCTCATGATTTCTGAATTTGTCTTGATAGGGGCCTCATGATTGCTGAATTTGTCTTGTTGAGGGTCACATGATTGCTAACTGCGAGACTATGGAAAAAAAATGAATCATCATCATATGAGACAATAGCATTAAACCTACTTTTTTAGCTTTTTAAAACAGAAAATAAAACTGGGAGGTTCTAAAAAAATGAATATATTTTTTCAGGAGTAGGATGGATGAAATTGTTTATCTTTTCAGTTTTTCAACTTGGATTTTCCATAATGTTCATGTATGTGCTAAAACGTTTGTATAGTATTTAGTTTAAATTGCTGTTGCCACTTTGCGATAGATAAGTGACTTGTGGGTTGCAGTTTGGGCCTCCAAAAAGTTCGCCACCACTGTCCTAATCTAATGTACGATTGGCCCCACCCATGGCCACGCCCACTCACTGCATGACCACGCCCATTTTTCGCCACTGATTGTTTTTATTAATATTCCTGAAAGGTTCTAGCCTTAATTATTAAGTGTATTCAGGATAATGCACTCTTTCCATCCATTCGTGGTTATTAATAGTATTTTTTCTATTATACAAACGTGACGTGTCACAAAGATCTGAGCATTTGGCGTGATGTGTCACAACGTCAAAAAGGTTGGGAAGCACTGTTCTAGGAGATATCTCAGGAGAAAAAGAGAATTGCATATGGGCCTGTGTGTGTGTATACATGCGTGCGTGCGTGTGTGTATATGCACATGGGAAGAGGATGAAGGGGGGGGGCACAAAAATGAGGTTTCGCTCAGGGCGCTGTGAAACCTAAGGCCGGCCCTGTTTGTGTATGCAGGAAATTGCTTGCAGAAATCACTATGACAAGTGTGAAAGAACCTTAGACTGGACACTGATGTGTTTTTGTTTGTTTGTTTGTTTGGCAGGGTTGTTAATGTGTTTTGAAAGGAAACTTGAAATGAGAAATATATGGAGACTGACATATTTTTTTTTACAATACCAGTTGCCTGGCTGTCCTGCTGATCTCTTTTTCATCAGTAATGTTTGAATCACACACCTGAAACAAGCGTACAGCTAATCGTCTGTGACTAAAAGTATTATAAGTGGAGGACCAGCAGGACAGCCATGCAACTGGTATTGTTTAAAATTAAATAAATACAGTATGTCTGCTTTCATCCTACTCAGTAGGTTTCTTTTTGCCCTGGCTCAGTTCACAAAGTCCAGTTACTGCGACAAATCCAGTTTGTTGTTAGAGTTCCTTTGGCTTCCGTGAAGCCAACTCCAGCAGCAACTGCTAGCAACAAAGATGACACAAGCAGAAGCATTATTCAGCTGTTGGTCCTGACTTCTGAGACGTTAGTGATGGTCAGGGTGGGGTGTGAGGGACAATTGCCAACAAACCTTGCCAGTATCATATCAATAACCATTTTTGTTCAAGACTCACCATATTTAGACTTATTTTACTTCTCTGCTGAATCCATGTTTTTGCAGGGGTAGTTTGTAATTTTTATCATCCTTAATGCCAAATTTTAATATCATAAACTTTATATATATGTTAGCTACAGGTGACTAGAGGACCAGTTCTTATTTCCCCCAGGTTTTATTTCTCTGGGCAAATTAAAATGTGGCATGAAGGTTGTGTGTTTACAACTAAGTAATAAACTTTGGTTAGAAACACTTTGAAGCTCTCATGGATAAGTATCTGATGTGGCTTGTTGAGTTCTGTTTTCTCTGATAACTCTCTCATGTTACAGAGTACAAAAACAAGCTTAGCTAAGGACAACCCCCACTGTGTATATGCTTTTGAATGTATCTTGAAGGCAAGTGTGTGTGTGTGTGCGTGCGTGCGTGCGTGTGTGTGTGTGTGTGTGTGCGTGCGTGTGTGTGTGCGTGCGTGTGTGTGTGTAAAGGGGGGGTGATTGTCATTACTTACCTACCTACCCGTATGAGATCTACCATGTTCTCCAGGGAGGGATGGCAATAATATTCACCTTAACCCCACCTCCCCAATGGTACACTGTTTCGTACCTCCCTTATGGGGAGGTTCAATTAAAAAATATATATTCCAGGTGCTCAGTTGCTTTTAAGTTAAAGAAGTGCTCTGCCTCATCACACGGCAGTCTGTATGCTCTGTTAGAAGTAAAATTACTATAAGCATATCCAGGAATTCCCACTCTACTGCAAGAATAATTAGCAGAACATGGCAAGAGTCCTTGCTACTCATTTTTAGCACCTAGCCTAATGTGTCCACTTGCAGAAAACACTGACACTCCGATGTGCAAGTTTCTGCTAGAAGCCCTATGGAATGCTAATGTTTATACTGTACATACAATATCTTAAACAGAGATCAAGCAAAACTCTGAGCCTCTCACAAGTGAACCACCATACATCCCAAGAGTGTCACAATTTGCAGTGTTTGTCTCAGGAGTTGTTAGGTGACTGGTTTCTTGACCATAATTCCCTTGCTGTAAGACAGCATGGTTCAGCCATGCTTGGAAATGTATCACAGTGTAGCAGATGTCACATGACACCACCTTTAACAGTGTTTTTAAACATTATTGTACATTAACTTGAAGAACAACTGAAGTGAGAAGAATATGGAGGCTGCCATATTCATTTTCTTTTAAACAATACCAGTTGCCTAGAAGCCCTCCTGGTCTATCTGACTGCAGTAGTGTCTGAATAACACCAAAAATATGTATGCGGCTAATCTTGTCTGACAATAATGTCAGAAACACCTAAACTGCATATACTTGTTCAGGGTATATGATTTAAAGTATTAGAGGCAGAGGATCTGCAGGATAGCCAGGCAACTGGGATTGCATAAAAGGAAGTGAATATGGCAGCCTCCATATCACTCTCACTTCAGATGTCCTTTAATTTTTGGGTCTTACATTTTGATCAGGCTCTCATCATGCGATATGCTGGATTTTGACTGTTTTAAGTTAAAAGGTTTTAACTTCTATTACATATAGTAATACATTTAATTAATATAACTGAACACTGACATGGACTGGAAGTTTAATGGCCACAACATTTTTTAATTGGTTTTAAATAACTTTCTTTAACAAACTCTTAAAAACCATTTTCAGCTTATTACACTTAACTTTATAACATACCCATTAAGCTATCACAATCCAAGCAATAACTTAACATCAAGCTGAATCATATTTCCCTGCCCAACCACCAAGATCCAAATAGGCCAAACGACTGAGCACTTAAAAAATGCTGGGACAAAATGGAGGGCTTGAGGGAACTTGTCACTGACAGCTTCAGTTGGCATTAGACCATCTGACATCCCAGCATATGCATCCTCCATCCAATTTGCTCCTGCGACAAGAATAATCCCCCAACAACAAGTCCACAATATCACATCAAGCTAGCACCGGAAAGTTAGGCCAATGAACATCTAGCTAAACCAATCATCACAGTTACTGTGCATTTTGGGAGGTGGCTTCTTGTTTCAGATGTCACTGTTCAATGTGGTACCTGCCTTATAGAAATCTGTCATTCTGTGCACACTACAGGTATGCGCATACATTTAAAATGGGCATGGGAAAATTTTGGCGTGGGGTACAGCCGAAAGACGTCTCACTATGCGACTGCTGAAAGTCTGGGGTGGCTTTAATACTATTCCCCCTCCGAGTTGCCACAACGCGTGGGGGGGGGTGCATAATTTGGGCACCGGCTGTTTCCTGCGGCCTAGTTACCTTTTTTCCGAATTTGAGCTCTGGCAATCACTAATGCCCAAATTAGTCACTGAGGGCCGCTGTATCCGCTTACGGTGGCGCCCAAATAATTGGCACAGCTCTGTGCTAAAATTAGCTGTCTCACAGATATGCTTTTGCACACTTCAAAGTTTACCCTGTGTGGCAGGAGACAATGGCAGCGCTTCCAATCAGAGGCTGCACCCGAATTGACTACCTGCAATACATGTATAGACTAGCGCTCCACAATGTGGACAAAATTACACAACTTGCATTCAAAACAGGTACAGCAAACTAGGGCGTTAGCTTCAGTAGAAATAATATGTGCGCAAATTATTCCCTACTAGACTTCCTCACAGCTTTTGGTACATTATAACCAATGTTCCATTCATATTTTTTCCACGCTGGTAATGTGTAAGAAACTGCCCAGACTGTTTCACTGTGATTTTTTTTTGTTTTTATTCCTGCAGCTTTTTACATTCCTCCCTCAATGTTTGCATTTTTTCACATTCCAATGTTTCCAACTCTTTCATAACCAGTTCTAGAAGCCTGTGGGAATTATCTACTAAAGAGCCATTTATTACACCGGTCCACTGAATCTCTGTTTATATCTAACTCCTAGTACAGGATAAAATATACTATATTCCCTACACCTCACTGAGCACGTCAAGCCAACGCAGATTACCTGGGCTGCATAACATTATTCTTTAGCAAATGACCCCATAGCTTAGAATTCTTCATTGTCTCTAATTCACACATGTCTTGCTTCAGAAAACCTTTTTTATTGTTGTATTGTTAAAGGAAACATAAGATTACTTCCTCATTTGCACTCCCATTACCACTTTTTGCGGGCTTTGTCTATTGTGTGTGATTGTGAGGGTAATTATAAGATACTCTTGTCATGGATCTACAAATGTAATGTAGCTGAGTTATTTCAAAATGAATATATTGTAGAGGTTTTGGGCATTTATTTTAGTTTCTCTTCAGTTTTACGATTTCTTTGGAATTTGAATTAGGACAAACATGGACTTTTCTCTCTCTATGCTTCATAAACTGCATGGATTCCTAGACAAGCTCCACATTCACATTATTGCTCTATTAAATGCTGTTGGTTAAAATAACACACCTTCATCAGACTCATCGTCATATATCTCCAGCTGTTTTGGATCAGAGAAGGACTAAACAAAATCAATTGGGAAGCTGTGGTCAGTATCACTTTCTGACCCCACAATGAGATTTAGGTGAGTTCAAATTATTAGCACACTACCTTTCAGTAAGTATATGTTAGATCTTTTTTTTAATTTCTGATTTTGTATGAGATATTTCACTTTACATCTTACAGTAAAACTAAAGCCGCATCTACACGAGTAAATGCGGCCGCGATGCTCCTTATCAATCGAGCCGCTGATGCGGCTCGATTGATAAGATCCGACAGGACGGATCTCCGCACCGCCGATTCCCTGCTCGATCCCCGCGAGGGGACAATGGCAGGGAATCGTGCGGGAGATAAGCGGCGCCGGCGGGGACGAGCGGGCACGAGCGGGGAATCAAATGCGGGGCACGCGCGGCGAGCGGGGACGCGGCGGGCACGCGGAAGAGGCGATCCGGCGACTAATCGAGCCGCCGGATCGCTGCAATGTCCCTTCGTGTAGATGGGGCTTAAAGCCGCCGGATCGCCTCTTCCGCGTGCCCGCCGCGTCCCCACTCGCCGCGCGTGCCCCGCATTCGATTCCCTGCTCGTCCCCACCGGCGCCGCTTATCTCCCGCACAATTCCCTGCCATTGTCCCCTCGCGGGGATCGAGCAGGGAATCGGCGGTGCGGAGATCCGTTCTGTCGGATCTTATCAATCGAGCCGCATCAGCGGCTAGATTGATAAGGAGCATCGCGGCCGCATCGACTCGTGTAGATGCGGCTTTACACTGAAGCGTCATATAGTAGAATACAGCAAATTATTCACGATACTCACTTTAAGATAATTCTTGTGGTTTCAGCATCAAAAACACTTCATAAATCTATATATTGGTATGTAGCCCTCCCAGAGTTGCTTAGCCTAGGCTGTTTAGTAATGTCTAAATTTATAAATGAATATTGTAAAAAAAATGTGCAATTTTTGTTATGTCATCTTCACTACAGTTCCTCGGTCAAGTCAAGACATACTGTAACAGCAATGCGTACAGGGACATAATGGTTAAATTAGTAAAAATTGAATAACAAAAATAATGCCATGGTACATTTTAATTCACATGTAATTAAAATGTATATTTTGTAAAGAATGATTCTATTCATTTAGAATAATTACTAGTGGGTTCCCAGTTCTCAATGGATTTTCAGACCATTACATTCTTTCACAGGGTAGGATCAAAACAGTCATTACCTATTAGATAAACTTTCCCCCTGTTGAGTCAGTGGAAGTAGTGTTTGAGTATTCCATTTCCAACAACTTCCACAGCTCCCACATGAGCACCGGAGTTTAGCGAACCCTTTACAGGTTGCTATGCTAAACTTGCAGGTTCAGCCATGGTAAGTTCCATACCTCAGCAATGAGTACTGTGCATGTCAGGAATCAACATATGTACGGTACACATCAATGAGGTACAGGGCTTGCAAAGGCTGAGTCCGCAAGTGCACTGTGGAAGGCTGCTTTGATTCTCCCCGTGAGAGAATGTAATGGTCTTAAAGTCTGTGGGGATCTGGGCACGGGTGTAGCTAGAAATGACTGGGCCCCATAGCAAAAAAAAATTATGCCCCCCCCCCACACACACACACACGACCTTCCAGCCACATGGACCTCGGACCTCCCACCCAAACATTTTGTGGGGAAATCTGATTTCCCCACAAAATGCAACCAGATTGTCAGCAGATTTCCCTACAACATGCAACCAGATTGTGGGCAGATTTCCCTACAATATGCAACCAGATTGTCGGCAGATTTCCCAACAAAATGCAACCAGATTGTCGGCAGATTTCCCAACAAAATGCAACCAGATTATCGGCAGATTTCCACACAATATGCAACCAGATTGTCGGCAGATTTCCCCACAAAATGCAACCAGATTTTTGGCAGATTTCCCCACAAAATGCAACCAGATTGTCGGCAGATTTCCCAACAAAATGCAACCAGATTATCTACAGATTTCCACACAATATGCAACCAGATTGTCGGCAGATTTCCTCACAAAATGCAACCAGATTTTCGGCAGATTTCCCTACAATATGCAACCAGATTGTCTGCAGATTTCCCCACAAAATGCAACCAGATTTTTGGCAGATTTCCCCACAAAATGCAACCAGATTGTCGGCAGATTTCCCTACAATATGCAACCAGATTGTCGGCAGATTTCCCAACAAAATGCAACCAGATTGTCGGCAGATTTCCCAACAAAATGCAACCAGATTGGCGGCAGATTTCCCCACAAATTGCAACCAGGTTGTTGGCAGATTTCCCCACAAATTGCAATCAGATTGTCGCCAAATTTCCCCACAAAATGCAATCAGATTGTCGCCAGATTTCCCCACAAAATGCAGTATATGTAGTTAGGTCTATAGTGGACTAACATTAATTACTTGGAGGGAGAGTGGTTGGGCAGGCTGGCACACTATTTGTGGTGCAGGCACTGCACTAGGTAGGCAGTTAGGTAGCTGGGTGGGAGGGTAGGCAGATAGGTAGACGGGTGGGAGGGTAGGCAGGTAGGTGGATGGGTGGGCAGTTAGGTAGCCAGGTGGGAAGTTAGGTAGAAGGGTGGGCAGTTAGGTAGCCGGGTGGGAAGTTAGGTAGCCAGGTGGGAAGTTAGGTAGCTGGGTGGCAGCGTGGGCAGTTAGGTAGCCGAGTGGGCAGTTAGGTAGCTGGGTGGCAGGGCAGGCAGGTAGGTAGCTGGGTGGGCAGTTAGGTAGCTGGGTGGCAGGGTAGTCAGATAGGTAGCCAGGTGGGCAGCTAGGTAGCTGGGTGACAGGGTAGGCAGATAGGTAGCAGGGTAGGCAGATAGGTAGCTGGGTGGCAGGTTAGGCAGTTAGGTAGCTGGGTGGCAGGGTGGGTAGTTAGGTAGCTATGTGGGCAGTTAGGTAGCTGGGTGGCAGGGTAGGCAGATAGGTAGCCAGGTGGGCAGCTAGGTAGCTGGGTGGCAGGGTGGGCAGTTAGGTAGCTGGGTGGGAGGGTGGGCAGTTAGGTATCCAGGTGGGAGGGTGGGCAGTTAGGTAGCCAGGTAGGTGGGTGGGCAGTTAGGTAGCTGAGTGGCAGTATAGGCAGATAGGTAGCCAGGTGGGCAGCTAGGTAGCTGGGTGGCAGGGTAGGCAGATAGGTAGCTGGGTGGCAGGGTGGGCAGTTAGGTAGCGGGTGGGAGGGTGAGCAGTTAGGTAGGCAGTTAGGTAGCCGGGTGGGAGGGTAGGCAGTTAGGTAGCCGGGTGGGAGGGTGGGCAGTTAGGTAGCCGGGTGGGAGGGTAGGTAGCCAAGTAGTTAGTGGGGTAGGGGCCCGACTCCTATACCCCCTGCCTCACCTGGGGTCCCCCCTCCTTCCATCAGCGGCGAGAGAGCGGCATATACAGGAAGATCCGGCGGGGTAATCAGCCGCTAGAGGTTCAGCTGCCTCCCGGGCTACGGTGTCTCCTCTCTGAATTGCTGCTCGCAATAAACCAGGAAGTGGTGCGAGCAGCAATACAAAGGAGACAGCGTAGCCCGGAGGCAGCTGAACCTCTAGCGGCTGATTACCCCGCCAGAGCTTCCTGTATATGCCTCACCTCCCGCCGCTGATAAAAGGAGGGGGGACCCCAGGTGAGGCGCCGAGGTGAGGGAGGGGGGCCCCGACCGGCAGCATCACTATTGGTTTAATAACTGTAAATTAATACATTAATTATTTTTGCATGAATTGTATTAAATGTTGAAAGACTGTAGCATTACCTTTGTTATTTAACTCGCTAAAGACCCGGCAGTTAAAATTTTCTCATTGAAAAAGACCATTTATGGGGCTAGCAGCCTCAGGTTTACACTATGTTTTAACTGTTAGCCAGTGGTTACGTCCCTTCCATGAGGGCACGTCAATGCCGTGGAAAAGTCTAGTACTGAACACTCTGCGCGCAAACTGTTTTTTGGAAGCTAACGTCCTCCATTTGCTGCATCTGCTTTGAATTCAAGTTGTGTAACCTGCCAGTGTTTTGGGCTCTGCAATATATGCAATTGGTCAACTCAGATGCAGCCTGTATTTGGAAACGCTGCCAATATCTACTGTTGTACAAAAATGTAATCTACTTATGGTTAGCTGCATGCATGTGTATCAGTTTGCATTTAATTTATCTAGATTAGGGTATAGTGAATAGATTGCATCTGATTTGTATTCAAGGTGTGCATTTAAAGGACAACTGAAGTGAGAGGGATATGGAGGCTGCCATATTTATTTCCATCTAAGCAAAGCCAGTTGCCAGGCCTACCTGCTGATCCTCTGCCTCTAATTCTATTAGCCATAGCCCCTGAAGAAGCATGCAGCAGATCAGGTGTTTCTGACATTAATGTCAGATCTGACAAGACTAACAATAACAATAATATTTTTATAGCGCTTTTCTCCCTGGGGACTCAAAGCACTGTGACCCTGCATTATACAGTCTCAAAGGCTAGCAAAAAGAGGTGAGTTTTTAGCCTTTTTTTAAAGCTGTCCAGAGAAGGAGCCTCTTGTGCTGCATGCTGCATGCTTGTATGTTTCTGGTGTTATTCAGATACTACTGCAGAGAAATAGACCAGCAGGGATGCCAGGCACCTGGTATTGATTAAAAGGAAATAAATATGGCAGCCTCCGTATACCTCAGTTCCCCTTTAAGTCCCTGGGGGCGCTGCACACCTCTCTTGGTTTCATTTCAGTTGCAGCCTGATTGGAAGCGCTACCAATTTTTTCCTGTTCTAAATCAGATTGGCTGTTTGTGGCTCCGCCCCCTTTTTCTGAATTTGTATCCCAGTCACCCATTGACCGACTGTAGCAGGTTTTAGGCCTCTGCCATTGACAGTGTAAGAATGGCAGCTATTTAAATATTGCCCTTGAAAATCAATAGGTGAATTTTGATTTGCTGTTGTAGGCCCCATAATCGCAATGATCTCAGAGAGTGGCCAGCTCTCTATCCAGGTGAAAATACAATAGAAAAGCAAGAAAACAGAGTGAATGTTTATCGGCCCAGTAATATCAAATTCAAATGTAAAACTCAACTTTTAATTACAATAACAATCAATGGTCTCATGACATAGCATATAATAGTCCTTATTGTACGTTTGCCACCTATAAATTGCCTAACGCATGTTTCACAGCCCACAACATGGTCGCTTTTTTAGAGGCATAATTTTGTAGGTTTACAGTTAGTGATAAAGAACAATTTTCACCAATCTGAGTAATATCCAATAGTAATCACTGTAACTAGAGTAAGAAGGCTTTTAGACGTATTACTAGTAAATATTAGTTTTCGTGTAAGGCTGCTGTACAGTATCAACAGCGGTGTGGCAATGGTTCAGCTTGAATAGGCTGGCAATGTTACTGCCAGACTATTCAAGCTGAACCAACGGCACACCGACGGCAGCCTTACACCACAGACAGCTCCAAGAAGACATGTAACAAGGAGCTCGTAGAATGCCAGAAAAGAGGGCTGACACTGTGAAACATCCTATAAGCTTATCTGGGATATAATACCACTGGGTAAGCATTTTATATCGCGAATCCATGACATTTGTTCTCGCTCCAACGGTTGTGCAGGCTGCAGGCACTCAGCTCATACTAACTTAGCATCTATCACTTCCACTGTGCTGCCTCCATACAACTCCTCCATCCCCAGGGCCAATAGGGACAGAGCAAACTTGCTTGCCTCGCCTCTAAGGCCACCTCTTCCTCTGCACCAGGCACAGGGCGTGGAACTCTGGCCCTGGCCCCACCTCAAACTCTACCTCCACCAGCCTGAAGTTTGGGATGCCAGGCTGCCTGACCGTTTGACATGCTGACCCCCCCCCCCCCCCCCGCCACAGCGTCCCCAAGTCTGGCATGATGAAAGAGCAGGTGCTGAGTTGCAGCTTGAGGGAGAAGTGAGACAGTGGACGGTTGGATCACTGAGGCTATGTGAGGCAGCAGGCAGGTACATATTGGACAACCTAACCACGCTGGGGATCCTCCATCTTCTCAAGCTTCTGCCAGCATTTTTCATTCCTGGAGGCGGTCACATGCACTCTGCAGTCCATGCTGGGAGATGTGAGTACAGAGCTGCAATACAAATGCTGGCAGAAGCTGCTGTCATCTTGAGAAGATAAAGGATCCTGAACAGGCCAGGGACCAGCACCCTGTAGGTAAGCAATGGTGCTCCCCCGCACACCCAGCAGCACACACCATTACAAACCTTCCTTACGGGGTGGTTTGTTTTTTAAAAAGTAAATAAACGCTGCTTAGTACCCTTTAATTAGGCTATGTCAAAACTAAAAGCTGGATGCAAAATGGTGCATTCAGTGTAGCCTGAGCAGCCCTATTGCAGTGTCCTTTAAGTGTATTCACACTACTCCCGGTTGTGCCTCCAGCCCACCACTGCCCCCATCATTGTCACCGCCATTTGAGTCCTACCGCTGGTGCTAAGCTCAGGGGAAAGCACCAGTAAACTCAGAGCCCCGGCAGAAGAATAGGGCTACTATTGGCTAAGTCAATAGGATCCTACCTGCAACAGGGAGAATTTTTATTGGTCCACCACTCATGAACCAATGAAAATCTTCACTGGTGCTAAAGAGGATTTTCATTAGTCTGTTTCACAGAAGACAGGAGAGTTCATCTGGAGTGGAGGGGGAAAAACAGCCCAGTGGAGGAGTTGGTAATAGTACGGGATAGGCTAGATTTATTGCCTAAACTGAGCAGGAAATGTTTAAACTGCGAAAAGGACCAAAGGTCCAGTAGGGGAAGCTGAAAGCCTGTATGGTACATATGGTGTCAGTGTTGCGTAATATGTCAGTGCTGCATAATATGTTGGCGCTTTATAAGTACAATAAAAAAAAAAAAAAATAGTGACTATCAATGTTATTTTTCAAAGAAGGAAGAGTTACCATGGACAGAAAGTAAAAGATAATCTCCAATGGAGGACACAGACATCAGTAAACCTTTATCTGAAGGAGGACACAGACATCAATAAATATTTCTCCAGGAGGGTACAGACACCAGTAAATCTTTCTCCAAAGGGAGCACAGACATCTATAAACCTTTCTCTGAAGGAGGGCACAGACACCAATAAACCTTTCTCCAAAGGAGGGCACAGACCTCAATAAACTCCTTTAAAAAGTCCTAACCCCTTTCCACCCTTCTATTTTATGTTAAACTGGGTTGTAAAGAGAATTCATTCTTGTTACTCTAAGGACTGCTTCACACAAAAAAGTGCTATGTGATCAATGATTTTGGAGCAATTTTATGGCGTCATTGAAGCAATTTTTCACGGCACTTATGCTTTTTTATACTTTTTACAAAATCGTAGTGTGATGCTACATGCAGCACTTTTTTTTAATTCAAAAAACAAACCACTTCAGTGTAAAAAAGTAGCCCATTTGATTACATTAACCAAATGCTTTTAAAAATGCTAGCAATTAAGAGCTCTTAGTGTGAAACAGCCCTAAAAAGAAGTAAGCTGGGTGTTTTTGTTAGTAAGAATAACCACATGAAACCAAGAAAAAAAAAACATACCAAATAAATTAGATTTTCTATTGCTGCTCTTTCCCCAGCTCCAAGATTGATGACGCAGTGAAAGTCTGAAGGGGTGAAATTGCTCTGTTGACACCCCAATGTGACCTTACTGCATAACCATGATGCTGTACCCACCCTCCGTATTGGCACACATAATACAGCAGATGTGCCCATAATCTGGTAACAGCATTACATGAATATCACAAAGTATGGGCCAATGGAAGGGGGTTGAGGAGGTACCGTAATGGAGATAGATGTGCTAGTATGTTACGGTTAGGCTACCTTGTGTCTGTGGAGAAGGCTAAGTCCCCATTAGGGCTCACCAGAACTAGTTCAGCACTGCCCTGCAACACTTACAATCACAGCAAAGTTTTGAAAATATTGTCCAAAGAAATGCTTACAAACTCATCTACTAAAATAGTCCAGCCCTGAATGACCCCTCAAAGTCCAGAGCTATTATGTTGTCTGTTATCTCTCTCAACATATTTGTGTTTACATAGCTGTGCTTTACGGTCATCAAATGAGTTAGATGCCGCATCAGGAGCTGTAGAACTCATCTGCAGACAATGTCTAAAATGGTTTATTGATTAAGGTAAAATGTTATTAGAGTGACTCTGCAGTATGTTGGGCTTTTTGTTTAGTTTAAGTTTAAAGGGTGATTGAAGTTACAGTACATTTTACACATCCATCTGTCTATGCAGGAATTTTAACTTTTACAATATGATGCATAGCCTTTTAAGTTTTTTTTGAATGTCTAGCCAATGGATCTCAGAGTCAGCAGTGGAGACATGACTGAATCTGCTTTGCCCTCTCCTACTGCTTGATGTTTCTGTTAACCTGCCTGGCGTTCTATTAAGATCGCCAGGCAGGCTGCGGGAGGGTTTTTTTTTAATAAAAAAAAAACTATTTCATGCAGCCAACTGAAAGTTGGCTGCATGAAAGCCCACTAGAGGGCGCTCCGGAGGCGTTCTTCCGATCGCCTCCGGCGCCCAGAATAAACAAGGAAGGCCGCAATGAGCGGCCTTCCTTGTTTTGCTTACATCGTCGCCATAGCGACGAGCGGAGTGACGTCATCGACGTCAGCCGACGTCCTGACGTCAGCCGCCTCCGATCCAGCCCTTAGCGCTGGCCGGAACTTTTTGTTCCGGCTACGCTGGGCTCAGGCGGCTGGGGGGACCCTCTTTCGCCGCTGCTCGCGGCGGATCGCCGCAGAGCGGCGGCGATCAGGCAGCACACGCGGCTGGCAAAGTGCCGGCTGCGTGTGCTGCTTTTTATTTGAGCCAAATCGGCCCAGCAGGGCCTGAGCGGCAGGCTCCGGCGGTACTGGACGAGCTGAGCTCGTCCAGACCGCCCAGCAGGTTAAGCGTATGATGGCCACGCTCTGTACTCTATTGAATGAGTAAGGGCTAGTCCACAGTGCTCAGTTGTGTTGCAAAATAACTCTGCATCTTAGGCTACGTTTCCACTGGAGCGTGACATTTTCGCCTGCAGAAAATCGTATAAGATTTTTGTGATTGGTTAAAATTTGCATATACATTTTTACGCTTTTTTTTTTTGTACGTGAAAATTCGCATTAGTTAAATATAACAATCTGCCTAGTAACAGCTTAGTCAAGACTGCTGACAACTTCCTGTAACCATGGATCTAATGCGAATTTTCAGGCAAATAACACGAAAATTCGCATTGCCTATACAAAGCATTGTATGCTAATCGTACGTGAAGTCTGAAAAAAATTATTACGGACCTTGCATTGAATGGAAACAGCCCCATTCACTAACATTAGTTGCAAAATCAATACAAATTTTCTGAGAGAAAAATCTGACACAAAACGCACAAGTGGAAACCAGGCCTTAAAGGAGTTATCAGGCGAAAATAGCCCAAATGGGCTTTACTCACCTGGGGCTTTCTCCAGCCCCTTGCAGCTAACTGTCCCATGCTGACCACTCCGCTCCCCGGCGCTGTCCCAGTCTCCGGTGTCTATATTCAGGCCGACCGCAGGGTCGGCCTTAGTGCGGCTGCGTGAAGTGCCGCTGTCAGTCATGGCCACGTGGGCCACGGCGAACTGCGCAGGCGCAGTAGTTCTGTAGAAAGGGTCTGGAGAAAGCCCCAGGTAAGTAAAGCCCATTTGGGCTATTTTTGCCTGATAACTCATTTAACTCACATACAATTCTATGGGTCTGTTCACAGTACTGCATCCTAATAGATCACGTTATTCTAACTCCCTGCATGCAGGCTTTGTATTATAGTCTACGTCCAATTCCCATTGCAGTTCACACATATTATAATGTATGCAGTATGCAACTGATCACTATGAACCTAGCCTTACTTTTTTCCCAATGCTAAAACAGTGATGTTCTAGTGCAGCGCCGTCCAACTGGTGGCCCGCGGGCTGCATCCAGCCAGCCAGAGGTTTTTCTACAGCCCACCTGCTCTTTCTTCCCTCTGTTCCTCGTACCTTTTTTTTCACTTGCTTGGCGGTCTGTCCACCCTCCGCCCAAGTCCTCTGCCCTCCGCACTGGACATTTTTCAGAAGACGTGGACAGTGATTGGTGTGCCAGTTAAGGGCCTGTTTCCAGTAGCGGTCGGCGGATCGCCTCACCACCTTCCCTTTCTCCCGTCAGCAGTGTACCATGCTCTCAATCTCCCTCCATCCCCGACAGCAGCACGAGGAACTGTTTCCATGGAAAAAAAATTGTATCCCATGCAGCTGAGGGGAATTTGCGGCAATGGAAAGTACTGTATTGTGCTGGTTGTATATTTTGCGGTGCGGTGCTTTGCTTTGCGTACCACACCCAAAAGAAAAAACAAACCAGCTCTGTGCAGTACTTTCCATTGCTGCAAATTCCCCTCTGCTGTATACTATGCATAGGATACAATTGTTTAGTGGAAACAGTTCCTCATGCTGCTGTCGGGGAGGGAGGGAGGTCAAGAGCCTGGTAGGGAACCTGGTCTACTTGCATTCTGTGAGAAACTGCTGCCAGATTGTGTGTTTTGTGGGAAGCTGCTGCCAGATTGTGTGTTTTGTGAGAAGCTGCTGCCAGATTGTGTGTTTTGTGAGAAGCTGCTGCCAGATTATGTGTTTTGTGAGAAGCTGCTGCCAGATTATTATGTGTTTTGTGGGAAGCTGCTGCCACCTTATGTGTTTTGTGGGAAGCTGCTGCCAGCTTATGTGTTTTGTGGGAAGCTGCTGCCAGATTATGTGTTTTGTGAAAAGCTGCTGCCAGATTGTGTGTTTTGTGGGAAGCTGCTGCCAGATTGTGTGTTTTGTGGGAAGCTGCTGCCAGATTATGTGTTTTGTGAAAAGCTGCTGCCAGCTTATGTGTTTTGTGGGAAGCTGCTGCCAGATTATGTGTTTTGTGAGAAGCTGCTGCCAGATTGTGTGTTTTGTGGGAAGCTGCTGCCAGGTTGTGTGTTTTGTGGGAAGCTGCTGCCAGATTGTGTGTTTTGTGGGAAGCTGCTGCCAGATTATGTGTTTTGTGAAAAGCTGCTGCCAGATTATGTGTTTTGTGGGAAGCTGCTGCCAGATTATGTGTTTTGTGAGAAGCTGCTGCCAGATTGTGTGTTTTGTGGGAAGCTGCTGCCAGGTTGTGTGTTTTGTGGGAAGCTGCTGCCAGATTGTGTGTTTTGTGGGAAGCTGCTGCCAGATTATGTGTTTTGTGAGAAGCTGCTGCCTCCTTATGTTTTTTGTGAGAAGCTGCTGCCAGATTGTGTGTTTTGTGGGAAGCTGCCGAGTCGGGATGTGAGTCGGGGGGAAGTGGGAGTCGGCCCTCCACCATGTAGTCTGAAAAAAAATTGGCCCTCTATGCCCATGAAGTTGGACATCACTCTTTTAGTGGAGGGAGGGAGCAAGACTTCTCTCCTGATCCAAGCTGATTGTACCTGATAAAACTGAAGAGCATCAAAAAATACTTAATATTATTAATTTTATTTTTTAAGTACATCTTTCAGCATAAAAATGTTTTAAAGCTCTGACAGTCAATAAAAATATGTTTTCCTGCTTTTAATTACCCATAGAGTTACCATATTTGCTTTTGTGTGCAAATAATATTGTCTGTTTGCAAATTACAAGTTCACAAAGTACAGTTTATCTGCTCTGAAAGCTACCATTGCATTTATTACATGGCTCCTGTATTTTTATATTAGTAAGTATCTAGTGATAATGTCTCTCCTTTTACACCTTCTGACCAGCATGCAGCTGAGATAAAGCACTGCTTGGAATGTTTAATAATAATGGCTAAGCTTCCCACTGAAGATGCGAGTGCTGTGGTTAAGGCCTCCTTCCCACTGGGAATGGCAAAGCAAAATCATTAGCATTTTGCAACGCGACTTTCCAGCAATTTTTCACTGTACAGGAAAGCAATTTTGGAGCGATTGTGTATTGAAACGCAATCACTCCAAATTTGCTGTAAATTTCAGCGAATTGCAGGAAATCGCTAGGTATGAACACTGCCATACACATTACATTGCAGTAACGTTTTTCAAAATGCTAGCAATTGCCAGCAAGTAAAAACGCTGCTGAAATCGCTAGTAGATGCTTCAGTGTAAATGAGGCCTAAGTGTTTGAACACTTGAACACACACGCACACACACACACACACACACACACACACACACACACACACACACACACACACACACACACACACACACACACACACACACACACACACACACACACACACACACACACACACACACACACACACACACACACACACACACACACACACACACACACACCAAATAAAAGTGTATTTGTTGACATCTGTTACTAGAACAGGAAGTGAAAGAAATCTAGGCCATCTTCACTTCCCTAATCTATATAAGACTAAAAAAGGAAAAAGCATTAGCTGGGGTTACTATTTAGCATTCTATAGATTTTAATAAAAACTTGTATCTTTACTGGATGTTTTAAAACTTTTTTATTGTCTAATGTAGTTTTGCTTTCAATAGAATAATAATGATAATAATAATAGTACAGCATAATTGTCATAAAGACAAACTGTAGCGTTTATCCAAATGCAAGTCATTTGCAGATGTGTTTTCATGGAAGACATATAAAACATTAATACTTGTTTTTTTTTCTGTGTTCTGAAAGAGCCATTATTTGTATGCTAAATCCCTTTAAGGCTTTGAAACAATGTGTATTTTAGCATTTGCTACTTTGAGTGTTTTTTAGAAGATATTGACATTTTTGTTTTCTATTTCTGCTGCTGTAGCTTCAAAATCTGAATCAATAATTTATCATGTTGCTGAACTGAAAGTGGCAAAGTGATTAAATTTTAAAGAGCTATCATATGCAACATGATGTAGTAGTGCAGTCTCAAGCACCATTACCAGTATACCCTTGGTGCAAACATACAATGGATAACTATTGCCCTTAAGTGATAGCTGCCTAGCATCCAGCGTTCTCTAGACCTCCTTAACTAATATGCTCTTGCTTTACTGAGCAATGAGACAGCTGAGGTATTCAGCAATATATGCCACATATAACAGTCAGAGGAACTGGCCACATACATTACATAACATACATGTATCATTTCCCTAAAGCAAAACTGGAAAAGCAAAAGTGAAAAATCCATTTCAGCAGTATGAATGATTATGTAAGTTAGCATACTAACTGATTCATGGAAAACAAGGAAGTGTAAAATATATTGTACTGATTACTGTAGGTGTACATTTGGTGGCTGGATGATGTAATGGTTAAGGGCTCTGCCTCTGAGACAGGAGACCTGGGTTCGAATCCCGGCTCTGCCTGTTCAGTAAGCCAGCACCTATTCAGTAGGAGACTTTAGGCAAGTCTCTCTAACACTGCTACTGCCTATAGAGCGCGTCCTAGTGGCTGCAGCTCTGGTGCTTTGAGTCCGCCAGGAGAAAAGCGCGATATAAATGTTCTGTGTTTGTTTGTTTGTTGTACATTTTACATTTTACATTTACATAATATGTAAATATATATATATTTCTCTACTAAAAATGTGTTTATTTGACTCTAAACTTTTTTCCCATCTTTTAAATTGATATTTTAATTAATAATTATAATTTTAGAATATTGATATAAAGGAGAATGATCCAGGATAGAAAGGACCGATATGCTGTGAATTATAAAAACAACATATTTTTCTTATGAAATCTTTAAGGTATACGTGACTAGGGGTGTGACGGGGCATTATCAGGGGTGTGGCAGGGGCATGGCTTAAGTGTCCCTCTTTTTCATCTCAAAAAGTTGGGAGGTATGCCCAAGCCCAATTAACATTTTATTTTAGCTTCAAATACAGTGGAAGAGAGGAGAGCCTCTGGTTATTTCAACAATGAGAAAAGAAAATCTCACTCCTGTCCCATTGACACTTTTCTCTAGAACAGGAAATGGTAGATCCCTGTAATGTAGACAAACTGCTTAAAAATGTATACAGCTCGAAGCTTTCCTTGTAGAGTTCAAACCTTTCATGTTTTGTTGCCAACTGTAGTAAGAAAACCCTTTACTTTCTGCACCAGTGACACCCACACCTCATAGCAAAACCCTGGGAGTCACTAGGACAGGAAATAAATAGAATCTCTGTATCTACCTGTTAGAGACACATAGACACACTGGCAACCTTGCAATCATTTGTGGCTTGATAGCATAAGTAAAATAGCACAACAGCTCAGACAGCAGTCTTCACGAACAGCAAGCAGATGCAAGCTTTCTGATGTGACCTCATAACATTTGTCTAGTCTAAAGCTACATACACACTTGCCCAATCTTTCACCTGAACAAATTAAGACGGTTTTGGAACAAGTGCTGTACAGATACGCTGTTTGGCTTACAACTGAGCAGTGTGCTCTGCTGTATGGAGAGGGTATGGAATAGATATACAAGTGGAACCAAACTGCAGGAATAATAGGCATTAAGGAACAGCATTCTGAGTAGCAGATTGCTATAAGAAAGGCCAGTGACATCAGGGCACACATGCATACACATTTCTAGCAGAACTGAAAAGGAATGATTTACACTGTGTAGCATTAGTCAACATTACTACTTCCTAATATTTATTTTATTTTTATTATCTTTCAAAAGTTATTAGCTGTTGTCAACACTCTCTCTAGCCTGCCGGCCAACTCAGCTATTTGAATGAGTCTGGAGAAAATTAGAAAAACATACATACAAAGCACTTCCAACAGAATTAATGAACTGTGAAAACAGCTATCCAGCCAGAACTGCAATATAAGAAAATACACAACTGCTGCAGCACCCAGGAAATGTAACGCAATAAAATAAGCGCAAAACGACTTATCACAAATGTGTAAACACAAAAGGGCAAAACCAAACCAGATGACCTGTATTCATTAAAGCGGACATGAACTCAGAAAGTCCTCCCTGCACTAAAGGATACACAACAGCATAATAACCTTTAAAGAAAAACATTTCTTTTCTATAACAAAGAAAAGCTCTGACATATGGCCATTGTGTGTATGGATGTATGTGGCGTGGCATTGGTGGTTGTGACGGGGTGGCCATCCTATGTTGTTTTTAAAGCACTCATTAATTATTTATTCATACACCTAATACAAATTTGATATTTTTATAATATATATTTAACGCATTCGCGTTCCGTTGTTTTCACTTGAGCAATGTTCACCTCCCATTCATTAGCCTATAACTTTATCACTACTTATCACAATGAACTGATCTATATCTTGTTTTTTCCGCCACCAATTAGGCTTTCTTTGGGGGGTACATTTTGCCAAGAGCCACTTTACTGTAAATGCATTTTAACAGGAAGAATAAGAAAAAACTGAAAAAATGCATTATTTCTCAGTTTTCAGCCATTATAGTTTTAAAATAATAGATGCCTCCATACGTATTGTATTTGCCCATATGTCCCGGTTATTACACCGTTAAAATTATGTCCCTATCAAATGTATGGCGACAATATTTTATTTGGAAATAAAGGTGCATTTTTTCCATTTTGCATCTATCACTATTTACAAGTTTAAAATAAAAAAAATATAGAAATATTTCATCTTTACCTTGATATTTAAAAAGTTTAGACCCTTAGGTAAATATTTACATGTTTTTTTTTATTGTAATGTTTTGGTTTTTTTTTTTTATATTAAACATTTAATTTGGGTATTTTTGGGAGGGTGGGATGTAAACCATTTTTTTTAATGTAATTGTGTGTTGATTTAAATTTTTTTCACTTTTTGTTGTAGTTTTACTTTCTGGCCACAAGATGGCGGCCATGAGTTTGTTTACATGACGTCACTCTAAGCGTAACACACGCTTAGAGTGACGCATCAGGGAGGGAACAGCCAGAAAAGGCGCATCTTCCGAGAGAAGCTGTCGCTTTTTCAGCGGGGGAGAGGAATCAGTGATCGGGCACCATAGCCCGATTCACTGATTGCCTGGCTAACGAACCGCGGGCCAGGAGCGCGCGTGCATGCGCGCGATCGGCCACGGGAGCGCGCGGCAGCGCGCATGGTTCCTAGACGTAGTTTTTACGTCCAGGAACCAAAATAGGTTAATGTATGATTTTTTTATGATGATACAGGTTTAAGACTAGACACGTATGTTCCACTGTTGATTGCCATTTTCAGATTGATATTGTATTTCTTTGCTATAGCTGATACAAATCCTAAAATAAAATAAATAAATAAGACACGCCGTATAACAGACCAGAAGCGACCAAGAACAAAACACATACCAAATAAGAATAAAGCATCATATATCTAGGTGACCTTAGTAAAGATACAGATCCAAACACAAATACTATGATATGTACAAAATATGAATACACCCAATCAAAAGCAAACACCAAAGGATGCATGCACAGCCAAGCTAGAGAGCCTATCGATGATGAAATACAGTGCAAATGGAAAAAAAGAAAGCAATTTGAATAACAAAAATAATGACAGATAGAAATAAGCATTTAACCTTGTTCATAGATAATATGGTGGCTGCTAAGAGTCAGGCTGCATTGTATATAGATTTACCATCTTCCCTACAATGCTCATTATAGGAAATATGCTTGTAGAGAGCTTCCTGGCACTTTAATGCTGTACTTGCTGGTGCAGGAATGTAGTCAGCCCTTTCAGCTGCCCACCTAACCAACCACAAGCTTTGTAATGTGCCCAGGAGGCTTGTCGTTAGTCGCTTTTTGCAGATGGAACTGGTACCAACAGGTGAGTGATCTGCTACAATAGGCTATATAGCCTTGGTTTTGTAAATGTCAAAGCTTTATACAATACCAGTAAACCTATAATTTTCAAAAGAATAGCACACCATAACTGCCACAGAGCCCACCACTGCACAAAGCCTGAGCGCATGCACTCCAAAGTCTGCTCACTGTAAGAGCACAGTATGCCCCGCTTGTGGTATGCGCGCACAGCTGCATCCATGACATGCATAATTACAGCTGTTGTTTAGTATTACGCTCTACTGCGTAGGTGCAAGTCTCCTGCACCTGCGTAGTAGAGCTGAGCTGACCCGACAGAGATCGGTTATTTCCGCCTATCTCCAATCTGAGAGCCGCAACAGCGCCCCGCTGGATCCAGGGAAGGTAAATATATCAAGCCTTGTGATATATGATGCTTTATTCTTATTTGGTATGTGTTTTGTTCTTTGTCGCTTCTGGTCTGGTTGCTTGTCAGGTACCAGTCCGACGAAGGCTTTTTATAAGCCGAAAGCTCACTGTTTATCCATCTCTAAGTTAGCCAATAAATGGTATCATCCTGATTCAAAACTCCTTGCGTTTAGTATTATAGATATCGTTACCTTACTGAACCCTGGTTCCCATTCTAGGGAAATTAAATAAATATGCCAGCCTCCATATCCCTCTCACCTCAGGTTCCCTTTAATACCTCCCAGCTGAAGTGCATTAAAGAAACCTGTAATAAAAAAACGTTCCCTGGGGGTACTTACCTCGGGAGGGGGAAGCCTCGGGGTCCCCATGAGGCTTCCCCCATCCTGTAGCTGCAGGCAATCCAGCGCTGGCTCCCCGAAGTGTCCCGCAATCCTGGCTCGACAAGCCTGACAAGGCTTGATATATTTACCTTCCCTGGCTCCAGCGGGGGCGCTGTTGCGGCTCTCAGTTTGGAGATAGGCGGAAATAGCCGATCTCTGTCGGGTCAGCTCTACTATGCAGGTGCAGGAGACTTGCACTTACGCAGTAGAGCGGACCGACAGCGATCGGCTATTTCCACCTATCCGAGCGGAGAGCCGATACTGCGCCTGCTCTGGAGCCGGGAAGGTAAATATTTACATCCCCGCTGTTCGGAGGGGCACAGCGAGACCGCCGTGGGACACAGGAGGATAGGGGAAGCCTTGATAGGATCTGGAAGCTTCCCCTACTCGAGGTAAGTACCCCCCCAGGGGAACTTTTTTTAGTTACAAGATGAGATTACCTTATCATGTGTTAATCACAGCTCTTAAAGCGAACCCGAGGTGGGTTTTAAAAATCCTAATTGCACACAGAGGCTGGGTCTGCATATAATGCCCAGCCTCTGTTGCTATATTGTTCTCCCCAGACCCCCCCTGCGCTCTACTTGCCCCCCATAAATCAAACCGCTGTGCTAGCGGCATGCAACGCGTTAATAGCCGTCTGTTTACATGGCCACTTTCACTCTCTTCCGCTCCCCCGCCTCCTCTATGTCGCCGCTCCCCGCCTGCGTCCCTTCCCTCCAATCAGCGTGGAGGGAAGGGACGCAGGAGGGGAGCGGCGATATGGAGGAGGCGGGGGAGCGGCAGAGAGTGACAGTGGCCATGTAAACAGCCAGCTATCGACACACTGCGTGTCACTAGCACGGTGGTTTGATTTATGGGGGCAAGCAGAGCGTGTGGGGGGGGGGGGTCTTGGGGAGAACAATATAGCAACAGAGGCTGGGCATTATATGCAGACCCAGCCTCTGTGTGCAATTAGGATTTTTAAAACCCACCTTGGGTTCTCTTTAAAAATCGATACATGGTCAATTATACCGTATCTTAATTGAGACACAGAGTGGTATATTTATATTCCATAAATATACTGTAACTATTAGTGGTGGTAGATATATGAAACAAATATATATGTACAGTATATAAAATGCTATTCATTCATTTAACTATTAGCATTTTCCTTTTATCGTCTTAAAGGGACTCCGAGCAGTGCAGAAACTATGGAAAGATGCATATCATTTTAAAGCTCTCTTTCTCCTCTTTCCAATGATATATAAACCGCCGCCCTACGCCTTTTAGTTTTCGCTATTTTCGCGATTGAAATTGCCGCGGCCGCGATTTCAATCGCGAAAATAGAGAAAACTAAAAGGCGTAGGGCGACGATTTAGGTGTCGCCAGAAAGAGGAGAAAGAGAGCTTTAAAATGATATCCATCTTTCCATAGTTACTTGTATTACACAGGACGACACTTTCCCCAGTGTCAGCAGCTCCATTCAGCAGAAAAAGTCGCCCTGAGTAATACAATGTAACTATGGAAAGATGGATATCATTTTAAAGCTCTCTTTCTCCTCTTTCTGACGACACCTAAATCGTCGCCCTACGCCTTTTAGTTTTCTCTATTTTCATGATTGAAATCGCGCCCGTGGCAATTTCAATCGCGAAAATAGCGAAAACTAAAAGGCGTAGGGCGACGGTTTATATATCATTGGAAAGAGGAGAAAGAGAGCTTTAAAATGATATGCATCTTTCCATAGTTTCTGCACTGCTCGGAGTCCCTAAACATGTCTCCAATTCAACCAATTTTCTATAGTCACCTATTATATTTTTAGTGCATGTTTTGTATTTTTAAGGGTACTGTGTTGACTTGTCTTATTCAAGACTTATATGATAACCTGATAATTGTGATACTGAACTGTGCTGCTCCAAGTTATATAGTGTATAAAGGGAAATAACACTTTTGCTTAGAAAAACTCAACCCATACAGTTTTTAATCTATCACTCATGATTTCACTTTGCATGATTTTTTTACAAATATTTTTCTAAATTATTTAGAAAACCTTCAAATGGAAACCTTGCAAATGCCTAAAAGATGTAAAATACAGTAGAATGCTGGTAAAGTTATGTTAAACATAAAATGTGGCAGAAGCTGGAAAATGCACCACCTAGGGGGGGAACGCTCCATACTCATTGTTCCGTCATGAAAAATAATGAATTCTGCAGTCTTCAGAAAAACAACATGTGACGAATGGTGAAATCCAGGAGAAAGGGATGGTTTATGTTATTTAAAAAATAGAAATTGGAGATTCTATTAAATACTAAATAAAATTTGGGGCGAATAAAGGGGATAAACTAGCATACTTACAATTAAAATCGTATGTGCATTCCCAGGTCAAAGATATTGTGCAAGTATCACGACAGACTGAATTTGACAAATGAATAGCGCCAGGACGGGCACCCAGGACATTGTTTGAACTATATGGTGGCTTGCAGGGGGTGGAGTTACAAAAGGGAAAATATTTAGTTACTAAAGCATAAAAGAAAAGATTACAGGATGATACGGTTGGTGATAAGATGATACAGGGGCATGTGCTGCTTAGAAAACTAGTTAATGTAAAAGATGGAGGACATCCCATCTCTTATTTATTTATTGTATTTATAAAGCGCCAACATATTAAGCAGCACTTTTATTTTATCTTTTATCCATACATATTTCATTCATACATATTTTAATCTTTTATTCATACATAAGGCCAAATATGCGTTAAAGTATCTCACCCCGCCCTCCCACTACTAACCGTATTGTCCAAAGTGCAACCTTCTAAATGCCGGTCTGTATCATTGTGTTTGGGAATGCACCTACATAGATCACTTCTGGGACAGAGTTGTCACTTTTGCTAATGAGATATGTGCCAAAAATATAAAGAAAAACAGAGAGTTGTGCTTATTCCATCACTATGATTTAGGAGAATCAGATTCAACTCAGAAACCTCCAGTTTTATATCATATAATACTAGCCACAGCTAGAAAATGCATATTTAACAGCTGGTTAGATAAAATGCCTCCATCTCAGAAAATGTTAGAGCAAGAGCTAGGCCTTTTATTTAGCAGAGAGAAACCTAATACTTTCCAGGCAAAGGAGAAGAGGACTAAAGCTTTTTTTTTTTTAAGATCTGATTCTGGAAGCCTTTTATCCAGCGTCATCTCTGTGAACGGGAAAGACAGTTACTTATGTCACATTTTGAGCATACTTCCTGGTATCGCATAGGAGATCTAAGTGGGTCTTTGGGAGTGCGAGTGGTACCTTCTGGACCCAGCCAAGTGGTTCAAGCAATTGGACAAGACGGGAAGTGGTTCAAGCAATTGGAAGAAGGGGACAAGAAGTGGTACCTTCTGGACCCAGCCAAGTGGTTCAAGCAATTAGACAAGAAGTGTATGTTTATTAAGTTGCTTCCATTTTGTTTTCTTTTAATCAATGAAGAGAGACGAGGGCCAGAAGGGAGGAAATGGGAGGTGGAGTTTCTGAGCCTTTCTATGTATATTCACTTTTCATGTAAACTGTACAATGTTATTTTTTCACTGACTCTTTTATCTAAATGATGTGGAACAAAGTTGTACAGTATTTCTTTGTGCTCTTGAAAAGAAATAAAAATAGTTTTGAAAAGAAAATTCTAAATAAAAATAATGCTATATAAAAAATATAGAGCACACTAACATACTATTGTTTTTGTGTGCCTATTATCCTTATTTAGGCAAACAAAAAGATGATCAAGTTACACCAGAACTGGTTTGGTTAGCGATTCACTTTGTAATTATCATTCTGTGATATTTCTAGATTGTCTGGGTATTTTAACCTGCTAACGACTGCTCAACGCCGTTTGGCATAAGCAGAGTGGCAGCCCCAGGACCACTCCACGCTAATTGGCGTGAAGTCCTAGGGGTGGAGTTTGCAGGGGATCGCGCACGCCGATGTGTGCGCCTTCCCGCTTGAATGACGGAGTAGAGACTATTTACTGTTTACAGCGCTGCAATCTACGGCACGGCAGTACAGGAAAGAGCCGTATGACACTGAGAGACGCAGGAGCAATCCGCTGTCATAGGCTGAAGTCTATGACAGACGATCGCTGTCATTGGCTCGCGGGGGAGGAAGGGCAGAGTTGTAATTAAAAAAAATACTAATGTTTATTATGAAATTGAAGAAATAAATATTTATAAAAAAAATATACATCCTGGGAGCGATCATAGCCCACAAACAGAAAGCTCTGTTGGTGAGCAGAAAAGGGAGGGAGGGGAATCACTTGTATGCTGAGTTGTGCAGCCCTGCAGCAGGGCCTTAAAGAGAACACGAGGTGGGAATCTTAGAGTTAAATCTATACACAGAGGCTGGGTCTGGCTATAGTGCCCAGCCTCTGTTGCTAGTTGAATATTCCCTAAATCCCCCCTGCTCTCTGCACAAGCCCATAAATTACAGCCGCGCTGGCAACACTGAGCGTGTCGCAGCGGGCTCTGTTTACCATTCTAGTGCCACTCATGCCGCTCCCCCGCCTCCTGCAGAGCGCCGATCCCCGCCCACGTCCCTTCTCTCGCCACTGATTAGAGAGAAGGGACTCGGGCAGGGAACTGCGCTCTGCAGGAGGCGGGGGAGCGGCATGAGTGACACTAGAAAGGTAAACAGAGCCAGACAGCGCGGCTGTAATTTATGGGCTCCTGCAGAGCGCAGGGGGATTAGGGAATATTCAACTAGCAACAAAGGCTGGGCACTATAGCCAGACCCAGCCTCTGTGTATAGATTTAACTCTAAGATTCCCACCTCGGGTTTTCTTTAAAGCTGAAGTGGCCTGTTTTGTAAAAAATGGCTTGGTCACTAGGGGGGTTTAAAACCGTAGTCCTTAAGAGGTTATATCAAACTACCAAGGCACCATTTTTACATGTATGCAGTTGGAAGAAACCCCAGGTAAGTAAAATCCACTTTTTTTGTCCCAGTAGTTCAGGTGGGCTTGAAGTGAGAGGAATATGGAAGCTTCCATCTCCATTCCCTTATAAACAATGCCAGTTGCCTTGCAGTCATGCTGAGCTTTATGCCTGCGGATGACGTAGCTCCCATACGGCGACGGCTCCAATCACAGAAGAGGTGCGATGCCTGGAAGATGCAGAGCTTATCCCCGTGTTATACCGGATGTGCGCGCATCCTCATTTTCAGTGGAACACAGCATGATCAAGCATCCAGGAGGACGCAAAACAGCCGTCGCTTATCCCATGATCATCCCCAATCTCCCACCACAAGTGTTGCAATAAAACCACACTGGTACAGGACGGGTGGTCCACGTGCCTTTTTCTTCCCATTTGCTACATATGGATTCCTTCCTTCATTTCAATTGAAGGGAGCACACGTCCAGCAGCATGATCTGGGGATGCAACAGCAGTAGTGAGATTCATATTTGCCTTTGTACTTGCACACAACTCAAGGGGAGTACCACAAGTTTTTCTTTAATTTGCACTTTATGCTTTAGATGTTTGTGTCCCTCACCTGCAACAAGCATGCAGCCAGTGGAGTAAAGGTAGCCGTACACATAGTGATGATGGGCAAATTCGACCAAGAGACAAATCTCTCAAATCTGATTAGAGAGAGATCTGAGCTGCCCATACACTGCAGGTTGATTCCTGATCGATTTCAGAATGAAATCTCTCGGGAATTGTCCAAGCCCATCGCGTCTGCCGCATCGCCGCTGTGTGTGTATGTATGTAATGTACTGTATATGTGCTGTAATGTGCATTTATACACTACCTGTCCGGTGTCGCGGTGCCCGTCCATCTTACGCCTCTCTGTAATTAGCCACATACACGCTGCTGCCGTGGCACGTGTGACGCCACGCGCCAGTATGCTATGTGCCAGCAGCGAGTATGTGCAGTAGAGCAGCGGAAGATGGACGGACACCGCGATACAGAACAGGTAATATATAAACGCACATTACAGCACATAGACATTGCGGGAACAGCGCCAGGGGCTTCATAGCGTTTGTCACTCGTCCTGATATCGCTCGCTGTTACCGCCATGCACCGATTGAGTAAGTCGGCGCGACATCTTGCAGTATGCCCGACCAATTAATGCAACCAGTTTTGGCCCGAAATTGTTTGCATCGTTGATCGGGCGTGCACTCGGCGGCACAAATTTTCATCCAATTATAATAATCAAATTGGATGGTCGATCGGCCATTCACCTGATGTATGGCCACCTTTAGACCAGAGTCAAAGCATCTGATCTGCATGCTCATTCTGGGCTAGTGACTTAAAGTATTAGAGACATAGCATCAGCACAGAAATCAGGCAACTGGCATTGTTACATAATATTTATTCTAGAATGTATACATTTCATATTCACCATTTATTTTCATAAGTCATTTTCTATTCTGCTGTAAATTATCCTTCTAGCTGGGTTATCTCAAAAAACAGATATATCAAACAACGATGATTTAAATAGTAGCAGGTAATATAATCACTTGTCCCTATAGCTCGTACACACACTTGATTTCCTGGAACGTCCGTCTGACCCTCCCGCTGGGCGGGCGTTCCAGCGACAGTACAGCGTGTGTACAGTCTGTCTGCAGACTGATAAGGCTGTTTCTGAACGATCCGCTGCGCTGACCCGTCGTTCCAGGAAATCAAGCGTGTGTACGAGCCTTTAGATTCCAGTAAACCCCCTCCTCATTGCATGTCTAACTGCAAGATTTTTCTTTCTTATGCTGGGATAACACCATACAATTTTCTGTTAGATTCTTCTGTTAGATTTTTCTGTTAAGCCTCATCTACACGCGTAGAAGAGGCTCCGATCCGGCGGCTCGATTAGCCACCGGATCGCCTCTTCCGCGTCCCCGCGCATACCCGTCGCGTCCCCGCTCGCCCACACGTGCGCCACTTATCTTACACTCGATTCCCTGCCATTGTCCCCTCGCGGGAAACGAGCAGGGAATCGGCGGTAGCAAGATCCGACCTGTCGGATCTTATCAATCGAGCCGCATCAGCGGCTCGATTGATAAGTAACATCGGAGCCTCATCTAGGCGTGTAGATTTTTCTGTTAGATTTTCTGTTAGAATGCATAATTAGATTATTTTGTGTAGAGAATGGTCATTATCTCTGGTGCATTGTCTTCTGGTCATCTCCTGCTGAGTAGAACAATGCCTAATTGCTCGGAAGATAGATGGTAAGATGGTAAATTTCCAACGTGTTGAACTAAAGGTAGCCATACACTCCTTAAGGTGCCCATACACTCGTCAGATTAGCAGCAGATAGATCATCAGATGGATTTCTTATCCATCTGATGTGTTTTTAGAACATTTTTTACTAGGATAGAATTCCAATAGAAATCTATTGGAATTTGATCTGATGGCATTTTTTTGCCATCAGATTTCCATTAGGGCCAATGCAAAAGGATAAGCAATCTCATCAGATCGACCTAGATTTTCCTCCCTGCCAGTTCGATGGAAATCCATAGAAATCGATGGAAATCGACCGTCGATCGGTCAATTGGCCAAACGATTTGCAATTAAATGATCGATTTTGATCGATCGATCGGCCAGAAAATCGGCTGAGTGTATGAGCCCCTTTAGATTAGCAGCAGATAGATCATGAGATAGATTTCTGATCTATCTGATGTGTTTAGGAACATTTTTTACTAGGAACAGATTTCCAATAGATTTCAGTTTGAAATCTATTGAAAATCGATCTGATGCCATTTTTTTGCAATCAGATTTCCATTAGGGCCAATGAAAAATCTCAACAGATCGACCTAGATTTGTCAGCCTGCCAGATCGATTGAAATCGGCCGCAAATTGGTTTATTGATTTGCAATCGATCAATTGGTCAAAAATCGGCATGTGTATGGGCCCCTTTAGAGAACCTAACAGAAAAATCTAACAGGAAATTGTATGGTGTAATCCCAGCATAAAATGACTCTTTTCTTTGGATGCCCTTCACTGCTGCACAACACAAAAGTTGGCCAAATATCTGAGGAATGGATTGTTTAAAATTCTTCACCTAATGTACACATCCACTTTTCTATACATTCTGGACAATCCCTGCATTGTTATTTGTCAGATGTGTTATTTATATCAGCCTCATGGTGCTTTATGCAAAGTGTTAAATTAACATCCAAAAGATTTAGTTTGATAAAACTTAGTGTGTGTATATTCTGCATATACGGTACTTAAATATCAATAAAGTTATACTCACTAAGATGCAGAGCTCCCCTCTCCCCAAGTGCAGCAATTTTACATTTACTTGTTGCTGGTCAACTCCTCTTTATTTAGGCACTGCCCAAGCTGCTGTACTCTTCATTGTTCCTTCATGAGGCAGGCAGCCGGTGAGCATAGCTCTGACAGCTGAAAGCAGACATGAACTCAGAACCTCCTCTCTTCTCTAAAATATAATCAACAGCATAGTAACCTTAAAGAGAACCTGAACTGAAAATAAAAAGTCAAAATAAGCATATACAGGTCATAGTTACCTCCTGTGTAGTCTACTCCTCAATCTCTTTCTCCTCTCATGCGTCCCATTTGTCCACTGTGATCAATGGAATTCTCCATCCTCCATTTTAAAAATGGCCATTACCCCATAACAGCTCCCTGGTCAGCACACTGTTAAACTGTAATATCACCCACTTGAGCCATAGGGAGACATGGACATTACCTTGCACATTCAGTTGTAACTGACAGCTGCTGATATATAACTGACAGCAACTGGTATATTTCAGTTCTGACAAAAAATTGTCAGAACTGGAAGGGATTACTGTAAGAAGAAAATGGTGAGCTTCTGAGAGGAACTGATGGTGAAGTAAGTATGTAATATTCATTTGCCGCTACATCATGTGTTAATTTAAAATAATTTTACTCGCTTCAGGTTCCCTTTAACCCTCCTGGCGGTTTGCAAAAAAATCGCCAGGGGGCAGCAAATCTTTTTTTTTAAATTTTTTTTTTTTTTTTCATGTAGCGAGACAAAGTCTCGCTACATGATAGCCGCTGCTCAGCGGCATCCCCCCAGCCCCTCCGATCGCCGCCGGCGATCGGAGATCCGGAGATCCCGTTCAAAGAACGGGATCTCCTGGAGGGCTTCCCCCGTCGCCATGGCGACGGGCGGGATGACGTCACCGACGTCATCGACGTCGTGACGTCAGAGGGGACTCCGATCTGCCCCATAGCGCTGCCTGGCACTGATTGGCCAGGCAGCGCACGGGGTCTGGGGGGGGGGGGCGGCCGCGGCGAGAGGAATTGCGGCGGATCGGCGGGTAGCGGCGGCGATCGGGCACTGCACGCAGCTAGCAAAGTGCTAGCTGCGTGCAGCAAAAAAAAAATTATGCAAATCGGCCCAGCGGGGCCTGAGCGGTGCCTTCCGGCGGCATAGCCCGAACTCAGTTCGGGCTTACCGCCAGGAAGGTTAAGGCTAGGTTCACAGTGGGATGTTGCATTACGATGTGGCATTAAAGTCGCAATGCAAAATTACAAGGCAACAAAAATGTTGCATACAGTAGATACAGTGAGTCATACAGGCAATAAAAAGTATGCTTCCCTGTATCTGTTAACTTCTGCATTTAGAAGTAACGCACTGCAGCAGTGCGTTACCATAAAGCAACATTTACAACATGATGCTAACATCGCACTGTGAACGTTGCATAGCCTTAACATAGCAGTGCAGTAAATTGCGTTATATATTTATATCTCAGGATCATAACGTTCCACTGTGAACGGAGCCTTAAAGGAAAATATTTATTTGTTACAACTGATACAAGTCCTGCAATAAATCTGAAGTGTGTCGACTTCTTGCTTTCATGGAAGCACACATTTATTTATTTATTGTATTTATAAAGCGCCAACATATTAAGCAGCGCTGAACATTAATTTAGGTTACAGACAATATTTAGGGGTGACATACAGCAAAATGACAATACAGGAATACAAGAAAACCAGATCACACAGCACAGTATGAGTACAAGGTAATGCTTAGTCAGTCACTGGATGGGAGCATGGTGATTAGGCAAGTTAGGTTCACTCAGATGCATAGGATGGGTTCACAGTAATGGAGGTGCATGATCAGGTAGGACATAAAAGGAGGTGGACCCTGCCCAAAGGCTTACAATCTAGAGGGAGAGGTAAGAACACGAACGGTAGGGGACCAGAGTTCAGCTGTAGGTTTAGAGCACTTGTGAGGGGTAGTAGGCCAGAGTGAAAAGGTGAGTTTTGAGGGCTTTCTTGAAGATGTTGAAGGAGGGGGCTGCCCTAATGGATGGAGGTAGGGAGTTCCATAGTGTTGGAGCAGCTCTTGAGAAGTCCTGGAGGCGTGCATGGGACTGGGTGATGCGGGGGGCGGTTAGGCGAAGTTCATTGGAAGGTGTGTACCTCTGAGTAAGATCGGAAATGTAGGTTGGACAGGTTTTGTAGACAGATTTGTAGGTCAGACACAGTATCTTGAATCTGATTCTGGACTGGATAGGAAGCCAGTGGAGGGATTCTAGGAGGGGATCTGCTGTGGTGGAGCGATGGGAGCAGCGGATAATTCTGGCTGCCGCATTCATGATAGACTGCAGTGGGGCTGTTCGGGTCATAGGGAGACCAGACAGCAGGGCTTTGCAGTAGTCAAGGCGGGGAATTATGAGGGCATGGATGAGGAGTTTGGTGGTGGCAGAGGTCAGGAAAGGGTGAATCTTACAGATGTTACGAAGGTGGAAGTTGCAGGACTTTGTGAGGTTTTGGATGTGGGAAGTGAAGGAGAGTGCGGAGTCCAGGGTGACACCCAGACAACGGGCTTGAGAGGTAGGGCGAATGGTAGTGTGGTTAACAGTGACATGCACATCTGGGAGGTTCGTGGATGGCCGGGGTGGGAAGATCATAAATTCCGTTTTGTCTAGATTTAGTTTCAGGAACCTAGCGGACATCCAGGAGGAGATGGCTGATAGGCAGGAGGAGACCTTGTCCATGGTAGTGGTGGATATGTCAGGGGTGTGAAGGTAGATCTGTGTGACGTACCTCCAGAGTAGGATACCGTTGAGCTGAGAGCAGCAACCCTTGCAACTAGTCAACTGTTCACCCTGGAGTTGAAACAGGGATTCCCAGTAGACAAGGGGCAGGAGTGCTCGCGACACTGATGGCGTGGCGCCGAAACGCGTGACCAAGGTAGCGACGTGGCACTCCCGCAGACCAAGTCGGGTGGTGCAATGACTTGGTGATCCGAGGAACCTGTAAGTGAGGCAAGCAGAGAGGTTAGTTCCACCGGCGAAGGTCGGCAACAAGACAGGTCTTTGGACAGGCAGAGGGTCGGCAACAGGACAGGTTCTCGGACAAGCAGTGGTCGGCAACAGAGCGGGTAGTCGTACGGAGCAATAGTCGGCAACGGAGCGGGCAGTCAGACAAGCCAGGATCAGCATCCAAGAGGTTAACGGGCAGAACAAAGTTCACACACAGGAGTACACACAACAAGCTGCAATACTACAGCACTGGTCGCTTGCACTCTCCAGACTGAAATAGGCCGTTTGGCGCGAATGGCATGACGCGCCACGCACGCACGCGCACACGCAAGCGTGCCCGCGCGCATGCGCAACGCGCCCGCAACCCGGAAATGCACATAACAGACCCCTAATGCGCGCGCGCGTGCCGCGCTACATCGACAACCTTCGCCGCCAACGCTTGCGCCGCGCCACGCAACGCACATAGGCACTGAACGCCAGAACCCCATTCCTGGGACCCCGACGACCCCCGCCAGGATGTCTGCCGGCATTCGTGTGTACCAGCCGCCACGTCTGGACAGGTAACTGACCGTGACAATGCCCCCCCCCAAGGAGCATACTCCGGATGCCAACCGTAATTGGTTTACCCGGGAACTTGGCATAAAATTCCTTCAACAGTTCAGGTGCATGCATATTGGAAGCTGGTTCCCAGGTATTCTCTTCTGGGCCATAGCCCTTCTATTTTACCAAGAACTGTAAACGACTACCCCTCTTCCTTGAATCCAAGACTTGTTCCACCTCAAACTCCTCTTCACCATCCACCAGCACAGGAGGTGGAGGTGGAATGATTCGGTCAGAAAAGGGATCTTCCTCCACAGGTTTCAGTAAGGCTACATGAAAAACAGGATGAATTTTTAGATTCTGGGGTAACTCCAGTTCATAGGCCACCTGGCTGATTTTCTTTTTTACAGGAAATGGTCCAACGAACTTAGGCCCCAATTTTTTGGAAGGACATGACAATTTCAGGTTTGTCGTAGATAACCAGACTAGGTCTCCTATCTTGAAATCCATATTACCCCTCCTGTGACGATCCGCCTTCTTCTTGAATGATTCCTGGGCGGCTGACATGGTTTGTTGCAATAACTTATTGTTATCAGAGAAAAATTCAATTAATTCAGTAGCAGCAGGTACGGATGATTCTGATATGAGATTTGGCAAGAAAGACGGATGATAGCCATAATTGGCAAAGAATGGCGTCTGTTGAGTAGATGAATGAACCGAGTTATTGTATGCGAATTCAGCCAGCGGAAGAAGATGAACCCAGTTATCTTGAGAGCAGGTAGAAAAACATCTAAGGTACTGTTCAAGAGTCTGGTTGGTACGCTCGGTTTGCCCATTAGATTGTGGGTGATATGCAGAAGAAAAGTGCAGTTGGATGTTCAGTAACTTACACAGGGCTCTCCAAAACTGTGAGGTGAATTGTGTACCCCTGTCTGAAATGATGTCTCCAGGAATCCCGTGTAGACGAATAATTTCTTTAATAAAGGTACGGGCAGTTGTCTGAGCTGACGGAGTGTTCTGCATAGGTACAAAATGTGCCATTTTCGATAAACGATCCACCACTACAAAAATGGTATTGTAGCTGTCGGAATCAGGTAGTTCGACAATAAAGTCCATAGATATGGAGAGCCATGGCCTAGATGGTACTGGAAGAGGGTTTAGAAGCCCCCAAGGTCTAAGTCTAGTTCCTTTGCAACGGTTACAGACCCGGCAAGACGTTACATAAGCTTTACAGTCTTTCCGTAATTCTGGCCACCAAAAATTCCGCCTAAGCAGTTCCTGCGTCTTGCTTACCCCGAAGTGACCTGCCAACTCGTGATCGTGGCATAACTTAAGCACAGCTGATCGTAATTCCCTAGGGACAAAAATTTTTCCCTCCCATATCCAGAGACCATCCTTCTGTGATAGTGGTATCTTAATCTCTTCAGAATGAACAGGTACGGCCTGACGGATCTGGTTAACTAGTTCTGGCTGTAGCATCAAAAAATTTTGGCTAGACAACACTGTATCCATAACTGGTTGGACCTCATCATCAGGGAACATTCGTGACAAAGCGTCAGGTTTAGTGTTCTTCGATCCGGGTCGATAAGTAATATGAAATGTAAATCGAGTAAAGAAAAGAGCCCATCTGGCTTGCCTAGGATTCAGACGTCTGGCGGTCTTGAGGTACTCCAGATTCCGATGGTCGGTATAAATCAGTATTGGGTGAGTTGCTCCCTCTAGTAGGTATCTCCACTCTTCTAGAGCATCCTTAATGGCCAATAGTTCCCTGTCTCCCACATTATAGTTCTTCTCAGACAGGGACAATTTCCGGGAGAAAAATGTCACTGGGTGGAGCAACACTTTGGGACCCCTCCTTTGTGAAAGTACTGCCCCTACTGCGGTTTCGGATGCGTCCACTTCCAAGACAAAAGGTAAAGCTGGATCTGGGTGTTTGAGTATCGGGGCAGAGGTAAAGTAAAGTTTCAATTTATCAAAGGCTTTCTGAGCTTCTCCAGTCCATTTGAAAGGTTTCTGTTGCTGAGTGAGTTGTGTAATTGGTAGGACTATGGCTGAAAAGTTTCTGATAAATCTACGGTAAAAGTTTGCGAATCCTATAAATCTTTGGACCGCTTTTCTATTCGTAGGAGCTGGCCAATCTAAAATAGCTTGAATCTTTTGAGGATCCATGATGAAGCCATTGGCAGAGATGATAAGCCCCAGAAACTGAATCGACTCCTGTTCAAACTGACATTTTTCTGCTTTTACATAAAGTTGATGAATCCTGAGTCGTGCTAGGACCTGTGAAACTTGATGACGATGTATTTCTAAGGAAGGAGAGAAGATTCTGATTCTGAAAAAAAAAAAAAAAGATTAGGATGTCATCCAAATAAACGATGATGAATCGATCCAGAAAATCTTTTAACACATCATTAATGAAATATTGGAAGGTTGCCGGAGCGTTGCACAGACCGAAGGGCATAACTAGATACTCAAAATGTCCGTATCGAGACCTGAAAGCCGTCTTCCATTCATCTCCTGTTCTTATTCTTATCAAATTATACGCCCCTCTCAGATCGAGTTTTGTAAAAATCTTGGCTTCACGTAGCTTTTGAAATAGCTCTGGAATCAATGGTAACGGGTAGCGATTCTTAATGGTGACTTTATTAAGCTCTCTATAATCAATGCAGGGACGAAGTGTTTTATCTTTTTTCTCCACAAAGAAGATGCCTGCCCCTGCTGGTGAGGTTGATGGCTGGATAAATCCTTTTCTTAAGTTTTCTTCAATATATTGTTTCAACACTTTCTGTTCCGGCTCTGATAGTGGAAACATCTTGCCAAACGGGACAGCTGCCCCAGGAATCAAATCAATTGGACAGTCATAGGGACGATGGGGAGGTAGCAGATCAGCCCCTTTTTCGTCAAACACATCCAAAAAATCGTGATATTGTTCCGGAATAAGTTGCTGCAAAGGTGAGATACACAGTAGAGATCCAGTGGAATTGCAGATTGTCTTAATACAATGATTTTCACAGTAAGGAGAAGAGAAACAAACTTCCCCAGTAATCCAATTGATCAATGGGTTATGTGCTTTTAACCACGGTAAACCCAAAACAATAGGGTACAGAGGAGAGGCCACTAGGTCAAACTTGAGTAACTCCCGATGATTCATCAGACTGAAGGTGTTGATCAATGTGGTTTCCAAGGTCACAGGCCCAGAACTGATCGATGATCCATCTGCCAAATGGATATGGAGTGGTTCCTTCCGGGATTGCATTGGGATTTGATGTTGAGTGGCAAATGAAATGTCCATGAAGCAGCTGCAGGCTCCTGAATCAATTATAGCGGTAATATTAAGGTTTCTTCCTGGAAGCTGTAACAAGATGGGAATAGAAAAATGGTTATTCTCGAAAGTAACCGAGGTAGAATATGATGTCTTATAAGTAGATTCCTTACCCAATGGTCGGACTGGACATGACTGGATAAAGTGTCCCGAGGCTCCGCAATAGAAACAAAGGTTATTTTGTCTTCTTCGTGCTCTTTCTTCAGTGGTTAAGGCTGACCGGATGACTCCTAACTGCATGGGTTCCGGCTGATCTGCAGAAGCAGCAACAGTAGGTGAAGCGGACATCACAGGGGGTGCTGAAGTAGGAACAAAGAAAGACCGTGAGGATCCTGCTGTAGATCTTTCTAACTGTCTCTCCCGAAATCTCCGGTCAATCTGTAAGGCCGATATGATCAGCGCATCCAATGTTGCAGGTACTCCAACCCGTGCCAGTTCATCCTTAAGACTTTCCGATAATCCCAAACGATATTGGTGACGTAATGCAGACTCATTCCACTCCGTATCTGATGCCAAACAGCGGAATTCTGACGTGTACTCCTCTACCGTACGTCTACCCTGTCGTAGGTTACTCAAGGCTGTTCCTGCCGTTACACTGCGTTGTGGGTCGTCATAGAGAAGGGCCATGGCCGTAAAGAGTTCCGCAGTAGAATTCAAACAAGGATGCTTCTTATCCATTAGCTGATGAGCCCATGACTGAGGTTCTCCGGATAACAGGGAGACAATAAATCCCACTTGAGTTTCTTCTGAAGCAAACGTGCGAGGTTGCAATGCAAAATATAGTTGACAAGAGTGTTGAAAAGCGCGGAACTTGCCACGGTTTCCAGAAAAACGTTCCGGGATCGGCACTCGGGGTTCCGGGGCATAAGTCAGAGGGGCTGGAGTTACATTGACCGGTGCTGATACAGGGACAGGTTGAGCCACAGCAGGGGCAGGTAATTGCTGAATAGGAGCAGGATTCGCATTGGTCATAGCGTCGAATTGTCCCTGAAGTCGTTGGTGTCCCGCTTGAAGCTCCTTAATAGCATCGGTTAATGTGGACATCTGGTTGCATAGGGTACTCAGGACGTTTGCTGCCTCAGTGGTATCCATTTTGTGGCTGTAGTATTCTGTGACGTACCTCCAGAGTAGGATACCATTGAGCTGAGAGCAGCAACCCTTGCAACTAGTCAACTGTTCACCCTGGAGTTGAAACAGGGATTCCCAGTAGACAAGGGGCAGGAGTGCTCGCGACACTGATGGCGTGGCGCCGAAACGCGTGACCAAGGTAGCGACGTGGCACTCCCGCGGACCAAGTCGGGTGGTGCAATGACTTGGTGATCCGAGGAACCCGTAAGTGAGGCAAGCAGAGAGGTTAGTTCCACCGGCGAAGGTCGGCAACAAGACAGGTCTTTGGACAGGCAGAGGGTCGGCAACAGGACAGGTTCTCGGACAAGCAGTGGTCGGCAACAGAGCGGGTAGTCGTACGGAGCAATAGTCGGCAACGGAGCGGGCAGTCAGACAAGCCAGGATCAGCATCCAAGAGGTTAACGGGCAGAACAAAGTTCACACACAGGAGTACACACAACAAGCTGCAATACTACAGCACTGGTCGCTTGCACTCTCCAGACTGAAATAGGCCGTTTGGCGCGAATGGCATGACGCGTCACGCACGCACGCGCACACGCAAGCGTGCCCGCGCGCATGCGCAACGCGCCCGCAACCCGGAAATGCACATAACAGACCCCTAATGCACGCGCGCGTGCCGCGCTACGTCGACAGCCTTCGCCGCCAACGCTTGCGCCGCGCCACGCAACACACATAGGCACTGAACGCCAGAACCCCATTCCTGGGACCCCGACGACCCCCGCCAGGATGTCTGCCGGCATTCGTGTGTACCAGCCGCCACGTCTGGACAGGTAACTGACCGTGACAATCTGGGTGTCATCTGCATACAGATGATAGTTAAAACCCATGGAGGAGATAACCTTGCCAATGGAGGATGTGTATAGGGTGAACAGTAGGGGGCCAAGGACCGAACCTTGGGGGACTCCCACCGAGAGGTGGTTGGGGGTGGACGAGGACTCATTGAAGGCGGTCGTGAAGGAGCGGTTGGAGACAGAGCCGGATCATCAACCAGGCACCTCAAGCACCTGATTGGGGCCCGGTTCGGGGTCTAAGGGCCCCCCTCTGAGCCCCTCGGCATGCAATACATTATCTTTTACATGCCTGTAGCTGCCGCTGCGGTTAAGTGGCCCCATCAGCATGTAATAATCGTCTGATCTGGCTTTTCAACCTGCCTGCCTGCCCACTCTACTGCGGTTTCCGAAAACACGCTGGCTGAGCGTCCTGGTTTCTATGGAAACAGACGCTCTCCAGCCCGCAGAGAATCAGTGTGTGCCCTCCACTGCATTCCTCACATCAGCGTGCACACTAATGTGAGCCGGCTCATACTGACCCGCCGGGGTACCAGTAATTTTCCCAGGGGGCCCCGCCTCTACATCTCTGGTGGTCCCCGCACAGTGCTGCCCCAGCTGCCCGCACAAGTGTTTGACAATGCTGAGCTGCTTATCAGAAGATGCTGATCTTCTGAGTAGATGAGCCAGGTTCCACCTACCCCTCCTCCTCTTGCTTCCTCCCCCCTTGATGTTGATCAGCTGCGTGTCAGCATTCCGCAGCTACTGTCTGTGGCGCGAAATTTGTACTAGAGGAGTGAGGAGCAGTGGAGCGAGCCGAGCACTGGGAGCTGCACATGGAGGTCGGAGAGGAAGATAAGAGACACAGCCAGACCCAGCCGGCAGCTGTACATGGAAGGAGATCAGGAGATCGGAGACAGAGATAACAGCTACATAGCCTGCTGCAAGATGTACATGGAGGTGGGAGACGAAGCCAGAGAGGGAAGGGTGATATACTCTGGCTTCTTATTTTTGCCATTTGATCTCTATTCTTTACTATTCTGTCTCCATCTCTGTGCCCACCCTCTCTCCCTGTGCATCTCTCTCTCTCTCTCTCTCTCTCTCTGTGACTTCTCTCCTTGCATCCTGCGCTGTGCTCACCTTCCTACCTTCCTTATGTCCCCCCTGTGCCCACCTTCCATGCTTCCCCCTCTGTGCCCACCTTCCATGTGCCCCCCCCTATGCCCACCTTTCTTGCGTGCCCCTGCGCCCACCTTCCTTGCGTGCCCCTGCACCCACCTTCCTTGCGTGCCCCTGCGCCCACCTTCCTTGCGTGCCCCTGCGCCCACCTTCCTTGCGTGCCCCTGCACCCACCTTCCTTGCGTGCCCCTGCGCCCACCTTCCTTGCGTTCCCCCTGCGCCTACCTTTCTTGCGTGCCCCTGTGCCCACCTTCCTTGCGTTTCCCCTGTGCCCACATTTCTTGCGTGCCCCTGTGCCCACCTTCCTTGCGTTCCCCCTGTGCCCACCTTCCTTGCGTGCCCCTGTGCCCACCTTCCTTGCGTGCCCCTGTGCCCGCCTTCCTTTCGTTCACCCTGTGCCCACCTTCCTTGCGCTACCCCTGTGCCCACCTTCCATGGGAGGGGGGGTGAGGGAGGGGGCCCAAATCTGCTACTTTGCTTAGGGCCCCATTTGGCCTTAATCCGGCTCTGGTTGGAGAGGTAGGATGAAAGCCAGGACAGGGCGAGATCGTGAATGCCCAAGGACTGGAGGGACTGGAGGAGTAGGGGATGATCTACTGTGTCAAAAGCTGCTGAAAGGTCAAGGAGGAGGAGAATAGAGTATTTACCTTCAGCTTTAGCTAAGGCAAGGTCGTTGACCACTTTGGTGAAAGCAGTTTTGGTTGAGTAGGCAGGCCGAAATCCAGATTGCAGTGGGTCTAGCAGTGAGTTGGCATTGAGGTACTGGGTCAGACGTTTGTGAACCAGACGCTCAAGGAGTTTTGAGGCAAAGGGGAGGAGGGAGATAGGACGGTAGTTGGAGGGTAGCGAGGGGTTGAGGGAGGGTTTCTTGAGCAGGGGTAGTACAGTGGCCTGCTTGAAGTCTGAGGGGAAGGTGCCTGTGGATAGGGAGAGGTTGAACAGGGTAGTGAGGACTGGGGCCAATTCCGTGAAGTGAGGCTGGAGTAAATCAGAAGGGATGGGGTCAAGGGGGGAAGTAGTGGTATGGGAAGTCTGCAGTAGGTGGTTGACTTCCTCGGTGGTAGTAGGAGTGAAGGATGTGATGGGAGGATAGGGTGGAGGAGGAGCTGGTTGGGAGGGGGTGGGAGGTGAAGATTGGAGATTGGATATTTCCTGGCGGATGGAGACACTTTTGTTGGTGAGGTGGGTGGCTAAATCTGTGGCAGAGATGGAGGAAATGGAGGGTGGGGGGGGTGGGTTTAAGCAGGAAGTTGAAAGTGGCAAAAAGACGCCGAGGGTTGGAAGCTTGTGCTCCGATGAGCTTGGTAAAGTATTCCTGCTTCGCATGAGCAAGGGCAGTGTGGAACTGCAGCAGGTTGGTCTTGTACTGTAGGAAATCCTGGTTAAGTCTAGTTTTTCTCCATTTCCGTTGAGTGGCGCGTGTTTTCCTCTGGAGGTTGCGAGTATGGGTAGTGCGCCAGGGCTGGGGGTTAGGGGGTCAGTTGCGGCGAAATCTTGGTGGAGCAGCTTTCTCTAGGGCTGATGAGAGAACATCAGGGTTAAGAGAACAGGGTTAACATTCTGTGTCTACAAATTAGCTGCCCTGCCGAGGTAGCCAGCTGGCACAGCTAAGAGATCAAATTACAGTTGTGATTAGTCACAGATGAGGGGGGAATTAGACAGGGTAAACTCTCTAAATATATACAGGGTGCATTGCTCTATGTTTTCCTTCTGTCCTGTGCAGGTGTTCTGGTTCACTTTAAGAAGCAATTGCTTTCACCACGCTCCATATGTGTGCTCTGCAGGAAGAGTAAGGGGGGGACTCTAGTAATTAAGACTTGATTAATTACTTAGTACAAGTATAAATGAGACAGTGAATACAAAAAATGGGACTGTGAAAAATGTGTCAAAAGCATTTAAACAGAAATAGACAGTAAAACTGGACAACAGGAAGTAGAATCACAGTGTATATGGAAGATGGCTATTAAATACACAAAGTGTGGCAAGAACAAATAGGATGTAAGCAGAGATCGAAAAATGAAGGACTTGATTCACAAAGGTTACTTATTTTTCACCTTAACTGTAAGAAGTGCTAATGCAGGAGATAAACAAATAAGGAGAGATAATTCATGAGATAAAAAGATAAGGAGAGCTAAACCACGATATAAATAATTTAAGGAGAGTTAAGGTGCATATACACACACTACAAGAGGAAATGGGGTGGGTAAGAGATTATATTACCTATCTATTTTAATAAACACAACTAATGTAACTTAATGACAGTATGTTTGTTTAGGCTGAAGTTCCTCTTTAAGGTGTGTACACATGCACTACAAAAGGCAACAACGGGTCTGCCGGACCCTCCCGCTGGGTGGTCTTTTAGACGACAGTGGCGCGTGTGTATGCGCTGTTGGCGGACTGATAAGGCTGTTTCTGCAGCGGATCGTTCAGAAACAGCCTTATCAGTCCGCCGACAGCGCGTACACACGCGCTACTGTCAGCTAAAAGACCGCCCAGAAAGTGGGTCCGGCGGACCCGTCGTTGCCTTTTGTAGTGCATGTGTACGCACCTTAAAGAGGAACTTCAGCGTAAACAAACATACTGTCATTAACCTATTTTGGTTCCTGGACGTAGTTTCTACGTCCAGGAACCATGCGCGCTACCGCGCGCCCCCACGGCCGATCGTGCGCGTGCACGCGCACTCCCGGCCGCGGATTTGGTAGCCAAGCAATCAGTGAATCGGGCTACGGAGCCCGATCATTGATTCCTCTCCCCCGCTGAAAAAGCGACAGCTTCTCTCGGAAGCTGAGCTTTTTCTGGCCGTCCTCTTCCTGAAGCGCGTGCTACGCTTAGAGTGACGTCATGTAAACAAACTCATGGCCGCCATCTTGTGGCCAAAAAGTAATACTACACCTGAAAAAAAAACAACACAGAATTAACACACATTTACATTATAAATCTATTGTTTACCTCCCACCCTCCCAAAAGTACCCAAATAAAAAGTTTAGTATAAAAAAAAAAAACCATTACAATAAAAAAAAAATGTAAATATTTACCTAAGGGTCTAAACTTTTTAAATATCAATGTAAAGATGAAATATTTCTATATTTTTTTTATTTTAAACTTGTAAATAGTGATAGATGCAAAATAGAAAAAATGCACCTTTATTTCCAAATAAAATATTGTCGCCATACATTGTGATAGGGACATAATTTTAATGGTGTAATAACCGGGACATATTGGCAAATACAAAACGTGAGTTTTAATTATGGAGGCATGTATTATTTTAAAACTATAATGGCTGAAAACTGAGAAATAATGAATTTTTCCATTTTTTTCTTATTCTTCCTGTTAAAATGCATTTACAGTAAAGTGGCTCTTAGCAAAATGTACCCCCCAAAGAAAGCCTAATTGGTGGCGGAAAAAACAAGATATAGATCAGTGCATTGTGATAAGTAGTGATAAAGTTATAGGCTAATGAATGGGAGGTGAACATTTCTCACGTGAAAACGACGGAACCTGAATGGGTTAAGTTACATTAGTTATGTTTATTAAAATAGATAGGGATACCCATCCCGTTTTAAAAGAACAGGCAAATGTTTGATTTCATGAGGGCAGCCATCTTTTTGGTTGAAAGGAGGTGAAAGGGAGCATGAGACACAGTTCCAACTGTCCTGTGTGCTGAACACCCCTCCCAGTTGCTAGGCAACGTGAACAACAACATAGGAATCATGCTTTGCACAGCATCAGGGAAAAAAAGCCCGGGCAGTTTTCTTTGATGGCTGGAGCTTACCTGAAAATGCAGCTAAAATGATGCTTTGGTAAGAAAAACAAAGTTCTGATGCTGTGAAACTGTTAAAGAAACACCAAGCCTTTTCAGTTCTGCTGAGTAGATTTTTAGTCCCGAGGTTCACTTTAAAGGAGAGCTAAACCATGAGTTATTTTTAATAGGTAGAGCTAAACAATGAGTTAAGTCAGTTAAGGAGAGCTAAATCATGTTTTAAGTCATTTAAGATTAGATTGAGAGCCCCTCTGAGGGACAGCTAAGTGACAAGATAATATATATACTCTGTGCAGCGCTGTGTAAGATGTCGGCACTATATAGGTACTAAAAATAATAATAAATAATAATTTAAGGAGAGATACATTGTAAGTTAATAAGTAAGGTGAGATAATTTAACAGAGAAGCTTTGTGAATCAGGCCCGAAGATTGTTATGACTGCTTGACAAGAAGTACGTCACTGTTTTCCCCCAATCGACACGTGTGTCACACCGCTACCGCAACAATCTACAGTATTGTTGTGATGCCATAGACTCCTATGCCAATACCTGCCGCATGGTACCGCTCATACCATGCGGCAACTTACTGCAGAGTCTGCATTGCTTGAGCGTCGTTGTGAGCACTGCAGGTAGTATAGCCAGTCTTATTGAGACTAATGGCTACTGTGACGGGGGAGTGGCAGAGAGCATACCGCACCACCATGTGTGTAGCCTCAGAGTCCTTGATAGAAAGGTTTTGAGATTAATTTACCGGTATATAAAGGAGCTGAATTATATACTAGAGATGAAAATATAGTTATGTTTTTGAAAGCCCAGAGAATAAGAGGAATTGCTCATGTATCTAGAATGATAAAGGCACACCAAAATTCGGATTAATTGGGCGCCTGGCAACACCAGAACAAAGAGGCATGTAACTGATCAGAAAATTACGTGGATAAAAAATGTAGTGACAAAATGGAAAGAGATGACTGCTGACAGAAATACCTGGGGAACCCCTGCAAGGTTGTCCTGCCACAGGAGTTATAGAAGGGGAAAGGTAGCGTATGAGTAGTCAGCAATGCTTTGGATTTGCACAGCATACAAGATGCCAATGACCTGCTATTTACCCACAGAGCTGCATGCTAGAAGAGTTGCATTGTGATGCCAGAGAACAGACAGGTCACACGTTCCGTATGATGGTTGCCTGACACGGTCAAGCTTTTCTAGGGATGTCTGTGGTTGTACAACAGAGTCTTTGAGGGACCAGTAAGATCTGCTCATATAGGCTTGTGCCCCAACTGTATTTATAATCCACAACCCCTTTCTAAACCCACATTTGCTTACTGTACAAATAACATAGAGTTGTTGTCAAAACCCAGTTATACTGCTTCCATGTTACAGCAGATTACAAGAAACAAGTGCCTTCTTGGATGTTGTCAGAAATCCCATCCCACACAGCAGGGGATTGTGCCTCATGGTGGTAAAGTCCAGGAGGCTGGCCCTAATCTCTGTAAAGCCTGTACAAACATGCAAGTTTAAATGGCCAATGATCGTCCAATTTTACCACTTCCATAAAGTATGACAGCTTACCTATACAATCTGGTCATAGTATTCAAAGTCTGTTGGCCCTCATACTACATAGAGCTGGTAAAATTGGTCAGTGATTTTCAGTATGATTGCGCTCTCAGTGTAAATTTTATACATCCACCTCTCCCCCCTTCATGGACTCACTCACCAGATGTTGCGGTCTATTAGGAGACCAAGCAGCGCTTTCGGGGTGTATGGCCCCCCCGATGCCTCACGATCTCACTGGTTCCACTCCTCAGTAGGTGCAGACTTTCCCAGTCCGTGTTGAGTAAGGTCCTTGGGGTGTAGAGTATGTGAATAGAAAAAAAATGGGAAGACCAGCTTCCTATCGTGTAATCCAGTTTATTTAAAAAACTTGTTAAAAAGTTCTTATGAGCCAGCATACGTAGAATACACTTCCAGGTATGAAAAGGAATCAATTACAGGCGGCCGCCTATAGCCCGCTTCACCCTTCAGTGTTAAAGTGTCTGCTGCTCGAATGCCGCTGAGACGCCAGACCGCCAAGCCGGTGGCCAGCGCTCGTTCTGCTCTGCGTGATTGCGTCACTCCGTGGCTCCGCCCTACGCGTTTCGTTGCCTAGCAACTCATCAGGGGCTACACGGAGTGACGTGTGCGCCCTTGTTTTAAAGCCTATCAGGCCGCCAGCCCGGAAGTGACTCCTCCTTTACAATGTATTACGTAAAAAATGCACATTAATATAAAACTTTTCCCTCTTGTAGTTCAAAGCCCTACACAAAATCCGTAAGTAAACGGAAATCAGTAATATTTAAGAATGTATCACCCTTCATCTCTAAATGCGTCTCAAACGCAGTGTACCACCTAAAATGCAGAAATCGATTGGTCAACACTGATTGTGAACTAACTGTCCACATAGTAGGAATAATAGCATCTGATCAACAATTCATAAACAACCCACACCTTACGACTTTCTGCCTCCCTTAGATTGCATCAAATGGTGCTAATCAAAGGTGACAGGTTTCCCACTTTAATTTTATTTCCTTTTCTTTTTTTATAGCTAGGTTATCTGGTCCCAAAACCGCAACAAATAAGATAAAAATAAACATAAAAGAATTGAGAGCATGTAATGTTATACCTTATGATTATTGATTGGCCAAATGACACTAGTTTGGTGTTACTGTTTGGGGTCCAGGTGGCACGGTTGGATAGGAGACAGACATTTGTGAGAAAGAGTAAAGATAGGGACCCAAACAATATACCTTTTATCACTGGGTTCAGCCGACAATATCGGGAAATGGAGAGAATTATCAAAAGACACTGGAAAGTTCTCAAAGCTGATGCTCAACTAGGATCCATCCTAACAGATAGGCCACAATTTATCTATAGGAAAGCCAACAATCTAAAATCTCTGCTGGCCCCGAGTTGTGTAAACCCCCCAAAAAAACAAAAAAACCCCTGGCAAACTGATGGATTTTATCCATGTAGTTCTTGCAGATTATGTCAGAATGGGCTTACTAAAAAGGCCTCTAGTGTGACTTCTAGCACCAATGGTCGTGAATTCAAAATAAGGGGGTTTATCACATGTTCTACCAAGTATGTTGTCTATTGTTTGACATGTATCTGTGGTAGGCAATATATTGGCAGGACAAGTAGAGAGCTAAAGGAGCGATTGGGTGAACATTATTCTAAAATTGGAAAGGGACACACTAACCATAGTGTCCCAAGACATTTTGTTGACAATCACATCTGTAGACTCAGTCAGATGTCCATGGTAGGCCTAGAGAAATTGCAACCCTCTTGGCAGGGAAGCAACAAAATCCGAGAGCTATCAAAATTGGAAACTAAATATATCTATGAACTTGAAACGCTTAATCCTGCAGGTTTGAATATAGAAATAGATTTAAATTGCTTTTTGAATAATTCCTAACCAGTGAAAACATGTGCCTGGGGACATTCTTGGAGGGCTGGGGCCGTTTTTGTGACCAAAGCCAATTATGGATAACTGGGTGGGGTGGACACACTGTGGACCCCAAACAGTAACACCAAACTAGTGTCATTTGGCCAATCAATAATCATAAGGTATAACATTACATGCTCTCAATTCTTTTATGTTTATTTTTATCTTATTTGTTGCGGTTTTGGGACCAGATAACCTAGCTATAAAAAAAGAAAAGGAAATAAAATTAAAGTGGGAAACCTGTCACCTTTGATTAGCACCATTTGATGCAATCTAAGGGAGGCAGAAAGTTGTAAGGTGTGGGTTGTTTATGAATTGTTGATCAGATGCTATTATTCCTACTATGTGGACAGTTAGTTCACAATCAGTGTTGACCAATCGATTTCTGCATTTTAGGTGGTACACTGCGTTTGAGACGCATTTAGAGATGAAGGGTGATACATTCTTAAATATTACTGATTTCCGTTTACTTACGGATTTTGTGTAGGGCTTTGAACTACAAGAGGGAAAAGTTTTATATTAATGTGCATTTTTTACGTAATACATTGTAAAGGAGGAGTCACTTCCGGGCTGGTGGCCTGATAGGCTTTAAAGCAAGGGCGCACACGACACTCCGTGTAGCCCCTGATGAGTTGCTAGGCAACGAAACGCGTAGGGCGGAGCCACGGAGTGACGCAATCACGCAGAGCAGAATGAGCGCTGGCCACCGGCTTGGCGGTCTGGCGTCTCAGCGGCATTCAAGCAGCAGACACTTTAACACTGAAGGGTGAAGCGGGCTATAGGCGGCCGCCTGTAATTGATTCCTTTTCATACCTGGAAGTGTATTCTACGTATGCTGGCTCATATGAACTTTTTAACAAGTTTTTTAAATAAACTGGATTACACGATAGGAAGCTGGTCTTCCCATTTTTTTTCTATTCACATACTCTACACCCCAAGGACCTTACTCAACACGGACTGGGAAAGTCTGCACCTACTGAGGAGTGGAACCAGTGAGATCGTGAGGCAACGGGGGGGGCCATACACCCCGAAAGCGCTGCTTGGTCTCCTAATAGACCGCAACATCTGGTGAGTGAGTCCATGAAGGGGGGAGAGGTGGATGTATAAAATTTACACTGAGAGTGCAATCATACTGAAAATTACTGTATAAAGCTGGACATAACCCAGGACTTTGACTGCAGCACTTGGTGCAAACATATGTGGACTCTAAAGAATTGATACCACATTAACACTTTTAAACTGTGATTTTATTGCAGGGCGAGCGCTGTTTATATTTGATTTGTAAAATTGGTCAGTGATTGTCCAGTTAAAATTTTATGTTTATGCACCTTAGGTCTCAAGGTGTGCACACACATCCAATTTTTATTGGCCAAATTTTCCACCTCCATGTAGTATGCCAGTTTATCAACACAATCTGTTCATAGTATTAAAAAATTGGCCAATCCTTAGCCATTCAAAATTGGATGCGTGTATTAAGCTTGGTTTACACCTTCAATTTACAGTGGAGATAGGATATGGAGCACTTGGGGAAATAAATGTTAATTACGGTAATAGTGTCTTGGCTGTTATTCATACTAAGGACTCTTGAAGTGCAGTGCGAGAATGTTGAGCACTTAGCAATCATACTTTTCAATCTTATCTCATCTTGTTCTAAGAGAAAATTATCATTTTATCATTATTGTAGCAATTATTTAAAGTGTAAGTTTACATTTAAAGAGATGCACGATATTTTAAATGATATTCATTTTACTTATTATGTAACAAAATTATTGTATACTTGTTGAAGAAACAAGTATTTTACGAAGAAAAAGGCAGGTAACCATTTGATAACCACACCCCCCTTGCCCCTTCCCAATAAGGTAACCTTATGTGTATGAAGATGTAATAACTGCAATGATAGAGGCTTGTTCTCTATAGCAGTGCAATGTAAACCTGTTAGGACACTTCAATGTTTAAAGGGCCCGTTTCCAGTAGGGCGGTTTCAGCGGCGATTCTGCAGAGTTTCCCCGCACATGATTCGCACAGGGAAACTCTGCCATAGGGGATGATGGCGCGGCGGCGGAATCGCTTGCGGGAGCGATTCGCCCGGAACCCCCCGCAGAATTCGCCGCGGAGGCTGCGAATCCCATAGCCGTGCATGGCACGGCTCATGGGATTCGCCTGCGATCCCGCCCACCGGCTCAGTGCAGCGTGCGTCTGCGAGACGCACGCCGCACTAGTGGAGACGAGCCCTTATTGCTACAAAAATAAAAAGAAGATGTTTTGTAATATTTTGTATTTTCCAAATAAAAACAAAATATGTTTTGAAAAAAAAAACATTTTTAATAATAAAATAATTGAAACAATTACACTCAAAACAGTTTGCAATGCAACTGTGCATTGTGTTAGCCTGTGGTAAAAAAGGGTAACACAATACACAAAGGAACCTTAAGCTGCAATGGCAATGCAAGTATATTGGGCCTTGCACACTTATCGTGTTGCGTTACTGCTGCCAAGTCTGCAGCGAGTTACTGTATGACTTCTGTAGCGACACAGGAGCGGAAGTCTTTGGAGTCAATGGTTGATGCAAAACTGTAATTGACGGGAGCGTGGTGCGTCACGGCACGCATGTGCAGACTGATGGGAATCCCAGTGATGTACTTTCTGCCCAGCAGGGAATACATCACTTAGCGGGGGTCGGCTCTATGCATATGAATTTTTTGGCACACTCTGTCGCAGGGTCATATGTTTGTAATTTTTTGCATTGCAGTGGGATGCAGCAGGAGCATTGCAAACACGCCGCAATGCAAAAAATAAGTGTAAAACCGGCCTAAATGTAAATTCAATGGCTAGCACAGTCTCAATCTATGCAGCTGAGAAGCAGATGGCAACCTCACATTCGATACCAACTTCTGCTTCTTCCATCCACTAGAGGGCAGTGTTAGAAGACAGAAAGATGAAGTCTTCGTTACTCTGAAAGAGCAGCGCAGTGCTCCTTTTCTAACTGCCTTTCTGACAGAGGCGCTATATATCTGGCTTTTGACCCGACTTTGCTCCCTCCGAAAATTGTTTGCCTGAAGAAGCGGGACTGTTACCCATGAAACGCGTTGCACGTCCTGACGATGCGCCACAGTGCATAGGCACGAAACGGCTGTTGACCTTACTCTCTCTGCCTGTACCTCTCTCCATGGTGGTGATGTATATGGAATTTTAAACCTTATGGAATAAAGGCTATGTTTTACCTGATGTGCACAACCGCTCAATCTTGGAATGGCGTTGCACTTTTAGAGCTCATAATAAATGTTACTTTAAACTTGAAGTAACCTGCCCGTTGTCTGGCCATTTTTTCAGAAAGGAGGTGAGTCCAACCCCTTCCCCCTTTTTAACAATTTTAACTAATTTTACTCTACTTGGCGCCTCTGTTGTTATAAACATAATTTCTGTTGTTACTGCTCTTATCCTTTGATAAAACAGAATCAGCTAATATTCAAACTGCAGTCACATACATCAACCAGTCAGAAAGCATCACCATTCTTACAGCTGGAAGGTGATATCTTTTTGGTTACTATGGGTAAGACCTATCGTTCCCCAGCCTTCTCTTATGAAATAAACCTTTGAGTAATTGTATGAGGCTACAGGCTTAGAGCCAAGATAAATTCCAGTGCATTTAGGGGTTTTCTGATATGTGTGTGATGCCATGTGTTTACCATGTGTTTACAATACATTCTCATCAACATGAAATAGCAGTTGGAAAAGCAGAATGTGACAAGCTGTGTATTTACAAAAACACAATACAGTGCATGGTGCAAGCAAGAATAAACTCGTTTACGCTGCAACATAAAATTCAGCTCAGGTTTCAAAATACTCTTTTTCGAATATGCTACAAATTCAAAACATAAGTGCATGTGTACAATACTGCAAAGATTACTGCTTCTCCAAATACAACACATTTTCATCATCGTCTGTCTTCTAATGTTGTTTTGTGATCAAACACATGTATATATAAAAATATTGTAAGAATATTATTCATCGATACAACCAGGAGTGTGTTTGGGAAAAGGTATTATCTAGCCAAGTGTCATGTGCGATGTCACCTCCCATTGGCTAATATAATACATTTATATATATATGAGTATATTTGTTCTACAAACATATATTTATGCTGAGCTGAGCTTTATTTTTATGCTGTCACATTAATCTTCACAATTGCCTTCCCTAGCTGTGGGAAATTATAAGGTATTGCTGTGAAGGGGTGTGCAGAAGGCATGGAAGTTGTAGGAAATCAAATGAAAATTCTGGTTCTGAGTTGGTTCATGTGCTGGTAATTTTAGCGTTAGGAATAATCAGTGTTAGAAAAGATGTCTGGTCTATGAAACAATCACCACCACCTACAGTAAAAAACAGGTAAGTAAAATCTTCTCACTTTGTAACATCAGGACCAGATATGGTGCTCTTTAAGCTAGGATCACAGTAGTGCATTGCGGAGCGGCATAGTGACCCCTTTGTAACGCGGCTTACGGCACTGCAATGCACCACCTATGCCATGTTCACAGTGCGGCGGGTGCGTTGAGGTATAACGCCGTGTGGCATCATAATGCACTGCATGTATGCAGTGTGTTTCTGCAACACATATTAACAGTAACAGTGAAGCATACTTTTCATTAACTGTATGTTTCCCTGATTGTGACGCAACTCACAAATAATGCAAGGTGCCTTTTCCCATTCCATTGCGTTGCTGCTGTTAAAGCTAGGGAATGTATCACAACGGCCACTGTGAGCCAAACCTGAAACCAAAACTGAAGTGAAAAATAAATTCCAGGTTTGATACTCAGGGAAGGGGAAGGCTCAAAAATAGTATAGAGCCTTCCTGATCCTCAGCGTGGCCCGTTGTTCCTCTGTTAATCTTTATTCTGCTATGATGATTGTTTGCAGAGCCACACAAAAGATTTAGTTTTCAGGAGAGGTGCAGTCTGATTGATCCATTGAACTGATAAAGCACTTGTTTATTAACCCTTTCAATCAATAAGAATAAAAGTGAACACAGGCAATTTGTAGGTAGGAATAGCACTATGTGTACACTTGGTAAAGGGAACTAAGCACCCTTTTTTCCTGCAGTTTCTCCTGGTATCTAATAGCTATAGGAGCTGCCATGCCCCCCCCCCCAGCTGGCCTTATTTATCCAGAGGGAAGTTATGAAGTTAGCATCTGTGACTTCTCTAAACTCGTTGAAGCACAGTGTCCTATCTACCCCCCAAGAAAAGCCTTGTGAAACCCAGTGAAGGTATAGGGTATGGATGGAACATTATTTTTTATTTCTTGCTTTATGAAATAATGAGACAAACAGAGATGTAAGAAATCTGGGTATCTTAAACGCTGTGTTGCATACCGTTGCTATAGTTTTCTGAAAACTTCCAAATAAAGTTATAGCAGCTGCAGGCTGAAGTGGAAATGTAACGATTGTGGAATTCTCTCCGTGGTCAGCACACAGGACGCGCGCTGACACTGCGGAAATCCTCCACAAGCATATAATTTGAGAGAACCCAGCAAAAGGTGCAACGCACCTGTAGAGGGAAATTCCTGTCAGCAGATGGAGCTGTGGAGTGCAGAGGAACAGATCCTCTGCCCTGCCACAGACGCCAGATAGGAATTGTACGAAGGGTAGAAACGCAGGGCAAGATAGCCCTTAAAGAGAGAGAGTAAAGCGACAGAGTGTATGTGTGTCCACCAATCTAGTCGCCATCCAGCGACGATGAACACACAACCATGAAGATCAGGTGAGAAGGCAATCGCAAGAGATGGCGATTGCTAACAGCGACACAAGACAGAATAAGCACAGAGGAGGAATATATGTATGTCCACCAATCTCGTCGCCAACCTGCGACGGTGAACACACAACAGAGGAAACCAAGTGAGAACGCAATCGCAAGAGAATCAATTACAAATGAGAATGAGCACAGGGACAGAATGTATATGTGTGCACCAATCTAGTCGCCAATCCACGACGGTGCACACACAACAGTAGAAACAAAGTAGGAACGCAATCGTGAGAGAGGCGATTGCCAGAGGTGACACAAGACTTAAGCAAGATAGGGCACGAGAGTAGCAAAGGCACAGCAAATCATACAATGAGAAGATAAGGAAAATAACAAACGCTATCTAAAGCGAACACCGCCCTCATTCGCAACAGCGAACGCGTTTACAGTGCGATCTCCGCACGTTAAGCGCAACAGAGACAAGCACGCCTAACTAACCACCGACACACAAACACGAAACAGAGAACGTGAGCGCTTGCTTAACGGTTACCTCACCGAGCCTACAGCAAGCGTTCGTATCAGACAAGACAGACAGACGGACGGGAAACAGGATAGGAAAGTTCCACTGCTCTTTCCGCCAGAGCGAGTGCGATCCAAGTAAAGCAACAGAGCTTAGCAGGATCCACTGCTCTTTCCACCAGAGCGAGTGTGAACCAAGTATAGGAACAGAGTTAGCAGGATCCACTGCTCTTTCCGCCAGAGCGAGTGCGATCCAAGTTCAGGGACGGGATAGGAAAGATCCACTGCTCTTTCCGCCAGAGCGAGTGCGATCCGGGTTCAGGGACAGGATCACAGATCAGAAGGATCCACAGCCGCTACCGCTAGGGGCTAGTGCGATCCAAGCAAGACAGACAGATGAAATAGCCGGTAGCAACCGCTGCTCCAGCTATACTCCAAGAAAGCCGATCAGAAGAATCCACAGCCGCTACCGCTAGAGGCTAGTGCGATCCAAGTAAGACAGATGAAACAGAAGGGGCTACCAGTAGCAACCGCTGCTCTTGTTAGCAGCCACAGACAGACAGGACGATTTCCTATCGACCACCGTTGGCGACAGGATAATCACAGCAGAGAGGCAACATAGACAAAACAGATAAGCAAGCTAACTGCACTAGAGGAGCTGCCTAGTGCAGTCCCCAGAATTACTCTAAGATAACTATAACAATCCAACAGGGAAGGCTGACACTCCAGGAGTGTATTTAACAAACCGTTATGACCAGCAAAGCCTTCTGGGAGCAGAAGGCTTTTATACTGCCAGCCCTCAAAGGATACAGCTGGGCAATTTGCATGTATGCAAATCCCTCAGCAAAGCAACTCTGAAAGTTGCAAGATGAAGCCAGGTCTCTTTTCCAGAGACCTGCATCTCTCAGACATAAGGAAAAGTCAAACAGCTGTCTGCCTGTGCAGCCAGCTGAGCGGATCATTACAGGAAAGATGTTATTTGATGGAATTCAATCACAAATGGGCTTGTATAGGGGTGACAATTTATGTAGATTTTAAAATTAAGGTTTAATTTAATGACCGCCTAACGCCGATAGGCGTCGGCAGGTCGAAGTGGTGTTACCATGGAATCACAAGCGGCCGTTCCATGTCAGTTCACGGAGGGTGTCTCCGTGAACAGCCTGCGAGCCTCCGATTGCGGCTCGCAGGCTAAATGTAAACACGCGGGGAAGAAATCCCAGCTGTTTACATCATACGGCTTTGCATCGCCTTAAAGGAGATCGGCGATCCCCAGCCTCTGATTGGCCAGGGATCGCCGGCATCTGATAGGCTGAAGCCTATCAGAGGCGGTGCATCCGTCCTGCGCCGCCCAGGGGAAGGAGGGGAGGGAGGGAAAGGGAGCGAGGCTGCGAATCGCCTCGGAGGGGGGCTTTGAGGAGCCCCCCCCCCGCTACCCACATAGTGCCGGCGGCGATCAGACTCCCCCCAGCAGGACATCCCCTAGTGGGGAAAAAAGGGGGGGAAGTCTGGTCGCCCTGGCTGCCTGCGATATGTGCTGTGGGCTGGAGAGCCCACGCTGCACAGATTAGTGCAAACAAGCCCGGTCCTTAAGTGGTTAACTATGTGTTACAAAGACAGGAGATTGCACAATGTGATCCCTCAGGTTAGAGCAGAGGCAAACAGCCAAGCATAAATTGAGCATTAGTGGAAACCTGAGGGAGTATGGAGTCCATGAGTGTGAGGCTCTGCCCCCTGAATACTACCGTCTCACATGAGTCATTACATTGGTTGGTGCTTTGTAAAATGGGGTGGCAATCTCCTCCTCCCCCCCTCTTACTATGCAGGGAAATCCCTTGCTCAGTGTACCCCTTTTAAATCCTTGTACTCGCCAAGTACCCCTTAGCATAGTAAACATTAACACAAGTACCCCTTGACAAACATATATTTCATCGTAGGACTTGATAATTGGTTCTAAACAATTTCCAAGCATTTGCTATTGCTTTTAATTAGCTAAAACACTAATTTGGTGTTGTTTAAATAAGATTGATCATTTTCTAAAACTCTAAATGTGTTGTTCTTGGTTAAGTATATCAAGCTCGAGTACCCCTTGGAGCCATCAGAAGTACCCCCTGGGGTACATGTACCACACGTTGAGAACCTAGGTTATTATAGGGCACAAGAGGTAAGTAAGGCATTTGAAAGGGGAGAGGGGATTGAAATTCAAATATACATACTGTATAAAGCAATCATAATATACAGGTATAATATACAGGTTGGATTATAGTGGCTCTGTATAATTAACAGCTGACACATCATTGCATTCCAGCGGATCTGGAGGTGTGTTTAGCTTCTAAGGACAACAATGGTTAATTTGCATATATTCAGCAGTGATGCACTGGGAGACATCTAAAGCTCACTCCAACCTGAATTATCTCAAATTCTTTCTGATTTAAGAAAGTGAACGTTTGCTTTCCATAGCATTTAGTAAGGAGGCTTGTAGGACCATTGTAGCCCCTTACACACTCCAATGAGTTCTGGTTCACCATGAGCTTGGTGGTTAGTCTGTACCACTTTGAAACATACCTTTTTTTTTTTTTTGAAAACCGATGAAATAATATGGTTCAACAGAAAAAAAAAACTTTAATAAAATTATGCCAGAATGACGGACAAGAAATCAATCTCTTTTATCATTGGTGAACACCATAGTGTTTGTTTATGCATATTAAGGTCAGGGCGGGTTTTCTAGCTACAGTGGGGCCCTGGGGCAAAAGTAACTTGAGGGTTCCCCCCCCCCCCCCCCCCCAGTCTCTGAGTCGAATCCCAGGACCCATCCCACCTCACTTCAAGCCAAACAAAACATCAGCAGGGCTGCAGGATGGTAAGCATGGATTCACACACTAGTGACAGCCACCTCTCTGCAAACTGCCACCTCTAGGCTTGTGCCTAGTGTGCCTAGTGCCAAATACGGCCCAGGGTGTACTGGATCTTCCAGGATCCTAGCAATACATCTGAGCCAGACGATCAGCATGACAAGTCAAAAGTAAGCATTTATAAAATGATAGCAACATAGCAGCTTCGGTAGTTCTTTAATCATAGGTATACCTTATTGTTAAAAAAGTACAATTAATGCTATATTATTGTTGTTATTAAAATCCCATAATCTTTATTATATAAAAATCAAACACACTCCAAGACAGCTACAAAACTGCAGAGCCCAATGCAGGGATGTCTTGTGGTCAAGAAACAAACAAATTCCTTACACTCCCGCTGCAGAAATCAGTCACTTCCACAAATCCTTTTACTCTTCTCGGTTATGTGCACTGCGCTGCTCCAGTTTTAGGGATACAGAGAAATCTAGACTCGAGAACGGAGCACTCCGTAGTGCATTACCATAAAAAATCTGCTTTATTTGCAAGACAGATACATACTCACAAAATGTGCAGATTTTAACATATACATCATTTGATAACAAACTCGATGCAAAACAATTCATTATTCTAAAGATGTGCCTATGGCTTTTTTGCATTCCATTTCTTTTTTTTTTTGCATTAATTGTTACATCACCATTGTTTTTTGCAGAGCCCAAGAAAAGGCCACAAATGTAACCATTATAAAAAGCTAACAACCAGGGCTATTCAGATGTGGGGGTTTTGCAGGGTGCTAATAGCGATTTGTTGTCTTTTACAATAACCCTTTGGAGTTTTGTTTGAAATCGAATTACTTCAGGGTGGGTCAGGACTTCTATTTACAGATACAGGGAGTTCCTATGGGGGCCCCGTATGCAATAAGTCTGGCGAATATGTACATGACAGAGTTTGAGATGGCATTTATTCTTAACAATGAGATTTTTTTTCTCAGTTTGGCAAAGGTTTTTGCAGATATATTGATGACCTGTTTTTTTGTTGGCAGGTCCTGAAAGTGCATTAAATGATTTTTTTGACAGGCTCAACCTCTGCCATGAAACATTGAAATTCACTTTGGAATACAATGCTACGAACTTGCATTTTTTTGGATGTCAATGTAGAGATTAGTGAAGGTGTATTCATGACTGATTTGTATTGCAAGGATTGCAAGGACACTGACAGAAACAGTGCACTTTTGGCCACCAGTTGCCATCCTCCAGCTCTCAAGAAAGGACTTCCAAAGAGCCAATTGATTAGAGCTATGAGAATTACCTCAAACGATAAAAAATTCCTTGTGCAATCTAAAAGGATGATTGATGATTATGTAGCAAGAGGATACACTAGAGAGGAAGTAGAAAAAACGGCTGTGGAGGTCTTAAAAATGGACCGAAGTGAATTGAGACAGAAGAGACAGAGCAAGGAGTATGGTAATGGTGTCCAATTTATTCTGACCTATGACAATTATGCCAATGACATCAGGAAATGCCTGACTAGTGCATGGTCAGTCATAGAGTCGGATCCACTCTTGGCCAAGATTTTTCCCTCTCCACCCGTACTGTGTACAGAAAGGGGAAAAGCGTGCACAATTATTTGGTGAGGGCTGATGTAAAGCAGTTCAAAACCGGAATTGGAACGTTTATCCCATGTCGGAATGGTACTTTTCCTTGTCTAAATTGCCAAAATTGCTCCTCAATTATCAGGGGCAATTTTGTAAGACATACGACAAAAGGGACGAAATTGAAGATTCGCTGAAATTTTTCGTGTTTGACGACGAATGTCGTGTATTTGTTAAAGTGTCCTTGCGGTATGGGTTATGTCGGACAAACCACATGGGATATCAGGACTAGATTGAATGAACACAGAAGTAACATCAGAACATTTAAGGCTGAAAAATCGATTAAAACCAAAGATCAGTTTGAAACTCCCGTAGGTAGACACTTCCATCAATGCCGACATATGGTGGGAGACCTAAGATGGTGTGTATTGGAAAAGGTATACCACGTTGAGGGGGTTGACCCACAGACCTTACTGCTGCACAGGGAAAGCAAATGGATAAGTGGACTGGGGAATCTGACCCCTAATGGAATTAATGAGGCATTTAATTTGAAATGTTTCCTATAAGTAATTATTTGCTATAAGTGTAGACCTGTCTCTTTAAGCTTTGTGCCCACCCACTTTTCTGGGTGTGTTTTATGTAAATTGTATATCTTTTAAATAGACTGTTGCAATTTGTTCTGTAAGCACTTGAAAAAGACCTTGTGGTCGAAACGTTGTGCTCTGCACGGTGGTATTTGCAATAAACCAGCCAAGGGGCCTTAAAGAGGAACTGTAACGCCAAAACGGCCCCTGGGGGGTACTCACCTCGGGTGGGGGAAGCCTCAGGATCCTAATGAGGCTTCCCACGCCGTCCTGCGTCCCTCGGGGGTCTCGCTGTAGCCCTCCGTGCAGTCCGGGCAGCGGTGACGTCATTATTTACCTTCCTGGCTCCTGCGCAGGCGCTCTGATGCCTCTCGGCGCCGAAGTAGGCGGAAATACCCGATCGCCGTCGGGTCTGCTCTACTGCGCAGGCGCAAGTTTCCGGCGCCTGCGCAGTAGAGCGGACCCGACGGAGATCGGGTATTTCCGTCTATTTCCGTGCCGAAAGTCGCCACAGCGCCCCCGCTGGAGCCAGCAAAGGTAAATATTGAACTGACAGTCGGCACAGTCGCCGGCTGTTCGGAGGGCTGCGGCGAGACCCCCGTGGGACAGAGGACGGCGTGGGAAGCCTCATTAGGATCCGGAGGCTTCCCCCACCCGAGGTGAGTACCCCCCAGGGGAGGTTTTTGTTGTTACAGAGTCTCTTTAAATCCAGGTAGAGACCCAGTCCTTTTTGTTCTTGTACTGAAGTTACCCTATGGTGGATGAGAGTTTTGACTGGTTGACTCCCTGGTGCTGTACTCATTGGGTTGCAGCGCTGAGACTTTTCCAATTAACCGTCTGTACTTGGACAGGCAGTCTGTAAGTCACATCAGATTATCTCTTCCTGTATAGCCTGTCCTTTTGGGACTGGCGTCCGTCCAAAGGGAGGCTTATTACCGCGATCCAAATGCGCATGAGTGCACCGCGGTACATCCTCATCCTCAGGCGGCTGAGCCAGAACATTTATTACACTTCCTCCTCCATTCCTTCATCTCTCCCTCCCTCCAATCAGGAAGTCTCTTTGGTGCTGGCTCCTCTCTCTCACTGATTAAAAGAGAGAGGCTTACTGACAGCAGCTTGCAGGAGAGTGAGAATGCCTAGCGAACCTTTGCTTTCCGTAGCATTTAGTAAAGAGGGTTTTAGGACTATTGTAGTCCCTTACACACTCCAGTGAGTTCTGGTTCACCATGAGCTTGCTGGTTAGTTTGTACCTCTGGGTGTTTCAAGTCCTACTCCATAGAGCCATATTAATCCACGGCATGCAGTGATGAAGACCAACCAGGCCCTCAAAACTCACCTTTTCACTCTAGCCTATTACCCCTCACAAGTGCTCTAAACCCACAGCTGAACTCTGGTCCCCTACCTTTCGTGTCCTTACCTCTCCCTCTAGATTGTAAAACTTTGGGCAGAGTCCTCCTCCTTTTGTGTCCTACCTGATCATGCACCTCCATTACGGTGAACCCATGCTATGCATCTGAGTGAACCTAACTTGCCTAATCTCCATGCTTCCCTCCAGTGACTAAGCATTACCTTGTACTCATACTGTGCAGCATGATCTGATCTTTCTTGTATTCCTGTATTGTCATTTTGCTGTATGTCACCCCTAAATATTGTCCGTAACCTAAACTAATGTCCAGCGCTGCGTAATATGTTGGCGCTTTATCAATACCATAAATAAATAAATAAACCAGTCTGAAACAATCTGTATGAATGTTGGATTATAGTGCCTCTGTATAATTAACAGCTGACACATCATTGCATTCCAGCGGATCTGGAGGTGTGTTTAGCTTCTAAGGACGACAATGGTTAATTTGCATATATTCAGCAGTGATGCTCTGGGAGACATCTCAGCGTTAACTGCAACCTGAATTATCGCAAATACTTTCTGTTTTAAGAAAGCAAACTTTTGCCTTCCAATATACAGGTAGTTTCCGATTTACAAACATTCAATTTACAAATGACCCACTGAACAGCCCAAAATGGGAACAAGTAAAAAAAAAAAAATCCAAAAAGACCTTGTAGTTTTTTTTAGAAAATAAAAAAATAAAACAAAAAAATGTTTTTTAGCCTTGGTAAAATTGCATTTTCTGTGGTACATTATACTACATATCGAGTTCTGAGTCCTGCATACACATTTTATGCATTTTAAAGCAAACCTTTGATCTAGCACTGGGACCCGCTGCAAGTTTGCGTGGATTACGCTAAATTCATTCAATTCAAAATTGTAATTATATACAATAGTAATTGCAAAATTTTATGAGAAGTTTTGCATAAGCAAAATTTGCACATTATGATCATTATTATTATTATTTAGTATTTATATAGCGCCGACATCTTCCGCAGTGCTGCACAGAGTATATTGTCTTGTTACTTAACTGTCTCTCTGAGGGGCTCACAATCTAGTCCCTACCATTGTCATATGTCTATGTATGTATTGTGTAGTGTGTGTATCGTAGTCTAGGGCCAATTTTTTGGGGGAAGCCAATTAACTTCTCTGTATTTTTTGGGGGATGTGGGAGGACACCGGAGTACCCGGAGGAAACCCACGCAGACACGGGGAGAACATACAAACTCCTTCTAGATGTTGACCTGGCTGAAATTCGAACCGGGGACCCAGCGTTGCAAGGCAAGAGCGCAAACCACTACGCCACCATGTTGATCATCGCTAGCAAAGGGGCACCAAAGGTGACACAATGGGGGTCAGAGGTGGCATAAAGGGGGACACTGGAGGTACAGGGGACAAAGATGGCACAGTGTTTAGGACAACGGATTCAGGTTAAGAACGAACCTACAGTCCCTATCTCATTTGTAAACCGGGGACTACCTGTATAAACATTGCAGTAAAAATGTTTAAGTTTATTCCAGCATTTGCCTACTTTTTAACTGAAATTCCCATACATTTTTTTCCTGTGTGAATGTGTGATCACTAGTTTTCAATGCACCTTTACATCTGTTTAGTCAATCCCCCAGTTTGTTTTCCTAAGGGACCTTGACACTGTCGAGACATAAAGCCAGGGAAAGAGCTATAGCACACAATTACACTTTATGGCAATCAGTAAATAGTCAAGGTGGACCATCTCTACACCACACAGCTACTATACCACATATGTTAAAAGAACAAATAGTTTTAAAAGTGGTTGTGCTCAGCTCCTCGAGTTCCGTCTCTGTGTCTTATCTATGCACACTTGTAAGCAACCTAAGTCCAAACCAGTGGCCTTGTTTAACACTCGTTTTCATTGTTGGCTAATAGTATTGATTTGTTCTTAGTGTTATCACTATTAATAGTAGTGATAATTATTATTATTGTTGTTATATTTATAGTAGCTGTAGCTGTATTAGTAGCAAAAGCTTCTACACACTCATTGCAGGTACAGAAATATGCTAGAAATTGGCATGAGGCATCCTGCATGCTAAAATCATTTAAAGCATACCTGACGCAAAGAAAGCATGTAAAATGACATATATACTGTCTTAAAGCACTTACTGCAGAAATATGTCATGCTGTTCATCGCTTTCAGGGTCCCTGTAAAAAAAAAAAGTTATATACTATCCTCAGAAGAGGAAAGCCTCTGGATAGTCTAGGTTTCCCAATCCATCCACATGCCAACAATTGCTCCACAGGGTCCCTCTGACCATATCCAGCAAGAGGGATGGTCAGAGTGATGGATGAACATCATGAATGAACATTCACAAACGTTTCTGGGACAGTTTGTTCATGGCAGACCCCATCTGTCACGGAAACATTCATGAACGGTCCATGAATGTGTTAGGCTTGTCTGGTATAGCCCAGCACGTAACACCTGCACAAACACCTACCTAGTACAAAACTAATAATAACCCTGCAGGTAGATGTAGCATACAGACTGACAGATAGTATCCACCAAACAGGACCAATAATAATAATACAAGGCACAGTATCACAATGATATAGTCACCTGAGGCCTGACAGATGAGGCAATCCAGATGAGAGCCAGATGACTGCAAGCAGGAGAGATGGGATGCAGTGCAGATCAGGTGCTTAGAGATAGCGTGGTCAGTACTAGCCAGTTGTCAGGGCAGGCAGCGTTTATGCAAATCCTTACCCAGTCCGAGGTCGATCCAGGCGGCAATCAAACAGAGTCAAGGTACAAGTAGGGTCGGCAACAGGTAATCCAATCGAAGGCGAAGTCAGGAACAAGCAGTGGTCGGCCACGGTAATCAATCTAGAGTAAAGCTTGGTCAGGATACAAGGCAAGGTTGGCAACAGAGATCAATCAGAGTGTGAGCGCATACCCAGCCACCAGCCACAGCTAATGCTATCACGGGCGATAACTGAGGGCGCTCACCTTAGCTTTATACAAGGACTAACCAATGAGAAAGTAAAGGAATCCAAATAAACCAATCGCACAGCAGCGTGTCATCAGATTAGCTGACACGCAATGAACCCATGTGGCTACTGTTTACGCATACTGAGAACGCGTCCACCACTTCTCCAATGGGAGCTGAGCGCCATGCGCTCCAGTGACGTCATGAAGCCACCGAAACCCAGAGACTTGTGCCTCAGCATGCGTCTCGGCGTTCCGCCACCACGAGAGGCCACAGGATCTTGTAGAATGTTTGTTTGGGATGTTCATCCATCAGTGCGTCAGATGTGGAGCAGTAGAAATGGGTGCAAGACACATATTTTTAAAAGAGCACTGTAACGAAAAATCCACAATGCTGGATGGATTGCGGAAATACGGTCGCATCCGTTCCGGCAGGCGGACTTTCCAACGCGGGATGCGGAAATTTGTCCGCATCCGTTGCGCAAAACCTTCCGAGCACACAGCGCCAAACTCACCAGCGTGCTGCTCACCAGGGCTCTGTCATCGTGCCTCTAGGGGGTGCGCGCGCATGCCGGACACGCCTTTATGCTCCCAGAAAGCGGGTCAGCTGACCTGGAGGTCAGCTGACGTTGTTAGCTTGCTCTGATTGGTTGCTGCTTGGGGTGGAGACTCCTTTCCCAGGCAGTATTTAAGGAAGTGCTTTTCAGTAGCACTTCGTCTGTGTTTGCGATACCCTGTATCAGCACTCAGACCTAGTCAGTTCCCGTGTGATAATCCGGCAGGACCCCGGCTCTTGTCACACCTAGTCAGCCTTGTATTTGATATTGTGTTATATATTGGTTTATCGACAATATATACACATATTATACTGTCTTGATTTATCGTGTATGATTCTGTGCCTGTCTTGACTATTCTTCTGTTTCCTGATTCTGTACTTCACCAGCCTGTACTGTTATCGACTATTGGCTTGGTTTCCGACTATTCTCTTGTCTCACGTTTCTGTACTGTTGCCGCCTGATCTGTTGCCGAACCTTATTTTGTCTGACCTTTCTCCCTTCAGTGGAACGTCTCCCACTGTAGGGTTCTATCAGAGGCTTGCCTCTTTGAGACGACCGCCACTAGCAAACCCTTGCTGCTATAGGCCGAGACTCCTCCATTACGTCCTTTGGAGGATCTCACACACGGGGTTCCCATTCAGAGGTAACCACACCTCTGAGGAATTACTGTGTGGTGGACTTTTCCACAGACTTGTGAATTTACACTGTATATCATTGTTGTCTGCTGTTCCAGCTTGCTGGAGGTTGTATTTCTGTGCCCTATAGAGATACTCTATTGCACCAAGCACCTTCTTGCATCCGATTGTTCCGTGTCACGCTATACTTGCATTATTGGTGATTCTGCAGATCACCATATAATCAGGTATAGCATCTGTATTATTGGTGATACTGCAGCTCACCAATAATCAGAAAATCTGTGCTTGCTGACACCAATCGTTACAAGCACCCACTATTTGTAGCCACAGTTCGCATAGCAGATGGCCTTGTAAACAAAGTGTCGGGGGTTAAGGTTAGGCGCCTATGGGGGGTTAAGGTTAGTTGCACACCAGGAAGGGATTAAGGTTAGGCGCCCACCAGGGTAGGGGTTAAGGTTAGGCATCAGGGGCAGGGGGGAGTTAAGGCTAGGCACCACCGGGGAGAGTTAAGGTTAGACACCACCAGGGGGGAGTCGTGAAACAGAACACACAAAATGCAAAACGTGTTTGCTGTTGGGTTTTGCGTTTTTTGGTGTGAAAGAGCCCTTACACAGACCCCCTGTCTATGTAAGGGCTCTTTCACACTAAAAAACTCAAAACTCAACAGCAAACATGTTTTGCAATTCGTGTTTTCTGTTTCACGATTTTCGCTATGTTGGCCCCAAAGTACAAGAAAAATGTAGCAGAACTATACAAATGCATATAGTATGAATGCATTCCCATGACTGCAATTGTAACTTTACTGCACTTGTGTTGGGAAAATCACAAGCCTTTTCAAAAACGAAATGGAATTCAGCCGGTGTGAAAGGGCCCTGAGGAAAGGAAGAGGTTAGGCCAGGCCCAGATTTACATCACAGGAGCCTATAGGCACAGATGTGCTGGCACCTTGGACTTCATCCTCCATGAACCTATGAACCCCCACCAAACTGCACAAGATACCATCAATATTAAGTAGTTAGAGGTGCCCCTGACTGAAGGAAAATCTCGTTAGTGGAATGCCGAGAGCAGGGTGAGTAACAGGACTCTGCATAGGGAAGGAGAGAGGAATGCGCTGGCTCGGGGTGGGGAGTGAGCCGCCTTTCCATCACCAGGCGCCTGTAGGCACGTCCCTATAGTGCCTTATAGTAAATCCGGCCCTGGGTTAGGCCATAGTAAAATATCAGTAAATATTACCAACTTTGTAGGATATAAATCAGGTAGTAGAAGACCAGTAAACTTATCTTGAAAAATTGGCTAGTTTGTCATTTTAGGTTAACATTTTAAAAATGAGGATCTCATCATTAATGCACTATACTTTCATTACTGATTTTCGCTCTGTTTTAAAATGTAGAAATGTGAATCACATTGTTTACACAATGCAAGTTGTATGCAGAACTGGAAAAATCAAAACGGGCACAAAGTGACCCCTTAGCCTACATTCATAGTGCTGCGTTGTGCCACAACAGAGCTTTGTTATCATGGACTATTGAGTAGTAAGTGCAACTTTCACAGTGTACCTAAGTAGGTGTAAGCCACTGGATGGTCCCGATACATCTCGTGTCTTCCTTGACCCCACTGTCACTGCTGCTGGCCATTACCCTCATCTTGTTCGTGGCCTCTCTCCCCTTAGTGAACAACCGTACTGTGCATGCAGGAGCATGACTGTGCTCATACATGGAGAGAAGTGTGGCCGCTAGAACATATCAGACCGCGTAATGGGGCACCCCTGCTTTTCTTTTCTTTCAGGTTGACTTTGTGCCGGTTTTGATTTTTACAGATCTGCATACAATTTGCACAGTGTAAACAATGTGATTTACATCCCTATATTCTAAAACAGAGTTAAAATCAGTAATGAAAGTATTGTGCATTAATAATGTGATCCTCATTGTCAAATGTTAACCTAAAAACAAGCCTTTTGTTTCTGGATTGTATTTACAGTGATGAAACATAAGTACAGTAGTTCCTGATTTAACAAGGCACAACTGCAATTTACAGTAAGCTGGGAGTTATTTATTATTATTATACACATGGAATCCATAGGGACCACAGTACAGCAGTCTTTCTGAGGCACATCAGTTGTAAATGAGTTCAGCTCTCACAATTTTCTGCCTCAGCAAGTCTTTTCATTCCATCTCTTGCTCTCATGTCTATGTTGTATGAGGTGGGTGGGGACGTAATAGGAAGTTGTGGAGATCAAGGAGGAAACCTAACAATACATAGGTGAGAGAGAGGGAATGCACTTATTATTACAGAGGCGGTCTATAACCTGACTCGCCAGTTCCTCTTTGCCGTAAGTGCACCAGAATTATTGCACAGGACTAATTCATTAATTAATCAATGTAAATAATCTGTCAGCTAATGAATTATTTGCACTGGCCCCTTGCAGAGTTCCAATGCCGCCTCTACTCATTATGGGACCTGTTGAGCAAAAAAATCATGTAAATGTGACTTTTAAGCTCATCTCATCTTACTATGTTTGTGTCAGTAACCACACCAAACTCTGAGAGAAGGAAGGAATGCTTCTGCTTACATAGCAGTTCAGAAATCTGTGAGAAAGATGAAGGGGGGGAGGGCAGCTTTAAACCCAGCAGCTTGAGAGAAGCAGAGACCTAGCAGCTCAATATCATCCTATTTAACAGTGCAGTATAAATTTATGACATGGTGCTAATGTTTAGTAGGCTGTAACCTATATTCAAATATGGCACAATGAAGTCTGGCCTCATTTGAAAGAGATAATATTATCAGCAGCTGTATATATGTGTTTAAAGGAAAATTAGACCTATATATGCATACATGTACGTGTGGATAATTGAATGACCTTGCAAGTAATACCAGCAATAAACGGCTGCTATTCTGGAACAAAGAGAAGGGTTGAACTCTTATTATATCCAGTGATTATTTATAGCAGAGCTACGCCATTTATTTAATGCATCACCTCTGCTAAGTTCTCTCGCCACCTTTAATATGGCGAAAAGCAATGTTAAAAACACAGGAACCAATCAAATGCAGTCTTTCATTATTCTGACAGCTCTAGGGTCTAAGCTAATAAAAGCTGTATTTGTGTGATTGCTTCATACAGGTTGTCTACATGTGAGTGCTCTTTGCCCTGGCTTAGTAAATAAGCTCCCATATGGAGATCTGTGGTTGCTGTGCTGTAGGAGAGTAGAGTGGGGGTGGTTGGGAAATAGCATAAACAGACATAGAGCAGACCAGCAGTTTAAGGGCTTTGTCTGAGTGACCTCAGCACCATGAAATATCTCAGCCACTACACATGAAGTGATTATATTCCTCACAGCACAGAGGCAGTGCTGAGCTGTACCAGTTTAGGGGAATAAAAAAAAAGAAGAAGAAGAAAACGGTTTGTTCATAAAGCACAACAGGTTATAGCAACCTGCTTTCTTTGCCGAGTTCCTCTTTTTACTAACTGGTGTACCTGTTCTTCATCTCTGCAGATTTACAGTCGGCCTGGTGTTTTGTACATCTTTGACCTCAGCCTGGCTTTACACACTGATCATTGTGTTGCACACATGCTGGGATACTTGCAGCTGTGCAGTGATTCATGATAAACCTTCTGTGGCGACTTTCTGGGTTTTTCCATGGTGCAGTCTCCTGTATGTTTTACTGTCCGCAGCAGCTGTCTATGGCTGTCAGACAATTCACCTTCCAGTAAAGTGCAGTTATACTTCTGCAGGGCGTACAATGGGTACCTCATTTAGATGCAAACTGATAATTAGAACTTTTGTTTCCTCCCTACTGCTTTAGATTGTAAGCTCACAAGGGCAGGGCTCTTTTGTGTCTTGTAATGCTGTATACTTTGTTAATCACCACATACAGGTAAGGCCTCTTTCACAGTGTGACGTTAAAGTCGCACGTTAGAAAATATTCTAATGTGGACTAACGCACAGCAATAGAAAGTCTGTGCAACATTCACAGTGCACATGTTGCATTGTGTGTAATGTGTAGCAATATTTAGAAAGTGCTGCATGCTGTGCGTTTAGCAATACATTTGCTGTGTTATGTGTGTTGCACATGCTCAGTAAGGTTTTTTCTTTTTTTTTAAAAAATGTAACGCATGCGCCGTTTTCGTTCCATCACTGTGCGAGGAAAACGGTGCACCAAACGCAGGCCTAAATAACGTCCATATTATAGTCTTTCAATGCGTTGCATTAGGGGCACGTTATGCGACCTTAACGTTGCATCAAATGCAACGTCCCACTGTGAAAGAGGCCTTAAACTAAAAAAAAAAATAGAATATTGTGCAAAAGTCCATTTATTTCAGTAAAAGGTGTAACCAATATATGCAATAGGAACCCTTTGCAGGTGTTTTAGATTAGATAGCTGATTAGAGTCTGACACTTTGAGCCTAGAATATTAAACCTTCTCACAATATTCTAATGGTCTGAGATTTTGATTTTGGTGTTCTCATAGGCTGTAAGCCATAATCATCAAAATGATATCAAATAAAGGCTTGAAATATCTTGCTTTGCATGTAATGAGTCTATTTCATATATTAGTTATACCGTTTAACCACTTCTGTGCCAGGGGGGTATTTTTCTGATCGGTGCTGCGTGGGCTCTCCAGCCCGCAGCACCGATCAGATAGTAGCCAGGGCGATCAGACTTCCCCCCCCCCCCCTTTTTTCCCCACTAGGGGGATGTCCTGCTGGGGGGGTCTGATCGCCGCCGGCTGCTTGCGCTTGCGGGGGGCTCTTTAACCACTTCCCGACCGCCCACTACACAGGGGCGGCGGGGAAGTGGAGCCCTGCAGGACGGCCTCACCCACAGAGGCGGCGGTCCATTTAAGGGCATGGGCGGAGCGATCGCGTCATCCGTGACGCGATCCTCCGCCGGCGCCTGTCACCGCTCGCTCGCCGCAACATCCCGCCGGCTATACGGAAGCGCCGGCGGGATGTTAACCCCGCGATCGCCGCATACAAAGTGTATAATACACTTTGTAATGTTTACAAAGTGTATTATACAGGCTGCCTCCTGCCCTGGTGGTCCCAGTGTCCGAGGGACCACCAGGGCAGGCTGCAGCCACCCTAGTCTGCACCAAGCACACTGATTTTCTCCCCCCCCCCGCCCCAGATCGCCCACAGCACCCATCAGACCCCCCCCCTGCCCACCCCCCAGACCCCTGTTTGCACCCAATCACCCCCCTAATCACCCATCAATCACTCCCTGTCACTATCTGTCAACGCTATTTTTTTTTTTATCCCCCCCCCTGCTCCCTGCCCCCTCCTGATCACCCCCCACCCCTCAGATTCTCCCCAGACCCCCCCCCCCAGACCACCCCCCCCTGTTTACTGTATGCATCTATCCCCCTGATCACCTGTCAATCACCTGTCAATCACCTGTCAATCACCCGTCAATCACCCATCAATCACCCGTCAATCACCCCCTGTCACTGCCACCCATCAATCAGCCCCTAACCTGCCCCTTGCGGGCAATCTGATCACCCCCCCACACCAATAGATCGCCCACAGATCCGACATCAGATCACCTCCCAAATCCATTGTTTACATCTATTCTCTCCTCTAAACACCCACTAATTACCCATCAATCACCCATCAATCACCCCCTATCACCACTTGTCACTTTTACCTATCAGATCAGACCCTAATCTGCCCCTTGCGGGCACCCAATCACCCGCCCACACGCTCAGATTGCCCTCTGACCCCCCCTTATCAATTCACCAGTGCATTAATTACATCTGTTCTTCCCTGTAATAACCCACTGATCACCTGTCAATCACCTGCCAATCACCTATCACCCATCAATCACCCCCTGTCACTGCCACCCATCAATCAGCCCCTAACCTGCCCCTTGCGGGCAATCTGATCACCCACCCACACCATTAGATCGCCCGCAAACCCGCCGTCAGATTACCTCCCAAATGTATCGTTTACATCTGTTATCTTCTCTAAACACCCACTAATTACCCATCAATCACCCCCTATCACCACCTGTCACTGTTACCTATCAGATCAGACCCTAATCTGCCCCTTGCGGGCACCCAATCACCCGCCCACACGCTCAGATTGCCCTCAGACCCCCCCCCCCCCTTATCAATTCGCCAGTGCATTAATTACATCTGTCCTTCCCTGTAATAACCCACTGATCACCTGTCAATCACCTGCCAATCACCTATCACCCATCAATCACCCCCTGTCACTGCCACCCAACAATCAGCCCCTAACCTGCCCCTTGCGGGCAATCTGATCACCCACCCACACCAATAGATCGCCCGCAGATCCGACATCAGATCACCACCCAAGCGCAGTGTTTCCATCTATTCTCTCCTCTAAACACCCACTAATTACCCATCAATCACCCATCAATCACTCCCTATCACCACCTGTCACTGTTACCTATCAGATCAGACCCTAATCTGCCCCTTGCGGGCACCCAATCGACCGCCTACACGCTCAGATTGCCCTCAGACCCCCCCTTATCAATTCGCCAGTGCAATATTTACATCTGTTCTCCCCTGTAATAACCCACTGATTACCTGTCAATCACCTATCAATCACCCATCAATCACCCCCTGTCACTGCCACCCATCAATCACCCCCTGTCACTGCCACCCATCAATCACCCGCTGTCACTGCCACCCATCAATCAGCCCCTAACCTGCCCCTTGCGGGCAAACTGATCACCCACCCACACCAATAGATCGCCCGCAGATCCGACATCAGATCACCACCCAAGCGCAGTGTTTCCATCTATTCTCTACCCTAAACACCCACTAATTACCCATCAATCACCCCCTGTCACTGCTACCTATCAGATTAGACCCCTATCTGCCCCTAGGGCACTCAATCACCCGCCCACACCCTCAGAATGCCCTCAGACCCCAGCCCTGATCACCTCGCCAGTGCATTGCTTGCATCCATTCCCCCCTCTAATCACACCTTGAGACACCCATCAATCACCTCCTGTCACCCCCTAGCACACCTACCCATCAGATCAGGCCCCAATTTGCCCCGTGTGGGCTCCTGATCACTCGGCCAAACCCTCAGACCCCCTTCCGATCACCTCCCCAGTGCATGGATTGCATCTATTTTCCCCTCTAACCACCCCCTGAGACACCCATCAATCACCTCCTGTCACCCCCCTAGCACTCCTATCCATCAGATCAGGCCCAATACAACCTGTCATCTAAAAGCCCACCCTGCTTATGACCGGTTCCACAAAATTCGCCCCCTCATAGACCACCTGTCATCAAAATTTGCAGATGCTTATACCCCTGAACAGTCATTTTGAGACATTTGGTTTCCAGACTACTCACGGTTTTGGGCCTGTAAAATGCCAGGGCGGTATAGGAACCCCACAAGTGACCCCATTTTAGAAAAAAAAGACACCCCAAGGTATTATGTTAGGTGTATGACGAGTTCATAGAAGATTTAATTTTTTGTCAAAAGTTAGCGGAAATTAATTTTTATTAGTTTTTTTTCACAAAGTGTCATTTTTCACTAACTTGTGACAAAAAATAAAATCTTCTATGAACTTGCCATACACCTAACGGAATACCTTGGGGTGTCTTCTTTCTAAAATGGGGTCACTTGTGGGGTTCCTATACTGCCCTGGCATTTTAGGGGCCCTAAACCGCGAGGAGTAGTCTAGAAAACAAATGCTTCAAAATGACCTGTGAATAGGACGTTGGGCCCCTTAGCGCACCTAGGCTGCAAAAAAGTGTCACACATGTGGTACCGCCGTACTCAGGAAAAGTAGTATAATGTGTTTTGGGGTGTATTTTTACACATACCCATGCTGGGTGGGAGAAATTTCTATGTAAATGGACAATTGTGTGTAAAAAAATCAAACAATTGTCATTTACAGAGATATTTCTCCCACTTAGCATGGGTATGTGTAAAAATACACCCCAAAACGCATTATACTACTTCTCCTGAGTACAGCGGTACCACATGTGTGGCACTTTTTTACACCCTAAGTACGCTAAGGGGCCCAAAGTCCAATGAGTACCTTTAGGATTTCACAGGTCATTTTGCGACATTTGGTTTCAAGACTACTCCTCACGGTTTAGGGCCCCTAAAATGCCAGGGCAGTATAGGAACCCCACAAATGACCCCATTCTAGAAAGAAGACACCCAAAGGTATTCCGTACGGAGTATGGTGAGTTCATAGAAGATTTTATTTTTTGTCACAAGTTAGCGGAAAATGACACTTTGTGAAAAAAAACTATTAAAATCAATTTCCGCTAACTTGTGACAAAAAAATAAAAACTTCTATGAACTCACCATACTCCTAACGGAATACCTTGGGGTGTCTTCTTTCTAAAATGGGGTCATTAGTGGGGTTCCTATACTGCCCTGGCATTTTAGGGGCCCTAAACCGTGAGGAGTAGTCTTGAAACAAAAATGACCTGTGAAATCCTAAAGGTACTCATTGGACTTTGGGCCCCTTAGCGTACTTAGGGTGTAAAAAAGTGCCACACATGTGGTACCGCCGTACTCAGGAGAAGTAGTATAATGCGTTTTGGGGTGTATTTTTACACATACCCATGCTAAGTGGGAGAAATATCTCTGTAAATGACAATTGTTTGATTTTTTTACACACAATTGTCCATTTACATAGAAATTTCTCCCACCCAGCATGGGTATGTGTAAAAATACACCCCAAAACACATTGTACTACTTCTCCCGAGTATGGCGATACCACATGTGTGGCACTTTTTTGCACCCTAAGTGCGCTAAAGGGCCCAAAGTCCAATGAGTACCTTTAGGATTTCACAGGTCATTTTGAGAAATTTCGTTTCAAGACTACTCCTCACGGTTTAGGGCCCCTAAAATGCCAGGGCAGTATAGGAACCCCACAAATGACCCCATTTTAGAAAGAAGACACCCCAAGGTATTCCGTTAGGAGTATGGTGAGTTCATAGAAGATTTTATTTTTTGTCAAAAGTTAGCGGAAATTGATTTTAATTGTGTTTTTTCACAAAGTGTCATTTTCCGCTAACTTGTGACAAAAAATAAAATCTTCTATGAACTCGCCATACTACTAACGGAATACCTTGGGGTGTCTTCTTTCTAAAATGGGGTCATTTGTGGGGTTCCTATACTGCCCTGGCATTTTAGGGGCCCTAAACCGTGAGGAGTAGTCTTGAAACGAAATTTCTCAAAATGACCTGTGAAATCCTAAAGGTACTCATTGGACTTTGGGCCCTTTAGCGCAGTTAGGGTGCAAAAAAGTGCCACACATGTGGTATCGCCGTACTCAGGAGAAGTAGTATAATGTGTTTTGTGGTGTATTTTTACACATACCCATGCTGAGTGGGAGAAATATCTCTGTAAATGGACAATTGTGTGTAAAAAAAATTAACAAATTGTCATTTACAGAGATATTTCTCCCACCCAGCATGGGTATGTGTAAAAATACACCTCAAAACACATTATACTACTTCTCCTGAGTACGGCAATACCACATGTGTGGCACTTTTTTGCAGCCTAACTGCGCTAAGGGGTCCAAAGTCCAATGAGCACCTTTAGGCTTTACAGGGGTGCTTACAATTTAGCACCCCCCAAAATGTCAGGACAGTAAACACACCCCACAAATGATCCCATTTTGGAAAGTAGACCCTTCAAGGTATTCAGAGAGGGGCATGGTGAGTCCGTGGCAGATTTCATTTTTTTTTGTCGCAAGTTAGAAGAAATAGAAACTTTTTTTTTTTTTTTTTTTCCTCACAAAGTGTCATTTTCCGCTTACTTGTGACAAAAAATAATATCTTCTATGAACTCACTATGCCTCTCAGTGAATACTTTGGGATGTCTTCTTTCCAAAATGGGGTCATTTGGGGGGTATTTATACTATCCTGGAATTCTAGCCCCTCATGAAACATGACAGGGGGTCAGAAAAGTCAGAGATGCTTGAAAATGGGAAAATTCACTTTTGGCACCATAGTTTGTAAACGCTATAACTTTTACCCAAACCAATAAATATACACTGAATGGGTTTTTTTTAATCAAAAACATGTTTGTCCACATTTTTCGCGCTGCATGTATACAGAAATTTTACTTTATTTGAAAAATGTCAGCACAGAAAGTTAAAAAAATCATTTTTTTGCCAAAATTCATGTCTTTTTTGATGAATATAATAAAAAGTAAAAATCGCAGGAGCAATCAAATAGCATCAAAAGAAAGCTTTATTAGTGACAAGAAAAGGAGCCAAAATTCATTTAGGTGGTAGGTTGTATGAGCGAGCAATAAACCGTGAAAGCTGCAGTGGTCTGAATGGAAAAAAAGTGGCCGGTCCTTAAGGGGTAGAAAGCCCTAGGTCCTCAAGTGGTTAAAGCTCCCCTCCGCAGCGCTTCCTGGCCTCCTTCCCCTTCCCTCCCTCTCCCTCCCCCTGTGAGCGGCGCAGGACGGATTTCCGTCCTGCGCCTGACGGGATAGGCCGTATATATGTAAACACCGGGGAAGATCTTCCCCGCGTGTTTACATTTACCCTGCGATCCGTGATCGGCGGCTCGCAGGGTGTTCACGGAGACACCCTCCGTGAACTGACATGGAACGGCCGTTTCCATGGAATCCACTTCAGGATTCAGGGGCGTACTTAAGCGTACGCAGAATCCTGAAGTGGTTAAGTTGAATTACTGAATAAATGGTCTTTTGCACAATTCATTTTTTAAGTTTCACCTATAATTGTCACTGTAACTTATAGGGCCTGATTCACAAAGCGGTGCTAACAGTTAGCACTCTGGTGAAAAGCCCTTTATCATGCCTAAACTCAGTTTAGGCATGATAAGTTTAGGTGTGATAAGTTTAGGTGTGATAAGTTTAGGCATGATAAGTTTAAGTACCAACTGGGTTAGCACCGCAGTGCACAGCTGATCCTAAGTTTTGCGCTAGCAAAGTCTGGTGCACTTCGCATAGCGTTTAATGGCGCTGCTTTGCGTGCGGGACTTTGCGTGCGATCTAAACTTATCTAAACTTATCTTGCCTAAACTTATCATGCCTAAACTTATCACGCCTAAACTGACTTTTCACCAGTGTGGTGCAATGGTTATCATGCCTAAAGTCTAGCACCGTTTTGTGAATCGAGCCCTTATTGTCTACCATTTTTATATGCACCAATGTCTGTATTGTTATGTCTGTAAGGAATGCACCCTTGTTTGTTTCTTCCATGGAAGATGATGGCGCTATAGAAATTCTTAATATTAATTTTGTAACCAGTTAAAAGGGAAATTTTGCCAAGTGCCATTGGACTGGTAATTTTTTTTTTTTTGTTGAGGGGGAAGGGTTAGTCTATTAGCACATTGGGTCGTAATTGATGGATGTATGCCTTCTTTCAATAGTCCAGAGAGACAAGACAATAGTCTGAAAGATCCAAGAATTATTAAAAAAAAAAAAGAGCAATAAATGTGTGGGAGAACTTTCTTTTTTTTGTTAGTACAGCAAATAGTAGAAACGCCCATTAGCAGATCATTGCACTTTGAATCTCCCAGGAGAAAGTTCACAATGGATCCGTTGCAATGTGCCTGTAAAGATGCATATTCTGTCATATCATTAAAGTGAACCTACGGACTAAAAATCTACTCAGCAGAACTGAAAAGGGCTTGGTGTTTCTTTAACAGTTTCACAGCATCAGAACTTTGTTTTTCTTACCAAAGCATAATTTTTAGCTGCATTTTTAGCTAATCGCCACCCAACAAAGAAAACTGCCCGGGCTTTTTTTCCCTGATGCTGTGCAAAGCATGATGAAATTTCCTATGTTGTTATTCATGTTGCCTAGAAACTGGGAGGGGTGATCAGCACACAGGACAGTTGGAACTGTGTCTCATGCTCCCTGTCACCTCCTTTCAACCAAAAAGATGGCTGCCCTCATGAAATCAAACATTTGCCTGTTCTTTCAAAACAGTGTGGGTAAGAGTTCCTCTAAGAAGATTAATTCAAGCACTTTCTTGACATTGTTTAACACAACAAAATTACTTTTCATGACAACCCCACAGTGGATATAGGGAACATAGTGATAGTAACAAAGGTAGAAAGAGAAGAAATTATACAGGTATGCCAGGTATTACAGATATTTAAACAATTTGTACACGGTGTTAAAGGGACCCTGCGCAGTGGGTTAAATTTAAAATTGGTACTTACTTTCCTCCAGCCCACCGTAGGCTGCGAGGTCCCCTGGCGTCCTCCTGGCTCCATTCCGGGTCCCGCTGGCGGCTCCGTTACTAGCAACACTCCAGTTGAGTGTTGGCCAAGCGCTTCCTGAACTGTGACGCTCCGCATCATCACACTGGCTGGCTTGACAGTCCTGCTCATGCGCGATTAATAGTTAGAAAACTGCGCATGCGCAGGACTGTCACGCTGGCCACCATGATGACGCGGAGCATCACAGTTCAGGAAGTATTGGGCCAACACTCAGCTGGAGTGTCGCTGGTTATGGAGCCGCCAGCGGGACCCAGAATGGAGTCAGGAGGACACTGGGGGACCTCACAGCCTATGGTGGGCTGGAGGAAGCCCCAGGTAAGTACCAAGTTTAAATTTAACCCACTGCTCAGGGTCCCTTTAATCATCTAAGAGAGGATTCAGAGTTCATCAAGTTTATGGCAGATGGGTAAAAGCTGGTTTTCAGTCTGTTTGTGTGTATGTGGATTGATCTAAAACATTTACCTGATGGGAGGAGCTCAAACAAGGTGTTTCCAGGGTGAGTGTTGTCCTTGATAATGTTTTTGTAAAGACACTTTTAATGCTGCTTGATATTGTTTTGGGCCATTCTCATACAGCAAATCTTGAATTGATCTTTAGGCTCTGATGAAGTGAATTTGGCTTACCTCCAGAAATTAACTTATGTTTAGTGAAAATACAAAAATATATGACATTTTTACAAAAATTATATATTTTTTTCTAGAAAATAAGTGAAAGTTACTTCGGCAGCATGGAGGCGTAGTGGTTAGCGCTCTCGCCTTGCAGCGCTGGGTTCAAATCCCAACAAGGTCAACATCTGCAAGGAGTTTGTATGTTCTCCCCATGTCTGCGTGGGTTTCTGAGATTCCTCCAGGCACTTCGGTTTCCTCCCATATCCTAAACACATAAAGATAAGTTAATTGGCTACCCCTAAATTGCCCCTAGACTATGATACATGCACTACACAATACATGCATAGACATATGACGATGGTAGGTGACTAGATTGTGAGCCCCTCTGAGGGATAGTTAGTGACAAGACTATATATAATCTGTACAGCACTGCGTAATATGTTGGCGCTATATAAATACTTAGAATAAATAAATAAAGTTAATCATGAATGTGAAAACATATATTTATAAAACTAACAGTTCTGAAAAAAATTTTTTTTAAACAAAAATGTGTATTTTATGAATATTCATTCTGTTTTCACAAATACCAGCAACAAAGAATTGCTATGACCTTTGTTCACATCACATTGCAAAGTTTTTTCTGTGTCATTTTTAGGAGCAGTTGTCATACTAAATAACTTGTAATATTATTTCAGGCCACATGGGATCTCAGGACTGATGATGTAACTAAGTCTTTGATTCTAATATCCGGGCCTAACAAGGGAAACTAATGTATTACTGTGTGTTGTACAAGCAAAAAAAAGGGTTGTCAAATACAAGCAGGAAATGTTTACCATTTCCTTGGCTTACTGCTTCTATCATCATTTAAATGCACTCTTCTTGTACTCATCTTTATTGAACTGTAAATGTCTATTAGCAGTATTATTATTTAGCATTTATACTTCATAGCACTGACATCTTCCACATTTATGCACAACAATTTACCAAGTACATAGTCATGTCACTAAAGCCTGGTACATACTTTCAATTATGACTTGCCAATCACTGACCAATTTTGCCATCTTCGTGTAGTACAAGAGTCTACCTACATAATCTGCTCATAGTATTCAATATCTGTTGACCTTCATACTACATAGAGGTGGTAAAATTGGTCAGTGATTGGCCAATCATATCTGAAATTGTGTACCAGGCTCAACTGTCCCTCAGAGAAGTTCAAAATCGAATCCCCACAATAGCAATATTTCCATTGTAGACTAGGGCCAATTTAAGGTTGAAGCCAATTAACTTACCAGTATGTTTTTGGAATGTGGGAACCGTTCCATTTTCCTGTATCTTTCAGTCATAGTTATCATAATTTGCCATTACCTATAATATATATATATATATATATATATATATATATACACATATACATATATATGTATATATATATATATATATATATATATATATATATATATATATATATATATATACACCGTATTTTCCGCCGTATAAGACACTCTGGAATATAAGACGCACCCAGGTTTACAGGGAAAAAACCAGGGGTAAGAAATATATACTTAACCTGGTGCGTCCATATTCCAGGAGTGTCTTGTACATGTTCTCCTCCAAATGGTGTCCTTCTATGTTCCCATATCTCCCCATGTGTCCTCCTGTATCCCCCATATGTCCTCCTGTCTGCCCCATGTGTCCTCCTGCGTCCCCCATGTGTCCTCCTGTCTGCCCATGTCTCCCCCATGTGTCCTCCTGTCTCCCTATGTGTCCTCCTGTCTCCCCCATGTGTCCTCCTGTCTGCCCCATGTGTCCTCCTGTCTCCCCATATGTCCTACTGTCTCTCCATGTGTCCTCATGTCTCCCCCATGTGTCCTCCTGTCCCCCCCCATGCGTCCTCCTGTCTTCCCCATGTTTCCTCCTGTCTCCCCATGTGTCCTCCTGTCTCCCCCCCATGTGTCCTCCTGTCCCCCCATGTGTCCTCCTGTATCCCCCATGTGTCCTGCTGTCTCCCCATGTGTCCTCCTGTGTCCCCATGTGTCCTCTTGTAACCCCCATATTTCCTCCTGTGTCCCCCATGTCTGCCCCATTTGTCCTCCCATGTCCCCCATGTCTGCCCCATGTGTCCTCCTGTGTCCTCGCATGTGCATGCAGTGATCCCAGCTCCCCACACGTGCCTCTGTTCCCTCCTCTTGTGTTTTCTGGCCCCCCTGGGTCTTTAGCAGCAGCTGCCTTACCTATCCGTAATGCCCGCGGGGATTGCAGACCTTTTCACAGCCGCGCAGTTTGCTCTAGTGATTGGCTAGTGATGATGACACAATCATCACAAGCCAATCACTAGTAAGCCACACGGATGTGAAGGAGGTCTGCAATCCCCGTGGGCATGGCGGAAAAAAGGATAAAGCAGCTGCTGCTAAACACCAGGGGGGGGGGGGGTTAAGTTGGGCAGGGAACACAAAGGGAGAAAGCAGAGGCACGCTGCAGGAACGCAGGCAGGGAATCCCTGGCGGGTCGCTGGTTTATATCGGCGGGCGTTCGTAAGTCAGGGATTCCCTGCCTTTGCCTTATAAGACGCAGGGGCTTTTTCTCCCCTTTGTTTGGGGAGAAAAATTGCGTCTCATACAGCGGGAAATACAGTATATATATATATATATCCTACTGATATTATAAATGGGAAAGTTCGGATGTTTGTATGTTTGTTACTTGATCACGCAAAAGTGGCTGCACGGATCTAAATGAAATTTGGCACACATATAGTACATTACCTAGAATAAAATATTAATACAAATTTCAATGGGAAAATGTAAACTGCAGCCATTCTTACACTGTTAATGGCAGGGAGGGTTCTCAGACTTTGCACAGTTGGTCGCTGGGTTACTAGGATTACTATTCAGAAAAGTGGTTTGAGCCTATAAAAGCCAATCAAAATTCACCTTTTTATTTTCAAGGGGAATATTTAATTGCTGCCGTTCTTGCACTGCAAATGGCACAAGCCTCAAACCTGGTACAGTTGTTCATTGAGTGATGGGTTCAAATTCAGAAAAGGGGTGGAGCCACAAACAGCCAATCAGATTTGTTTCATTTCAATGCAAATTATTGATGTGAAAGACCGCAAAGCTCACAAACCTGGTCACTGAGTAATTGAGTAATTGTGTGTAAGGGTTAGAAAAAGAGCGTGGAGCTAAAACCAGCCAAATGTATACCTGGGCAACGCCGGGCCATCAGCTAGTGTATGTATATATATATATTTCGATTGCGCGCCTCAGGCAGCAGCAGCTGCACAGTCTATCTGGACGGATATCCCCGTCCAGATAGACTTAAGTGGTTAAAGGGGTTCTGTGTGTTTTTTTGTTTTTTTTAAACTGACACTTACCTGGGGCTTCTACTGGCCCCCTGCAGCTGTCCTGTCCCGTTCCTCTATGATCCTCTATTCTCTGCCGCCGGTTACAGCCCAATTATATGACTAACTAGGTGAATGCAACTGCGCATGCGCGGCCATGATCGCGAGCGTTCTAGCTCCCGCTCGCGTCTCTGGGAGCCTACTGCACAGGCGCAGTACAAGAAAACTTCGTACTGCACCTGTGCAGGAGGCTCCCAGAGACGCGAGCGAAAGTGAAGACGTGCGTAGCCGCGGTCACGCAGGTGCAGTCGCATTCATCTACTTAGACGAATAATTGGTCGGTAACCGGCGGCGGGGAACAGGGGATCATAGAGGACAGCGTGGGCGGCTGCAGGTGGCAGGTAGAAGCCCCAGGTAAGTGTCAGTTTTTATTTTTTTAAAAACACAGAACTCCTTTAAATATGTTGTTATGAGTTCTGAGAGAACAATAAAGATTTTTGTTGTTGTTGTTTTTAAGCCTGCTTCACTTCAATGCAGACTCAGAGTTACAGAAAAACGAAGGCTAGGTGGGGCAACAAATCTTTAAATCAGATCAGATAGATGGGTTTAGAGATCAAGAAAAAATGGACGAGCACCATCAACAATATTGAATACACAAGGCCAATAGATATGCTAATCTTAATAATAATTTTTTTGATGTGTGCAGAAAGGCCAATAAATCAATATACTGCACCAGGAGAACAAGAATTGGCCCTACAAAACCGCACCACACAAAATGTAGAAAAGTACAAAATAGCCTTTATTGAACCATACAATAAATAAAACCATAAAAACAGGAGCACTATATCAATAATGAGGCCTTCAGTAAACAATTAGGTCAATCATAAACATGTGAATACACATAATAGTAATATGCTGTCCCGCAAACTACACCGGCAACCTGTAAAAAGATGTGAATGCACCAAAAGTACAGCTGAACACCCCGTAAGGAATGAACAGATTGAGGATGGGTGTGAAATGGGGATATAAACGTCTATCCCCTGTGCCAAATCTATCTAGCAAATGGTGGGGAAAGCACAGGCTTGTGCGCGGCTTCTTGCGGCAAATCGCGACGGCTCCAGCACACGCGCCCTCCTGTCCCGCTCCACCGGTAAGCACTCCTTTTCCGTGCACTTCACCACACGGATTCCGTGACTCCGGGCTCACAGCCCTATTCACTGCACTATCCACTCTTTGGGAGTCGTATTTGGCTCCCACAGGCACGCTGTATTCTATTGCTTCATCTGAAGCTCCTCTTCCCAGCACACACACGCCATCGGGCATCTCCACATGTTGTGCACAAGCCTGTGCTTTCCCCACCATTTGCTAGATAGATTTGGCACAGGGGATAGACGTTTATATCCCCATTTCACACCCATCCTCAATCTGTTCATTCCTTACAGTTCAGCTGTACTTTTGGTGCATTCACATCTTTTTACAGGTTGCCGGTGTAGTTTGCGGGACAGCATATTACTATTATGTGTATTCACATGTTTATGATTGACCTAATTGTTTACTGAGGACCTCATTATTGATATAGTGCTCCTGTTTTTATGGTTTTATTTATTGTATGGTTCAATAAAGGCTATTTTGTACTTTTCTACATTTTGTGTGGTGCGGTTTTGTAGGGCCAATTCTTGTTCTCCTGGTGCAGATAGATGGGTTTATCTTTTTTAACTATCACAAAATGTATAAAAACTGCACATTTATAAATTTACTGCATTTACTGCACAGTGATGCTGCTAACATGGTCTGCTTTTACTTTAACTAATAAATCATTATGTTAATTTTTTATTGTCTATTTTCAAACTCATTAATAAACAAAAAGATAATTATTATGTAGTTATTGCTATGGAGGAAAAAAGTTTTAGCTATTTGTTTAGGAAAGGGTTCTTTACAGTAAGAGTGATTAAAATGTGGAATGTATTGCCACAGGAAGTAGTTATGGCAAATTCTGCATCTGCGTTTAAGGGGGGCTTAGATGCTTTCCTTGCGTTGAAGACATCCATGGCTATAATTACAAGATAATACTTTTGGGGCTAATTGGACTATGCCTTGTAAGGGCTCTTCGCCTTCTTCTGTATCAACAGGGATATGTGAGGGGCAGACTAGTGTTGTACCTTATTTTCTGCTTAAACTTGATGGATGGATGTAATTTTTCATCCCAAATAACTATGCTTGTTTTACAAACATAAGACAGCAGCGCATTCTGTATCAAGAGAAACCGTGACCAAGGATTGAACTTCATCCCAATCTGTAGCTGATACCCTCTTTCCCATGAGAAATCTTTTCCTTCTCTCAAACCGATCATCAGGGGGCTCTGGATGGCTGATATTGTGGTGAAACCCCTCCCACAGTGTGATGTCGGGACCATGGTTCTGATATCACACTGTGGGAGTCTTGTTGCATTGTGGGAAATAACAGCTGTTTACAGCTGTTTCCAACTGCCAAAAAAAAAAAAAAAAACAGCATCTCCTTCCACTGACATCACCTGCCAGCAGTAAAAATGTCACCATGTGTTAAATGTCAGAATGTAAATCAGGAAGAGGAAAGATTTTACAACTGGCAAACAGTGACTAAATCTAAAAACTATTGTAAAAATGAAGCAATTTTTATTACCTTATTTTCACCGGAGTACCTCTTTAAATGAAAATTCTAGCTGCAGCTAAAGCCTCATGCAGACACTGGAGATATGTCAGCCAAAGTGATATTTTGCAATTGTTTCAGCCAACACCCTGCTAGCAGCTAGGGATGGCTTAGGCATACTAGGCCCACCTGAGCTGCTGTAGGAAGAAACAAATAGGCTTCCTGTAGTACTTGGGGACATAGTGGTCAAAATTTCCACTGAGGTTAATAGCTTAATAGGGGCCAGTTGACTATGCCATTTTTAATGAACTATCCTTTTTTTCGATCAGATCATTAATCAGAGCATTAAGGAATACCCAGACAGCTCATGGTGATCCAAGACCCCCTGGAATGTATAAATGGAAAGGAAACTGGAGGTTAGAGGCATATGGAAGGTGACATGTTTATTTCCTTTTAAATAATGCACATTGCCTGGCTGTCCTGCTTGTCCTCTGCATCTAATACTTTAAACCATAGACCCTGAACAAGCATACAGATCAGATGTCTATCTATCAGATGCTTGTTTCAGGATTCTGATGTAGACCCTACTAACCAGAAAGATCAGCAGGACTGCCAGGCAACTGGTATTGTTTAAAATGAAATAAATATGGCATCCTCCATAGGTCTCACACCTTGGGTTCACTTTAAAGACGCAAACAAGCCCTCTATTAAAAAGCAATGCTAAATGTAATTTTGCCTTCTTAAAACAGAAGGAATTTGCGATAATTCAGCTGTAAGTGAGCAACTTATAGCTGAATTATATTTAGCTCTGCAGACTCCTGTATTAAAGTATCCAGACCGTTCCTGATATTGAAACCAGTTGTGATCTGCCATGTTGATTGACCAGTTCTTTAAAGAAACAATCGATAAAGCAATCTTTAAGAATCAATTGGGCCCACCAGCTTCTCTGTTTTCACACCAGACAATCTGAAATATCTGATATTTAAAGATTATTTTTTACTAAAGTTGTACCAAGGGCACCTTAAAGAGAATCTGTACTCTGAAATTCTTACAATAAAAAGCATACCATTCTATTCATTATGTGCTCCTGGTCCCCTCTGTGCTGTTTCTGCCATTCTCTGCTGCAAACCTGGCTTGTAATTGCCAGTTTTAGGCAGTGTTTACAAACAAACTAACCAGCTTCTAATAGGCTCAGCTAAGCAGAGTGTGTTAGTCACACAGAGCCTGCAGGGGGTGTGTACAGCTTCTAGCTAATCACAAGCAGCCCTGCACATTCCAGTCTGACTGCCTCAGCCTGACTGTGCCGACTATAGAGAGAAGATTAGATCATATAACAGAGATAACACAGCTACTGTGCAATTAGGAAAAGCTGCAGTAAGCCAGACCACATTAGAAAAGGCATAGGAACTTATAGCATAGAAGAAATAAAGATAAACAATTTGTTACAGAGTCTCTTTAAAGAGACTCCGTAACAAAAATTGCATCCTGTTTTTTATCATCCTACATGTTCCAAAAGCTATTCTAATGTGTTCTGGCTAACTGCAGCACTTTCTACTATGACAGTCTCTGTAATAAATCAATGTATCTTTCCCCTGTCAGACTTGTCGGCCTGTGTCTGGAAGGCTGCCAAGTTCTTCAGTGTTGTGGTTCTGCTATGAACTCACTCTTTCTGGCCCCTCTATGCACACTGCCTGTGTGTTATTTCGATAAGAGAGAAGAGAGAAGTTTCTCTAATCAGCTGGATAGATCGTCCTCTGAGCTGGCTGGGCTTTCACATACTGAGGAATTACAAACAAGGGCAAAGCTGTTTGCAAGAAGAAAAGAGCAGCCTGAAACTTCAGTGCATGAGAACTGCAGGGGGAAAGAAACACACAAATGATCTCTTGAGATTCAAAAGGAATGCTGTATACAGCCTGCTTATGTATGGATGTATTTTCTATGTGTGGACATACTGTACATCAACCTACTTCCTGTTTTGGTGGCCATTTTGTTTGTTTACAAACAAACTTTTTAAAACTGTTTTTAACCACTTTTAATGCGGCGAGGAGCGGCGAAATTGTGACAGAGGGTAATAGGAGATGTCCCCTAAAGCACTGGTATGTTTACTTTTGAGCAATTTTAACAATACAGATTCTCTTTAAGAAAAATCAAAATCCAAGTAAGAGACAAAAACACACACACACAAAAAAAACAAATAATCATTTCAGCTGTCAAATGTGTCATGTCTGTTATTAGGCACCTGCAAAGGTGCCCTTCTGCTTATCATGTGTTACATGTGACATTACAGCCATAGAGATGGCTAGTGACATCAGGTCACCATGGTCACCTCATTCCTAAATCGGTATTAGCAGAGCCGGGACAAGGTCCTCCAGCACCCAAGGCTGAGACACCAAAGTGCGCCCCTCCATCCCTGCCACCCCAGCTGTTACACACTGATTGCTATTAGACTAAGAGGCGCCACAGGGCCCACAACCTCCCCAACACCTTAATATCTAGTTATCTGGCTTGCAATCACTGCCATGTATCCCCTTTTCTTATTTCTTTCTGCTTCAAACACAATTAGGAATGACAGCTGAATGAATTCTGCGCCCCCTCCTACACTGCGCCCTGAGGCTGGAGCCTCTCCAGCCTATGCCTCGGCCCGGCCCTGGGTATTAGAGTAGACAGTGCTGGCTAGAAGGGGAGTCATTGGTATAATTCCCTTGAGAAAAATATTAGGGAGCTAACCCTTATATTTATGGCTTGTACTATGTGTATCAGCATCATAGGTCAGTGATGGGGGAGTTATTCAAACAAGATACACATAAATGATCATCACAGGGTGGGAGAGTTATTATTTTTATTTAGTATATAGCACTGACATCTTCCGCAGCGCTGTACACAGTATATAGTATTATTACTAACTGTCCCTCAGAGGGGCTCACAATCTAATCCCTACCATAGTCCTATGTCTATGTATGTATTGCATAGTGTATGTATTGTAGTCTAGGGCCTAGTTAGTTGGAAGCCACTTAACTTATCTGTATGTTTTTGGCATGTGGGAGGAGTGCTTGGAGAAAAAACACGTAGACATGTGGGTAAATACAAACTCCATGCAGATAATGCCCTTGCTGGCATTTGAACCATGGACCTAGCACTCCAGGCCAAGAGTGCTATCTACTATGCCACCATGCAAACAAAATAATAAAAAAAAATTAAAGTTTTAAAGAATGTATAAAAACAAAACGTATAATAACAATATTGCACACATTTTTAAACTATCAGGGATAATAGTATTTGCCTTTTTAAGGCTGCAATTTTTCCTCTTGTGTTTATTCAGCCTACTCTACATGTTTTTAGTGCATACATTTTTATTTAGCGCTGTCTTCATTTTTGAGGTTTATATTTGTGTATTTATTGCTGTATTTATTCAGAGACTTATTACTGCCAGTACAACTGTCTGCCTTGCAATTTTCAGGTTATTTTGAGATTTGAATGTGTAAAATATTTTTCTCCTGAACTGTGAAAGTGTGTGGCGCACAGTAAAATAATAAAGATGTACATATAAAATGTTGGCTTTACAAAAGCTTTGTGTGGATACAGGTTTTCGCCTCCCAGTAGATGACTGGTAAAGTGGAACACATGTCAGTGGTTGAGAGTTTGGTTTGGCCAGTTTCCCTTTCAATCCATTTTTAGAATCCGTAGGTTGCAGCTGTGCTGCATTTTGGAAGCTGAAGCATAACAGGGTGGAGATTGTACAATGCAGCTTAGAAATAGCTTGAGCTATTTTATGACATAACTGGATTCAAGTGACCTGTATTAGAGTTCATGGCATTGTGCTGGTGATACAATAGCTTTGTCTCAGCATTATTTTCCTTTGTTTACTTTTTGTGTAAAACTGCAAAAATTTGATTGAAAATCAAGAGCACATAGAAATACAATACTATTCTCAGATGGGTGAAAAATATCAAATTGAGCATACTGTATAGACATGATGTCATTTATTCAGAAGAAACTAACTATACTGTATATCATGATGGCAACAGTGATGGTGATAATAATTAATAATAACAGCATTACTGATATGTTTAAAAATTCAGGCCCTGTTCACAGTGGTCAGTTGCATTGCAGAATAATTCTGCATGTCAACTCACTGTCCATACAATTCTGTTGGCCTGTTCACAGTAACGGATCACATTATTCTAACTCAATGCATGCAGGCATTGTCTTAACGAGGAACTCCAGTGAAAATAATGTAATAAAATAGTGCTTCATTTTTACTATAATTATGTATAAATGATTTAGTCAGTGTTTGCCCATTGTAAAATATTTTAAATCCCTGATTTACATTCTGACATTCATTACATGGTGACATTTTTACTGTTGGCAGGTGATGTAGCTGCTGCATGCTTTTTTGGCAGTTGGAAACAGCTGTAAACAGTTATTTCCCACAATGCAACAAGGTTTACAGACAGGAAACTGCCAGGAGTATCGCAGTGTCCTCAGAGTTTCTTGTGGGAGGGGATTCACCACGATATCAGTCATACAGCGCCCCCTGTGCCCTTGCTGCAGCTCCAGTGGCTCCCGGTCCTCTTTGGTGTATATGCCGACCTCGCCAGGTCGGCATCTACTGTGCCTGTACGAGTGCCGATGTCAATCACTCGCACTTGGACTGGAGTGTTCTGCGCAGGCGCAGTAGTTATGTGCCTGTGCAGAACACTCCAGACCACGTGCGAGTAATTGACAGCGGTGCTTGCGCAGGCACAGGCGCAGTAGATGCTGACCTGGTGAGGTTGGCATCTTCACTGGAGGGGAACGAGAGCCACCGGAGTTGTGGCGAGGGTACAGGACAGCTGCCAGGGGCTAGAGGAAGCCCCGAGGTAAGTAGAGCTTATTTTTTTATTTTGTATTGTTTATCCTGATGATTCCTTTAAAGTCTAAATCCAGTCTCCATTGCAGTGCACAATCATTATGGCACGTGAGTTATGCAACAGACCATTGTGAACCTAGCCTGAAGGTGTGGACTGGGCCATGTGTTTTTTTTTATTAACTGCAACATAAGTCAATCTTATGTGTGCCACACATGTACCAATTTTAGAAGGATCGGTTTTCTTTGCATTCAGGATTTGTCATGCACATTTGCAATCCAAAACAACCACAAAAAATTGTTTTGGAGGACAATTATCCATAGCATGTTTGTATTTTTTAGAAGAACTTTAAAGTATTTGAATATGAAGAGTTCTTTGCTATCAGAAAAGATGGCTCTGGATCTTAAGGGGCCAGAGGCTACAGGTCCCAAAAGGGTTGATTTATAAATTATTAGTCGATGTTTGCCCACTGTAAAACTCTCTCACCCTGACTTACATTTTTAATTTATCAATTTATCATAGATGGTGACATCTTTACTGTTGGCAAGGTGCATCACTCTGGAATGTTTGTTTGGTGTGAAGTGAGCAGAAATAATACCTGGTCTCCCAGAGTGCACTGGGAGGAGAAGCCTGTGTGACATCATAGCCCAAGTTAAGCATCACTAGGAGATTGGGGTTTCATATCAATATACAACATTATATAGATATAGGAAGTGTTTTTGATGCGGAAACTAAGATAATGTAAAATTAGATATTTTCCTGAATAATTTACTACATTCTACTGTGTGTCACTGCGGTTCCTCTCAACCCATTAGCAGCTTTAAAAGAGTTATCTCATTTGAGATAATGCACTGCTTTTGACCTCAGCTCGGCAGAACTCCTGGTGCTGTAAATCTTGGAATGCTTTGATCTCTCACTCCTAGCAGAAAATATGGAAACTGAAGTCCTCTGTTATTGTCTCACACTGCCCCTAGTGACAAGTGGCCATAAATACACATTACAGCAGTACTTACTAGAAGCAGGGAAATGTAACAAATAAGACATTTAAAAAATGTGCTAAAATAAATTGGCCAGGAGCACTTACAAGCCTCTAAATAAATTGGCTGCTAAAGAGTTAAATAAAAGTTATTTTCTTAAAATATAATTATAATGTAGTACATGTTGATTGGTTAGTCCAGAGTTTCTCAATGTAGTTATAAGACTGCAAAACACAAAACTAAATTGTATTTACGCCAACCCAGATGAAACTAACAAAGGGATGGAATGAATCAGGGTGAAGAACCGAGGAAGGAAAAGTTGTGTGAAATGCAAGAATAAAGCAGAAAATGAGCCATTCAAATTGTACAAATGCCCAAAGGTTAATGATTAAGTGCATTAAGAGTCTTATGTAAGAACGACCTATAGCAGTGGCAGTGGTGGGGGAATAAAACAGTTCCATGCTTGGTATTTGATACTATATTTGTAGTTGAATAAAACTAGACGAATATATCAAACAAATTATTCTATTTGGCCATGTATTTATTGAAAAAGAAAGATACAATAATATATCTGCATGTGAACTTTGCCTCAGTATTTGGTGTGATCGCCTTGGCAAGCAATAACTGCAAAATAAACATTTGCAATAACTGTTTCTCAGTCATGTATATAGACTGAGAGAAATTTTAGCCCACTCACTCATACAGAACAGCTTCAGCAGTTGGATGTTGGTGTATTTCCTCACAGGAATTGCTCACTATTGGTCTTTCCACAACAATTCAATTAGATCAAGGTCAGGACTCTTCCAGAACATTCACTTAATTTTTTTATTTTTTTGGTGGAACCACTTGTGTGTTTAGGATCATTGTCTTGCTGCAGAGTACATTGTCTGGATATTCTGCTTACAGACAGATGTTTTGACATTTTCCTTTGCAATTTTCTAGTATAGTTCTGAGCTCATTGTTCCCATACCCACTACCATGTTTTACTCATGGGATAAGGTTCTTGTGCAGGAATTGACTGATTTCAATTCCATTTCCATTGACTGCGAAGCAGCACTTAAACCCAGACAAAAGCAGTAGTGTGTTTTATTGTAAATGCAAAAAAATGTGATACATGGGTTTATGGTCTAAGGCATTTCCCCAAACACAGGAAGAAGCGCATGTGGGGTGAATAAGGCTGTATCCAAGAAGCAATTTTTGCAATAATTTTTTTCACATTTAACAATCGTTTTCATGGTATCACGCAACAATGTTTAACAAAACTTTGTTAAAGGATGTTTAACTGTGTTCAAGAACAAGAAGAAAAGGGCAGTGCAGTTCCAATGGAACAATACTGCAGTCAGGGGGCAGGGGCTGGTCCTGTGGCCCTAAATGATGAACAAGACATAATAAGTAGTTAGCCCCGGCAGAACAGCAACCAGGCTGTGAATGGATATTGCCCGCTGATAGCCGTGATGACAAATCACAAGGTGCAACGGTAGTGAGCGGATGTGTGTAATTAAGTACAGTACAATCTGTCATATCAACCGCTCCTGCAGCAAGCCTGTTCCCACATTCACTCTGCATTCTTTGTTTTTCAATTAATCCCGATATCCTACAACGAGTGGCTGCTCATGTATCTGACAACAGGGCTTCTAAGTCATGTGACCTGTGAGTTATTGGATTTGTTCCACTTTACATCTCAGCACATACCAACAGTATCTTCTTGCTAACCTGTCATGTGAGTGTATTACGTGATATACTCACATGACAGGTTAGCAGGAAGAGGAGCTGGAGGAGGAAGAAGAGAGAGCAGGCCCTCTACTGTTGGCATTTGGTGAGATGCAAAGTGGAACGCTTCCAGGAAGTTACAGGTCACGTGTCGGATACAGAAGCAGCCGCACATTGTAGGGTATAGGGATTACTTGAAAAACAAAGATTGCGGAGTGGATGTTTAACAATGCATTACCACCCGCGTTGACCACTCGTATTGAACGACCGTCATGTTGGATCACTGAGTGCACACATAGCAGAAACGCTAGCGTAGTGTAAAACGCTGTCTTTTATGCAGCAATGTTTATCTATGGGACGCAGAAGAAGCTGCGTTGCACTGCGTTTTTACAGTATGCATTTCGCAAACGCTGGTAGAGTTGCATATTATCCAGGATGGCTGCCAAAACGCACATAATGAAAGTCTATGGTAACGCATATGCATAGCATTTGCATGCGTTTTTAATGTGTTTTTGATTCAAAATGTGTAATGTGTTTTTGATGCTACTCTGATGTGTTTCCGCTTCCGGTTGTCTTTCTAGTGATTTGCATAAATTTATATATTAAAAAAAACACATACAAAACGCATAAACGCATTTACATTAGCAAATCGCAAACGCAGTAAAAACGTAATAGAAAATCGCAGTGGCACCATCCACAAACACTACTTTTTCTTGCTATGTCATATGTGAACCCAGCCTGAATCAGCAGTCAAATTTGGCTCCATTCCTCCCATTTACATTCCTTACCACAAATACAAACAACACTTCTAGATCAGGCCAGATGGAGTGTGGAACGATAGTTTGTCGGCGGAGATCCCTGATCCATCTGCCTGTCTGTACTTACCTTGAAAGTGCCTGTGGGTACTTACCTTACAAGTGTTCTTAATCCATTCATTACAGGTTTTCTTTAAAGTAGAGGGCTGCTATAGCAACATAGGTGGGAGCTATTGTGGCTGGGAACGCGAAGAATCACTCGCGTTCCCAGCCTGTCGGGTCCTGATGCCGAAACCGGAAGTGGTCGCCGGCTGGACCAGGAGGATCGGAGGGACACGTCGAGGGCACCGATCAGCTGCAGGGGGCTGAGGAAAGCCCCAGGTGAGTAGAACTCATTTTTTTTTCTTTTACACTTAAGGGTCACTTTAAAAATGAACATCAGAAGAGAAGCTTTCTGATATCTGTTTATACAGGTTCACTTTAAATGTTTTACTTCTGACTTTTCATACTCGGCCATTTCCGTAATTTATTTTATTTATTCATTTTACTTTGTTTTGTTTATGTTATCCCTCCCCTTCATATATCACCTTGCTGAAGGTCTGGAGATCGTCTTCTTAGATTTACTACAGAACATTCCAAACCAATCATCAGCAGGTGTCATCTGACAAACACAATATCACTTGCCAACAAAAAAAGATTCTGGCTAAAAATAAATGAATGAACAGAAATCATTGTGGCTTGTAATATCTGCTGCCTGTACAGTAATACGCTAGACAGAATAATCTAGGAATTCCAATGTTTTAAATACTGAGATATAGAAGACTTAAAGGGAACCTGAAGCGAGTAAAGTTATTTAAAATAAACACATGACGTAGCTGCAAATTAATATTACATACTTACCTTACCGTCCGTTTCTTCTCAGAAGCTCAGCATTTTCTTCTTACAGTGATCCCTTCCAGTTCTGACAATATTTTGTCAGAACTGAAATATACCAGTTGCTGTCAGTTATATATCAGCAGCTGTCAGTTACAACTGAATGTGCAAGCTAATGTCCATGTTTCCCTATGGCTCATGTGGGTGATATTACAGTTGAACAGTGTGCTGATCAGGAAGCTGTTATGGGGTTATGGCCATTTTTAAAATGGAGGATGGAGAATTCCATTGATCACAGTGAACAAATGGGATGCAGGAGAGGAGAGAGAGATTGAGGAGTAGACTACACAGGTGGTAAGTATGACCGGAGTATGGTTATTTTGACTTTTTATTTTCAGTTCAGATTCTGAGTTATACTGTACTGAAAATTATGCAATAAAAGTGATACCCATCTGTTACTGCTCTTAGGTTTTGGGAAATAGAACGTACAGTAATCAATAGAAATCTGACATAACTGTCAGGTTTTGGACTAGTTAATCTCCTCATGGGAGATTTTCAGGGTTTTCTTTATTTTCAAAAGCACATGGGTGGAGCCAAATGTACATGAACTTAACAGCGGTCTAAGTAGGCCTGCACAGCAAAATGTTGAATGAAGCCCTCCTCTCCATTAATACAATAAATAAATGCAGCATATCATTTAAACAAGCAGTGCGACTTAAACATAGCTAGGCAGAGTTACCTGGTATTTGTGCTGGATGGTATGGACTTCTGCTGGGCAGGCTGGCCTGCTACCAGGTTGTCTGGCAGTCCCGCCATAGCATTGCCTGACCTTCTAGTGGACCCCCTCCCATGCTCCCATGAGCCTTCCATTGAGGCACCACAACTCCCAGCATGTCCCCATAGAATAACGACAGCTCCTTGCATACCCCCATAAAGACACCAGAGCACCCAGCATGGCACCACAGCAACCAGCATACCCCATAAATAAATCACAGCTCCCAGTATGCCTGCCATTGAGGCACCTCAGCTCCCAGCATGCCCCCATAATGGCTCCACAGCTCTGCCTGGGGGACATCTGGGGCACCTCAGATAATAGATCAGTGGCACGTGCCATGGATCTTTGGGGCTAGCAATGCCCCTGGCTATGTGAAGGAGTGTGGATGAAGGGCTTCTCATATAAAATGCTGTAAGTGCACATACTGATCTAAACACTAAGTTCATATGATCCTGTGATGCTCCAAGTTCCCGCTGGTGTAAGCAAAGCCTTCAGTCACGTTCAGTGAAAGCTCTGCTAATGAGTCCAGCCATGGCAGCTAAGGAGTGTAAATGAAGGATCACTTCTGGGTTGTGTAAACAGTATTTGGGCTTGTTTTTAAGTCAAGATGAATTTTGCCTGATGTGAAAACCGGCTTATCTGAGAAATTATGTGTAAAAGAGATGTTTGATTAAATGAGCCTCCATTTTTCCTCTTCAGTTTTACTTGTGTATGCAATGACACATGAAGGGGTAGAATCACTACACAGCAGTAGGCAAAATAACGTGTGTAAATTCTTAGGCACGATGAGTAGGGTGTAATGTGTTGCATGTAATGTAATCTACTCCTGCTTCTAACTTCATCCAGGTCCGGCGCTACCATAGAGGCAAAGAGGGCAATTGCCCCAGAGCCTATAGGAGCCACCAAGGTGTCTCCCTTCAACTTAAATTTTGCTTCCCGGGTCCTCTGCATAGTCTTTGGCAGAGTATCGTCTCGCCTGTGCTGACGGGTGCACCTCTGTCAGTCTGTGGCTCCGTGCATCTCCCATCTTCATCAACCGCTGGCTGCATCTTCTCTGTGACCCACAGCAAGTTATTATGAAGTCAGGAAGTGCATGAAACTACAGACTGATAGAAGAAAGCTCAGGGGCCCTGCAGGGAAATATGGCTGCAACAAAGGGCCCCTAATGCCGCTTTTTGGTCGGGTGGTGTCTGTTGTCGATCACCTGGTTAATTTTGCCCAGGGGCCCCATTGTTACTAGAACCGGCCCTGACTGCATCCAATAAGATTTAGGGTTTCTGCTCAGTGAGCAACCCCTGATCCATTCAGATACAGTACATGTTCCATTGTGGTTATGCTCAGCGGTTGGCCCTGACACCCACTTAGCAGCGGTCTTTTCAACAGGATGCATCTTGCACCCATTTTAACTGCTCATCCAAACAATATGTTATTGTCTATTTTGGTAAGATGGTCAATCAGAAGCAAATAGTTTTCAACTGAATGCAAATTGTATATAGCTTGAAATTGGCAGCAAGAAGTAAATCAATTGGTCCAGTTTCAAGCTGCAATTTTCATGCAAGAAGTAGGCATTTGCATTTAATTGACTAGGTCTGATACTTTGTCTGTTTATTGCAGCTTTTTAATCATTTGTCTTGGATCTGTTTTTAAATGCCCTCCTTTGCAAAGTGACTTTTTTTTTATTTATGCTGCAACATCTCTGCATATTGTTGGACACTGATGCTCTCCTTGCTTCTCACTTGATATAGATGTGGTTACACTATGGGACAGGATTCTTCAGGCCGTGCTAATGTGGATGTGGTAGGGCAGTAAGGATCTACACCAGCAGTGAGGAACTTAAAGTGTACCAGAGATGAGATTGAATAAAAGTTTTATACATACCTGAGGCTTCCTCCAGCCCCATGCGCACGGATTGCTCCCACGCCGCCATGCTCTGCTGCCTGCTGCTCCGGTACTGGGTCCCGAAACTTCAGTGAGTCGCAGCCAGTCTGTGCAAGAGAAGTGCACCCTCTACGTATCTCTCCGGCGGCCTCCGGAGAGATACATAGAGAGTGCACTTCTCTTGCGCAGACTGGCCACAACTGGCACAACTTACGGGACCCAGTACCGGAGCTGGAGAAAGCTGACACGGCGGCGTGGGAGCAATCCGTGCGCATGGGGCTGGAGGAAGCCTCAGGTATGTATAAAACTTTTATTCAATCTCATCTCTGGTTTCCTTTAAAAAGAGGTAACTATCACAGCTGGCAATTTATAATTTCAGCTCTGTGTAGCAGCTGGCAACTTCCAAGTTCATGTACCCAGATTTGCCCAAAGTTTACCGTCATCAATCATTTCAAGGATGTATTAGCTCTCAGGTTGGGGGTTTTGTTAGTTCTGTGTTCTGAATTTTGGTGTATCAATTCACTCATCCTGAATTTAAAAAGTTGCTCCGTCCAACTGCCAAATAAGCGTGCAGTGAGCACGGAGGCTGTCCAGCATCTTTTTTGTATATCTTTCTCAAGGAGTGTCTTTATAAAGAATAAAGGCCATGCTGAGAATCCCCAATGGAGAGATGGACTAGCCGAAAACCTGTCGGTAATGTCAGATTTCTACTAAGTACTGTAAGGGCTGGAACCCACAGGAGCGCTTTTGGCAGCGTTTTGGCAGCACTGCGATACGCTAGCAGTTTGCCAAAACGCTGGGCTAATGTTAATGGATGGGGCAACTTCCACAGGAGCGTTTGCGTTTCCCAGAAACGCAAACGCAGGACCTGCAGCATTTTGGGAGCGTTAGCGCTTCAATGTAAAGTATTGAAACGCTAGCAGAAACGCTCAGCAAAACCTAAACTGAGCGGTTTTGCTAGCGTTTTGCGGTTCAGCACACTGTAACAAAATGAAAAATAATTCACAGGACCAATCAGGATAAAAACGCAAAACGCAAAACGCTAGGCACCCGCTGTGGAAAAAAATACAATGTTGCAAAACACGACCAAAAACGCGCATGAATCCGCTTGCAAACCGCTCAGACAAAACGCTAGTGGTTGCGTTTTGCGTTTGCTGATTTCAGTGGGTTCCAGGCCTTAGGCTGCTTACACACAGGGATGTTACAGGCACACGTCAGTGCGCCTGTAACGCTCCCCCAACGCACAGCAATGTAACACAAGTGGGCTGTTCACACAGCCCACGTTGCGCTACATGTAACGCTGCACGTCCTCCCGAAAGTGCAGCATGCTACGGCGTTAGAGCGGCTTAAGCCGCGTTAGACTGTCTGCACATGCGCAGTCAGGTTGGGGAGGAGCGGAGAGCGGCCAGGCACATGGCTAATTAATATTCACTGCACGTTGTGACGTGCAGTGTTTACTTCCTGGAGCGGCTGCTCTGTGCGGTAATTGGCCAGCGGGACCACGTGATGCCGCATGCGCACAAGAGTACGCATCACGGCATCACGGACGCCAGAGTGAGCTGCACAACGCGGCTCACTCTGACGTCCACATAGAAGAGCACCAGGCGTCGCGTTAGGTGCACGTTGCACCTAACGCAACGTCTTAGTGTGCAAGTAGCCTAAGTGACAACAACATAGGAGAAAAGTAATTTATGGCTCATTTTACTCTGGAAGAAACATGCTTCTTATTTGTATGTGTTTACATGGATTTTAAATCTTGAGATTTTTGCAACAGTGGTCCTTTAATCTTTGCTACACATTTTCTTATATTAAAACATGACCCATCATAAATTATTTACTTTCGATAACTCTGGGACATATAGGGCTTGATTCACTAAGACAAATAGCATGCCTTATCAGAGATAACACGCCTTATCAAAGTTAACATGCCTTATCAGAGTAGCATAGCGAGCGCTCAGGGGCGTATCTGGGTAATATAGAGTCTATGGCAAACACTGAAATTGTGCCCCCCCTCCCCCCCGGTCAAAGCCCTCTTACCCTCTACATGCAAGCATCCTTTCTAGCATGCATGTGTTATAATTGCCTGTGTTTTTGGGCTCGGGATATTTCTAAAGAAACTTTTTTTTGGAAATATCGCTTCCTATACCCTCTCTGTCCTCTTTTATAATATTAAGCCAAGTGCGCCCTACATGCATAAATTAAGTAACCATGTTCCCCAGATAATAATAAAAGAATTCATCTTATTTGAGGTCTGAGTAATGGCGGTGCAACACAGGAGCAACACAGGAGCAACACAGGAGCACCCCTCTGGATACGCCTCTGCGAGCGCTACGAACCTGCAGGGGTTCAGGGCAGGACAAGTCATTGGCAATTAGCAGGCATAAGTTCGTAGCGCTAGCTATGCTACTCTGATAAGGTGTGTTAACTTTGATAAGGCATGCTATTTGTCTTAGTGAATAAAGCCCTAAGGATAAACTATGTTGTTTGGTTGTTTTCAATATGCTTTTAAAGTGTTTTAAACTACATATGTTTATACAATACTGTAACATTTCACAGCAAAAAAACAAATAGCGTGAAAGAGGCCGATCCCGCAGGACCGCGTAACGCCAATTGGCATCAAGTCCTGGGGGCATGTTGTGCAGCAGATCATGCGTACCGATGTGCGCGCATCTCTGCTGGTGATCGTCGCTAGGAGACTGTTAGACAGCAAAGAGACTGGTTCACCGTCTATTTACACTGTACAGCGCTGCGATCTACGGCAGCGCTGTGCTGGGGACAACCGTGTCACTCGGCTATCCCCCTGGGAGGCTCAGGAGCAATCAGCTCTCATAGGCTGATGCCTATGAGAGACGATCACTGTCATTGGCTGGCGGGGGAAGTGAGAGAGTGAGGGAAAAAATAATAAAAAATAGGTACATTTATTTAAAAAAATAAACAAAAATTACACAAATAAATAAATAAACATTGGGGGAGCGATCAGAGCCCACCAATAGAAATCTCTGTTGGTGGGCAGAAAAGGGGGGGGGGGGGGGATCATTTGTGTGCTGCATGGTATGGCTCTGCAGCAAGCTTTTAAAGCTGCAGATCTCAAAATTGTAAAAAATAGCATGGTCACTAGGGGGGGTGTAAGCCTATGGTCCTGAAGTGGTTAATAAGTACAAAATATTTTCGCCACTGGTGGATACAGTTACAATATTTTGGTACTTCTGGTATGTGATACAGTTTTCAGCATTGTTATCTTTTTCTCTCTCTATCAATTGTATAACCCTTATGCCTCTTTTCCACCTGCACGGATTCTGGACAGGTTTTCGGCAACAGTGATACAATCGACGTCAGAAAGTGCAAAGACCGCACTTTATTTGTATTTATTTATTGTATTTATAAAGCGCCCACATATTACGCAATGCTGATCTTCTGATGCTTCCATTCATGTGCATGGTTGCCTGCACTTCTGCACAATTGCGATCCCATTCATTACAAGTGAATGGGATCTCAATTTCATCAAGGAAAATCGTGGAGCTACCCAGTGCCATGTGTTGCGGCGGCCACAAGTAAACTGCTCCCCCCGGCCTCATGGTAACCCTTCCTGATGCCTATCCTGAACCTTCTAACTATAACATCTAAAGTTATCGACCTCCTAACCCTCCAAATCTATTCCTAAACCTAACTGGTACCACCAGATCTACAGCTAACAGGCTATGGGGGAAGCTGGGGAAGGGGGCAAAATCTAAACTACGGCAGAAAAACCCTGAAGTCCCAGCAACAACTACCATTATAGATGAATCAATTAATCCCCGGCAACCTTGTGCCTCCCCCACTACACACACACACACACACACACGCACGCACGCACGCACGCGCACACACACACACACACACACACACTCATACACACAGTCACTGCTAGAATCCCCTCATTGTCACACTAGTTATGTTATTCCAGAGTGACAGGACCCTGAATATAGGGGCTGACACAACCTGCTTTGCTTTACTAATACACTCTGACTTTGCAATGTGTTTTCTTGTGGCAAGCTAAAATCTAAAAATGTAGTTTGGTCACCTAAGAGTCGGGAGTGGGAACTCCAAACAGAAAGGAATCAGCATACAAAAACATCCCTTGATTAATCCAAAATAAACTTGTAAATTGAGTGAAGAGCCCAGCTTGCCCTCATTAATGACATATTATATATCTAAATAGTTTATAGAGCGCTTACAGGACGGTATTTTAGTCAAAGCTCTGTGAACCAGAGAAGGTGTCAGCAAAGTCACAAAATGTACCGTATTAAACACAGAATGCTGCTTACGATTCATGCTCCATTTCCTGAAAGAAAACCTGCTCTTGGAATTTTGGCCTATCTCGATGGTCCCCACCCTGCATACTCCCACTATACGCCAGTTTACTTTAGTTATCCTGACTTTCCTAATATCTTCCACAAGAGTGTCACTGTGCTGGTGCAAGGTAATATGACATTCCATCTGCAATGCAGTAAAAGCAGAAGGAGGACTGAGTACAGTGTGTCATGAAATCCTTTCAGATTGTAAAAACGCAGCTGTGGCATTCAAACTATGTTTATTTTTCTAATGAATTACTTTGCAGTGTTCAATTATATTTAATTTTCTACACATCTTGGCTGGTTTCCTTTAATAAATACTGGGCAGTCACTTGAGTTAATCATTATCATATGACAAAAGATGGTAAATAAAAAAAGTATTTCCAAAGTAAAAAATGTGTTTTCTTCTGTATGCTCAATTAAGAGAAATGGTTACAATTGTGTGTGTGATTTATTAAGGTCGTACACTCCCTTGCTGAGCTGTCAGTCTCCAGAGAAGCAGCAGAAATGCTAGCAGTGGCCGTGAATCACGGTGTGTGCAGTGTGTGAAATGTATGTGCCTGGCTGGCTTAGGACTCTGAGCAGGCAGACTCACTAGACTAGCTCATGCCTTGTAGCAAACTAGCAATATGTTTTTTATGAATGTACATACCCACAACTCGGAGCTAGAGATTTTAGGGCTGGTTTAAAAGCACTTTTTCGGTGCTAAATATTATGGGACTGTATAAAAGAGGAAATGTAGTAAAAATAACATAATTAATTGCAATCACATTGCTTTTTTTTTTTTTTTTTTTTTACACAATATTATTTAAAAATTATTTATTCAGTGTTTGCCCATTGTAAAATACTTCCTCTCCCTGATTTACTTTCTGAAATTGATCACAGGCAGCCACATCTTTAGTACTGGCAGGTAATCGCTGCGGAATGTTAGTTTACTGAAAGATATACAGTAATGTCAACAGAAAAGATCTCTGGTGTCCCAGAATGCCCAGGGGTGGAGAATTCCACATGATAAACAGCCTAGTCTAAGCCGTAGTGGGAGGATAAACACCAGATCAGTGAAAGTGAGAATACAGGAACACAGAGAATATATTCGTGGCTTTAAGCCGGGGGTGAAGGCCTGCGACACCCCAGTGGCCAGACATTTTTTTGATCGTGGACATGGGGTGTCGCAGCTTCGCTGGCTGGTGTTGGATCACGTCCTACCTCTCCATAGAGGGGGAGATAGAGAAAAGATCTTATGACAGAAAGAGGCAAGGTGGATGCGTAGATTAGATACGATCTCCCCTAAGGGGATGAATGAAATGTTTAGCCTTAAATGCTTCCTTTAATAATATGTGATAAACTTATGTATATGCTATTTCTCCCCCCTTTTCCTCAGATCCTGTTGGGAGATTGCTCCATCGGACACTCTGGGGATATCGGTTGGAGGGTGGTAAGAGAAAGGAAAAAGAGACAAAAAGGACACTGTTTTGTTATAATGTTGTTGTATTTACTGATGAGGTAGTTACCTATGGAATTTAGTGTACGTGATATGTAGTCAGGTTCAATGGGTAGACACTTTTGTAGTGCCCTGTATTTCCCCAAAGGGGGATTTGAGAATAGGATTGTCACTTAAGGGTTAATGATCAGTTGGGCTGGTCAGCTGACTAAGGAAGAGGTGGTGCAATGAAGGGTGTTGTTATTGGGTAATCTATTTAAACACTGTGAACCATTGTAAGCATGTACACCTGATGAAGGGGATGTCCCCGAAACATGTCGTGTAATTGCTAAATGATTCGATAAATGCAAGTTTTGGAAGCCAGTTGAGTGCCTTCTCCTTATTGATGAAAATTGTGCTGTGTGTGGAGTGGTGACCCATGGGAGAATTGAGCACCGGCGACCCGGGCTGAGCTAGGCCTGTGGAGGAGGTTACCCAGGGGAACCAACCTTTGGGAGGATCAGCCTCAGTGGGAGCCTCAGTGTCATATCATAAAGATTAACTTAGTGGCAGGACAGGGATACATATCAATATACAGCAATATATAACTATAAGGGCCCAAATGTAATTTACTTTTCTGACATTTCTCCTAGGAGATACATTTTCATCTTCTATTTAAAATAACTTGACACTCCCTGGTGTCTCCATGGCAGCATACTATTGGGTATTACTCCGCCCCCCCTACCCCAAACAGTATGCTTCCATGGAGATACACCGGGAAAGGAAAATTACCGTTAGGTGATTAGAATCATTTTCCTATTTCCCTGGTGTCTCCATGGAAGAATACTACTTGGGGTAGGGGGCGGAGTAATACTCAGTTGTATGCTGCCATGGAGATACACCAGAAAAGGAAAATTACCATTAGGTGAGTATAATAATTTCCCTATTTTCAGCACTCTGCAATTGAAAAAGTACCAAAAAGTAGGTGGAAGGGAATTTTGAAAATTATTTTGAGTATTTTCTTGCTCGCTGGTGGCTTAAAGTGTACCTGAGATCAATGATTATGCTGTATTTATACTTACCTGGGGCTTCCTCCTGTCCCATGAGGTTCATGGAGTCCTTTGCCATTCTCTCCAGCGGCTATTCTATCTGGCCCGGTAATCCGTCTAGTCGCAGCCAGACGTGCCCCTTCGGCGCATGCGCAGGTTGGCCGCGTGTACGCCCCTGTCAGGCTCCCGTGCCTGGCAGCTTTCTGCTCTTACCCAGGCACAGAACGCACCCGGCAGCGGAAGCGCAACAGGAAGCACAAGCGCAGGAAAGCCATGCATGAGCTGAAGAGCTTAGCGGGCCCGATTACTAGGCCAGATAGCAACAGAATGGAGGTGCCGCGGAGGAGGGCGAGGGACTCCGTAGACCTCATGGGGCAGGCGGAAACCCCAGGTAAGTATAAATACAGGATAATCGTTGATCTCAGGTTCACTTTAAAATACATTTTATTGACAAGTTTGAAAATATCACCTAGGAGAAAACACAGGAGAAAACGTTACTTGCATATGGGTCTACTGGTGTTTCTGATACTTTTAACATAAAGGTGGGTATCCTGAATTATTTATTGCATACTTACATATTTCGTTACTGTTCCTCTCCTCTTTAGTCTCGTTGGCGGCCGGTAACCCTGAGCTAAAGTCGGGGCAAAAAAAACGCAGTTCAAAGCAGTAACCTCGACCTACACTCGGGGTAGCCGAGGTTCTAAGCAAGGCAATGACTGCAGCGGGCGTTTCAACTCACCTCCTGTGGGATCCCGACGGCGGTCTCCATTCTTCTTCCTCTCCTCTGAGGCTCTGCTTCCCCCTTGTGAGATCACCGTCTGTCACCATGATGACAGCCGGCAATCTCACTATAGGGTTACAGTGCCACCCGGAGGACAGAGGTAAAACTGCAGCGCTGGAGCCCAGGGTGGTGAGTAAGTGCTGAGGCTGCTGCAGACTCATGGTATGATTTTATTTCATGCTTTTAGGGTCTAGAAGCACATGAAAAATTGTACCGCTTTTAGACCCTAAAATCAGAAGGAATCATACCGCCAGGGAGGTTAAAGAGGCCCTGTAGTGACATACAGTAGAATGGAAAGGATACCCACTCTTACATTAAATTTCCTGGTTTCAGCATCAGAAACATTTCCTACATCTATATTTTGCTGTATATTGAATTTGGCTCTGCCCTATTAGTGATGTTTAGCCTAGGCTGATTAGCTATAATAATAGAAATATAAAAACAATTGTATTCATGTTTTTTCACTACAGTTCCTCTGTAAGGATTTTCTAACTTATATTATACAATGTTACATTATAACATTTATAATGTGTCAATACAAAAAAAAATTAAACTAATGAAACCAAAAATGGAAAATCAGTTTCTGTATCTCATATTTAATTATATGTATCTGTATATTATATGTATTAAATGAACACTTGTATTAATTAATAAAAATTTTTGTTTTCTTTGATACTCATCATGTGACATTATTTACTCAGGATTTTTGGGACCAGAGATGATCTGGGGAAATAATATAGATATTGCCAATTTTCAGAATGAAAATGAAGTCTGACAGTCAGCACATGGCTCTGGTAATTCCCTACAGTGTTCTCAGAAACGGAGGAAAACACCAGTCTGTCATGAAATGACATTGATAAACCTACGCTTACTGTCAGATCACAGAGGACTGCTGTCTCCTTGCATCTGTATAGCCTTGTAATCGTGTTAATGTATTGTCATCCTAAACTATCTTTCATGATCATTTCAGGAGACAGTGAATTTATCTGTGCTTGTGCTTGTCTCCCTGCAGAGCAGCACATTCTCTTCTAAGGAGACGGGATGAGGAGGGGGAGGCATCCACTGTAGCGGCAGGACCTACAATAGCAATCGACCAAGGATTTTCTAAGGTGGCCAATAGCTTAAGAGAAAGTGTTATGCTGGGAATACACGAGTCAATCCGGCGGCTCGATTAGCAGTGTGTGCTGTTTGGGTAATCTAACATGGATTCAACACAAAAAAATGAAAAAAATACTCAAAAAACAAATGCAGCAACCAGCGTAGTGAGAATGGACACTGTCATTATGTGTACCAGTCTTCATTTCACTGCCTGCTCTGTGCCTAACCCAGTCCCTGACATTGACCTTTCACTGAAAACTACCTCCAGCACCACTAACGTTATTTTTGCACTTAACCTTAAAGTACACCTGAAAGAGAAAAAAAGTGACATACCTCAGTAGTGGGAAACCGCTAGATGTTCCAGAGGCTTCCTGGATCCCCCTGCAGCCCACCATTCCAGCACGCGGTTCTTGTATATCTATCAGCGCTGCGTAATATGCTGGTGCTTTATAAATACAATAACTAAATAAATAAAATATTTCACTAACAGTCTAACAAATTAAATTAATTCTGACCATGAGCACAGCTGGACTGGACATACACAAAAAAGGTTGACACATGCCTAGTAGAATGAAGTGCTTCTGCACAGAGAAAAAAATGTGTCCAAGTAGCTTTGTTCTGCTGGGCACATGCGCACCTTACTCATGCATGCCAAGTCCGGATGCTCTTTCACGGCCAAGTACAAGGGCAAAAGATGAAGTGGGAACCTGCACTGGAATGGGGTCTGCAGGGCTCCTGGAAGCCTCTGGAATATCCAGTGGCTTTCGGCTACTGAGGTTAGTGTCTGACTTTTTTTTTATTCTGGTGTGCTTCCATCCCCAATGTACAACACTCATGTAACCTTTCCTCTAAATTTACCTAGCTTTTAATACATTTTGAGTCACTGAAAATCTTGACACCTGCACCCTGCAATAGCGGCAGAATGTGACCATACTTGCACGGTGTGAACAGGCGTAAAAGGCTGTCAACCAGTTGGCTGCACACATACAAAGGGACTTTTTGGGCTATTTTGTGGCATGCGTGAAATAGGATCCTTGTGACTATTTAGTGGCACAACACACGTGCTGAGGGACCATTGCAACTACTTGGTGGCACATGTGGAACTCATGTGACCTTAAAGAGGAACTCCAGTGAAAATAATGTAATAAAAAAAAGTGCTTCATTTTTACAATAATTATGTATAAATGATTTAGTCATTGTTTGCCCATTGTAAAATATTTTAAATCCCTGATTTATAGTCTGACATTTATTACATGGTGACATTTTTACTGCTGGCAAGTGATGTAGCTGCTGCTTGCTGTTTTGGCAGTTGGAAACAGCTGTAAACAGCTATTTCCCACAATGTAACAGGGTTCACAGACAGGAAACTGCCAGAAGTACCTCGGTACTCAGAGCTTCTCGTGGGAGGGGTTTCACCACAATATCAGTCATACAGCGCCCCCTGATGGTCTGTTTGTGAAAAGGAATAGATTTCTCGTGTAAAAGGGGGTATCCGCTACTGATTGGGATAAAGTTAAATTCTTGGTCGGAGTTTCTCTTTAAAGTCGCTGTTGAACAGGTGAGTTATGACACAAAGAAAGCTTTCAAAGATCATGGTCTGCATTGGAAGTTGATGCTAAAGTAAACAGATGGTGACACAGCTCCTGATTAGTTACTTTTAAAGTGATTTATTTGACATCAGTTTCTCAAGGAGCTTATGAACAGATGAAAACTAGCTCTGTCACATTATGCCTATATAGCGCTAAGAAAATGTGTTATGAAATTCAGTTTTAAGAGATTTCAGCTAGAAACCAATAGAACAAGTAAGAACTTGCAGAATTGTATATATGAAATTGCTATCTATAGTTTGATACTGTCTCTATGGATGCAAGAAAGATGTAAGTTATAGACTGGTACCAGAGAAAATTCCTTTCAAAGATGGATTCAATTCCATGGGGCTCAGCTATCTTCAGCTAAAAAAAAATCGAAAACATCACTACACCAATAAAATGGAGAAACAATTGAGAAAACTCACCCCCAAAATCAGTATACTGTGTCGTTAAGTAATAAAATCATCTTTTTGTTTATTATTATTATTTAGTATGTGTATATTTGTTTAAAGCATTTCACCATACTGGAAGAAGTGACTGGTAGGACCACAGGTACTGGACAATGTAAAGCAGAGGAATGTTTTAAAAAAAAATTCTTTATAGCCAAAGAAACATTGATATTTTTTTTAGCAAAGTAATGTGAACAGTTCTTACAGAATACAGGAATCTTTTACTGGATACTGTCTTCTTCAAGGAAAAATCTTTGAAGTGCACTCATTGCCATAAACAGGCACATATCCATAGGGCATACACAAGTTCACTGTGCTGTCTCAGTGCACAGAAACAAGCACATTTGAACTGGGCATACATGAGTTATTGTGTGTAAGTGTGTGATTTATAAACTTGTGAATGCTCAGTCCAAATACACTTGTTCATGGCAATAAACCCTACTGATCAACTGGATGCAGGAATGGGGGACCCTGGAGCTCACTGAGACCCCCAACTGCTTGCAGTGTTGGATCCCTACTTCAAATCCCATTCAATCCATTGTCTGCATTTAATTTGTTTACTCTCTGTGTCTACATGGGTTTCCTCTGGCACTCCAATTTCCTCCCCCCCAAAACCATGCAGGTAAGTTAATTGGCTTTCCCCTAAAATTGCCCCTAGATTATGAGGGACATGTGACTATGGTAGGAATTAGATGTCAGTGTTGCTGCTATATAAATAATAAGAATAATAAAAGGAACACCTCTCAATAGATTTGATTTTTTTCCCAGCTTACAGTCTGAACATAGACACATCTTTCATGAGGAGGATTGTTCAAAAATTACATCATGGCCAACTGCGGTTTGTGCGTCTACTTGGGCCTAAATAAATCCCTTATAGATAAGAATAAAAGTAATAGTAAACAGTAAATAACTAATAGTAATAAGTGCATAATAATGAAGATGTATTCCATTCACACAGTACTTGCTTAACCCTCCTGGCGGTATAAAAAAATCCGCCAGGAGGGAGCGCAGCAGTTTTTTTTTAAATTTTTTTTCTATATCATGTAGCGAGCCCAGGGCTCGCTAAATGATAGCCGCTGCTCAGCGGCATCCCCCCGCCCTCTTCGATCGCCTTCGGCGATCTCCGATCAGGAAATCCCGTTCAAAGAACGGGATTTCCTGGAGGGCTTCCCCCGTCGCCATGGCGACGGGCGGGATGACGTCGGGACGTCATTGGGAATCCCGGGCCACCCCGGGCCACCCCTCGGCGCTGCCTGGCACTGATTGGCCAGGCAGCGCACGGGGTCTGGGGGGGGGGCCGCGCGCCGCACCGGATAGCGGTGATCGGGCGCGCGGCGGCGGCGATCGGGGTGCTGGCGCAGCTAGCAAAGTGCTAGCTGCGTCCAGCAAAAAAAAAATAGACAAATCGGCCCAGCAGGGCCTGAGCGGCACCCTCCGGCGGCTTACCCCGAACTACGTTCGGGGTTACCGCCAAGGAGGTTAAGTGGACAGTGTTGCTGCAATGTATTAGTTTGCTTCAAGCTTCTCCCTTAGATCTTTGTGATTCTAACCAATGGTTTACTTTATTTTTAGCAGAGGTTAGCATAGGTTAAATACCTCATCTGCATTCACCCTGAAAAGAGCAATCACTGAGCCCTCTTGATTAAGTCTTCCAGTCATACTTTGTCATGCTGTAAATCTGCAGGTTTGAAAACTCTCTGGGTTTTGAAGTCTTCCTGTTTTGACAAAATATCTTTAATGACTTTAATTCTAATCTAAGCCAAATGTTTTTTCTTGATCAGTATATGACATAGGTTTGTAAAATAGTTATGTTACAAAAAAAATACTTGTTGACCCGGATTTACTAAGACTCCCCAACCCAAAGCTAGAAAGCACTGGAGAATGTAATAGAACCAAAAAAAATGACTTTTTTTTTTTTTTTTTTAAAGGCTAGTATTGGACCATACTGAGGCATACTTTACGGCTACCTGTATGTTTCTTCTGCTTACAATAGGCAGTAAATATCTGACAGGTTTTGGACTAGTTCATCTCATCATGGGTATTTAAGTATTTCCTTTATTTCCCTTATTCTTGCCAAAAGCTCTCTATGAAATGGATCTATACAAAGATACTGTCCTCCCTACTCACTTGCACACTATTTTGAGACACGATTTTATTGCTGTTCAGTAAAGTGTGAGAATTATTTTTGAGGAGATGAACTAGTTCAAAACCAGTCAGATCCATCTGTTTTTAGCAACCCACTGTAAGTGACAGTTAAGTAGGGAAAAATAAATGTATAACGCATATTACACTGGAACTAATGTACATTACATGTTATACATATGCATACACGTTTACACATGCATTTTAAATTTTAACATATTTCACAACAGTGTTTCTTTAAGGGCCCGTTTCCACTATAGCGTTGCGGAATCGCCGGCGAATCACCGCAGGCAAATCACATGCGGGTGCGATTCCGCATGCGTTTTTTGCCGCGATTTCGCATGCGATTTCGCATAGGTAAGGCTGTATGCGAATTTAACCATGTCACTGCCTGTGTAAATTAACATTAATACCTATGCGAAATCGCATGCGAAAAAAACGCATGGGGAAAACGCATGCGATTTCCCTATTAAATACATTGCGTGCGATTCGCCTGCATTCCACACGCAGGCGAATTCTGAGGACCCTACCATGCAGATTTTTTCTGCACAGAAAAACGTGCGGGGAAACGCACAAGTGGAAACAGTCCTATCCACTTGTACTGACTGTGCGAATCCGCATGCGGGCAACGCATGCGGATTCGCGATAGTGGAAACGGGCCCTTAAGTGGAATTTTCACTATAAAAATCACATTTCATCAGCAACTGATCTGAAGATGCTATTCCTGCATTCAAAACTTTCAAAACTTTTTCTGCTGTTATTGTTTGGAGTTATCACATACTTTAGGAGCACTTGCCCTTTAATTGCCATTGCCAAACAGTTGCATGCTGGGGGATCTTTTTATCCATAATATATTCCTCCTCTTCCCTTTATTTCCCCCTCTTCCTAATGACATAAGACAGTGCACTTCCAGTATAGACTTCAGTGGGAGTGTCTGAAGACTGTGAGAGGAGGGCGGGTAAGGAATACACAATTAGCAAGAAGAGAAAAAAAGAGTGAGGGAGGAAATTATTTCAGGATTAGCTTCATTCAAAGGTAACCAAGATGGAAGCTGTCTAGTATAGGATTCTCTGCTTTTCATTTATAAAATTCACAGGAATCATAACATGGACAGTGCAATACATCTGTTATGTAAGTAGAACTAGTATTTATCTACTTATATATGTGTTTTTTATTTCTAGGTTAGCATGGGTGTTGTTCTTTAAGTTTTTTTTATACATATCAACTAATGCTGTATTATGTTTGAAGAGAGTCAACATTTCAGGCAGACAGGCACTGCCCAAAAGAATGGTAGAAAAGGAGTATAACTGTGTGAATGACAGCTCTTCCAGCAAAAATAGCAGAGAGGGTGATAGCTCACACGGTGGGGGTTTCAATTAATTCACAGAAATGTTCTGAAGGTTTAATGAAATCTGACAGGATGCTAATATAGGGTAACAGGTCAAACAGCTAAACTCTTACATGTAGCTTACTGGGTCTCATCAGTAGAATGTAACTGGTAGATCTGGTTGTGAAGGACCTGGGCCTTGATTCTACATGTATCTCAAGAGTTTTCTCACTTTATATTTTTCTAACCTTATCTGTCTAATAACTTTACAGCACATTGCCAACTAAAAAATCCATCAAAATAGGCTGCCTCTGTCTCTTAACTTTTTTTTTTCATCCTAAACATACAATATTTTTATCTACCAGTCATCGAAAAGGTATTATATACATAGGGTTGGAAAATAATGAGATGTAATTAATGTAATTAATGGGATAATCTCTATATATCTCTATATATATTTGTATTCATTGTATTCACCCTTCCACTCAACGCATTACCCAATGTGTAGCTGTTGCATGAGTTAAAATCAAAATATGACTATTACAATAAAAAAATTGGGGGGGGGGGGGGGGGGGGGGGATATGAGCAAGTTTCATTCATTGCAGAGATACAGTGAGGCAGTGTGGCTGGGACTGACTATATTATGTACAAATGATATCTCCCATTAAACATGCAATACATCTTTTCTTCTTAATTCATCCACTTATCACTGGTCTGCTACTGCCACAAAAATGAGAGTAGATTGTCGTTTAGCTCCACCCACTCCTTTCAATGGAACCACATGCAGAGGGTCAGATGGTTGTTTCCAACACTCTGACAGTCCCAAACATCCCCCTGCATATTGCCACGATGACATCATGACAAAGCTAACCAACTGATGAATGTTGACAACTCACAAGCAAATTATACAGTGGTGTTAGTTGCCTTTATGTGTGAGGTATCCCCACAGGGAGTAAAAAAAAAGTTTTGTTTTCCTTGTGATTGTCCTTCAAGGGAACCAAGCACAAGTGTTTTTTTCATGCAGTTTTCCTGGTTTCTAATAGCTATAGGAGCTGCCAACCCCTCTTTTCTAGATCTATTTATCCAGGGGCATGTGTGAATGAAGATACATCTGTGACTTCTCTAATCTCTCTGAAGAACAGTGTCCTAGCCCCTCACCCCCACTGATGAAAGCTTTTGTTTGCTCGCTGCTAAGGTGTGCAACAAAATAATTACATCAGTCCTTATCTGCCTTAAATTTCTGCAGTCAGACAGGCCCTGCTGTCCATAGAAGTAGAGTAATAAAAGTCTCTGCTAAACTTTTAAATGTAAAAAGAAGAGGTAAAATAGAAGTGCTTTTTTATTATTGAGCCATATTGTTAGCACGCATTTTTAATGCGCTATTGAGATGACCTGGGTGCAAAAATGGTGCTCAGTTCCCTCTAACCGTTTCCTGGAACTTCTTTGAAAGAAGAATAGTTTTTCATTTATATAGATTTATGTTATTTGTGATATTACCTGAATAAAATAGAGCTGATTGTAAAGATACAGATTTGTGACAGTACTAGTTAACATTAACAACTGCCATGTTTAAGTTAGACACATCAGGCATTTATAATCCAAATATACTCTGTGGGTGTATAAAGGATGTTGTTTTAGTAGCATTTCACCAGTGAGGACATTCACATTCTGAAGGAGGAATGACAGAAGCCTGACACACAGTTAAGCCTTTAATGAAACATGCTTAGATGGGGCCATTGTAAAACACACACTCCTTGCCATGCAGGCTGAAAACTTCTTCATGTGCAGGAAGCCAGTCCGAGAGAAACAGAGATGACAAAGTACTTTTATGTTTATGTCTAGTGAGTCAGAGGGAAGGGTGGGGGGATTTAAGTTGTTGTCAATTGGTAACAGACACTCCAGGAACATTTTCAGCTCATTTATAACATTTGTTGGCAGCCTGTTACAGGCTAGAATACTCAGCATGCACTGCCTGTTGTAACATGGACATGTGACTATCAAAAAGGAGTGTTATGAATACACAGGAAGTGTGTGTAAGAAGGGCTGTAACTAAGGAGTTATGGGCACCTGTAGGATTTTTAAATTGGGACCCACTAACACTCGATACATCACAACTGATATAGAGTACTGAAACCTACCAAGTACAGCCTCTGTACCAGAGAGGTTTAAGCAGTGGAGAAGAATTGTTTTTTAATGATCCACTATTCAAGGTATATACAGTATAAAGGTGATCAATACAAGCTTAGCAACCATAATGGGCCACTCAGGACAAGGAGGCTTAAAGAGAACCCAACCCTTTACAAAGCTCAAAAAGTAAATACTTACCTAAGGAGAGGGAAGCCTCTAGATCTTTCAGAGGCTTTCCACCATGTCCTCTGGTCCTCTGCTGCCACCCGGTATGCTCTGGAACATTGGCGTCATGCTCCCCTTCTGGAACGAGCATGGTTGCGCCTGCAAAGTAGCACGGAGCTTGTGCAAGAGCAGCTCCAGCTTACGTGTGCAGGTGCGGTATGGCTTGAACAGGAGGGCAGCCCCATTGTTCTTCCTACTGACAAGCCCTTATCAGCAATCTTCAGGGGGTCCACACTTTTTGTGTTTTTTGAAGCCTTTTTATTCCCTATTTCTACGTCTTTGGGGCAGAACAAGTTGCTACAGAGCCCAGAAAAAGGTCAAGGCCGAGTTGTCACAGACCGCAAGGCCGGTTAATCGATCAGCGTCAGAAATCCTCTGACACGGTCATTTTGTTCATCACGAAGGGTAACCCGAGTTCGTAATTTGATGAACCGACTCGCGGAGGGAGCGTTCGGATGCCAACGGATTCACCTCACACATACAATTCAAAGATCTGCCACCAAGCGAGTTACACAGCCCGCTACTGTAATTATACTAGGACTTCGAGAACGCTCTATTAACCCTTAGCAGTATGCAGGAACCTGGGTCAGATCGTTATATCTGGGCCGGGTTCTCGCATACGGGTCATAAAGGCACACTTCTATTAAACACAGGGTAGCGATTTCAGGCGAATAGGTACGATTGTGTATGTTCAGCAACAGGTCATAACCGCTAAACAATTTTTAAACCATTTAATAACAAAAATGCATTACATACAGCTATATACACCAATTAACATATACACACAAAGCTTAAAAATAAAAGGGAATAAAATAAGAAAATTCTTACTTAGTTATGGCTGATAGTCCATTTGGAGAATAAAGAAACAGAGTCCAGTTTAAAAGTAGGCATTAAGATGAAGAGTCCTTGAACACAGCATGCGTCGGTTCTCCTTGGAACGCATGCCTGGACTTTCCTGGTCGATGAAATTTGGAGAACTGGGGAGGTTTGGTCCCGCCCCACTTTTATAGGACCCGAGTTTTGGGGCTGTCACTACCTGGAAAGTAGGTGTGTTTAAGGCAGGGTTATCTCCTGGCAGCAAGGTTGCCACCCTCAGACTCAGAGCAAGAAATGTACCAATTTATTAATAATCTGTGTGACTCCGCCCCAGATTGGCGCATCGCAAATCCGAGACTATATTCATAAGCGGCCTGCGACCCTGTATCAAACGAGGCTATACATGCCTAGTCTATCGCATTCGCTCTACGCAGGCCGGATAAAGTGGTTTCTCTACTGATTCCTGATAGCTAGAAAATTGCAATTCAGGCGAATGATAGAACTGATTTCTAGGTATCAGGAAATGTAATTTTTGTCTTGCTGTGCCAAACCTATTTTAAATGATTAATACATTAAAGTTCTCTTTGTTTGAAGCTATGAGTTTGTAGGGAATCTTCTTATCTGAGCCAGTTTGAGCTGGCTTGGGGAGATGAGCTGTGTAGCCAAATGGCTCTACCCAGGGGGGTTGGCCAGGTGTGAAATTCTTTCCTGACCTGACACAGGATGTGGGGGGAAGGTTACTGTACTCTCTGCAATGCTCTCAGAGGGGGGAAAAGAGAAAGGAAAGGCATTTATTGTACAGTTGCACAGCACTGACAGTGATGGTGCAGGACCATACGAAAATCGTTGGCGATTACGCACACGACTTTCCGTAATGTTCGCCACACGAGTTTGTTTTGTAACCTTTCTATATTCTTCTCACCCTGTGACTGTCAGCAGTGGTGTAACAATAGCCCTTGTGACCTCTGCAACTGGGGGAAAGGGGGAAAGGCTCCGCTTCTCTTCCCTGCATCACACTCTTTCCTCTTCAGCATTCCTCTCTACATCTGCAGAGCAGCACAGCAGAGTTGTACCTCCGGTGCCAGGTCAGTACAGTCATCTCTTCATTTCAGTCATGCACTGTGATACAGAATACCTCTGCTCCATGCAGGCCTGTCACACACACTTGCTATGGGAGGGGGGGGGGAATTGTTTATATTGCCCACACTTGCTGTGGGGAAAGAAGGAATAATTGCCACACTTACTATGAGGGATGGGAAGATGTGGCTATATTATGCCTCATAATGAAATAAATTGTGAAATAAATGAGGTGAAATAAATTGTCACTACGCTTGCTATGGGAGGGTTGTTTTTAGTGGTCACACTTTCTATGGATTGTTGGTGTAATGGTGCAAAATGAGGCACACTTGCTTCAAGGGTAGGGGTGTTTACACTTGCCACAATTGCTATGGGGGTAAGAGAGAAGTTACACTGACCACACTGTCAGTTTCTACATTAGTGGAACTTCATGTTCATGCAAGTCTAATTCCCCTTGAGGCATCTTGACATTCCGTGGGCACCATGAGGTTGACCTCATCAGCAGACTACAAACTATAAAACTATAAAATGAAGATAATGATTTTAGTCTGTATATTTAAAAATAATGTATTCTCATTATAATATTACCTACAGATTAAAGAATTTCAAGGATGACACCTTATGGCTACAGCTCTTGGCTACAACTTATTGATATAACCCAACCACTTATTCTTCAGAAAAATAATGAGGTCTTTTCTCACTGTTTGATTCAACAGGATCTCAATATTCATATTGCAATGAACTGAATTTGCACAAAAATAACATTTCTGTGACTGATGAAGACCAAGTCTCTGTCCTCCAGGCCTGCCATGACCTGCCATTGACTGGCCACTTTGGGATCTCCAAGTCCCTAGACCTTCTCTGGCACTCCTTTTGGTTGGAGTAGACTTACTGACCAAGATAAGTCATATGTTTCCCCATGAACGTTACAACTTCTTCAGTTTATACTGCTGAAATATTTATCAAGGAAATTGCAAGACCACAGATTCCCTGAGAATTATTGAATCAGCTTTACGATAACCTTTAAATTGCACACCTCCCTTTCCTCTGGTGATCATCTTGAGTCCAATGGATAGGCTGAAAGGCCCAAACAAACACTTAAACTGTATCTGGGATGCTTCATCTCTGCTACAGAAGATTACTGGGACTCTACTTCTCTGATCAGTTTGTCTCCAATAATTATTCCCCTGTTGCCACCAATTAGTCTCCTTTATCTGCTGAATATGTTTGTCAGCAAGCTGCATGGCCAATCAATACTGTTAAGTCTTGACTTCTGTACTAGATAGATTGACCTTGCTCTCTTCTAATGTCATACCCCATCAAGGACTGCTTGCCCAAGCACAAGAGAGAGCAAGATGTCGTGCTCACAAGAATCCAAGCTAAGTGTTAAAGTCTCTCTCATACTCATCACCCGACGGGTCCTGCGACATTCCCTTGACGTCAGTCGTCAAGTGGTGCCTCTTCCTGCTGGCGGATATGCAAGATGTCATGCAACATTACCCGTCGGGAGCGAACGAGTCTTCAAGCCATCGCAGTACTTTGTGCGTCAGTCGTCAGGGATCTTAATGATCCTTCATGATGGTCGTTATTGCGGCGTGACGCTAAGCAATGTTTGCATGGTCGTACGTCTGTACCCACGTTGCAATATTGCGGAAACGACTGTTCGGCGCTCAAAAAATTGCTGGTAGTCTGTAAATTTGTCTGGAAAATGGCAACGTTGGTACATAGCTTTACACAAAATCTAAATCACTGCACATTTGTTAATGGATGTATGGATAGATGTTGAACTACAGCAAGAGCAAATAATGGGAAAAAAAACATATTATTAAGATGATCTTCTGGTTGATGGATTCTACCATAATTCTACTGATGATTGGCTCGGAAATTAAAGGAAAAAACAGCAGACAAACAACAGGATGGGTGTACAGGCATGGAAGAATGACACTCCCTGGTGGATGCTACTATTTGCAAATACCTTCTGTTTTAGGAAAAAAATTATTTGCCTTGGAAGTTTATGTTTTTTTCTTGCCCTCTAAAAAAACTTATTAACTCTATTCACCCTAGATTTAACTGAATACTTTCTAACATCCCTACTTTCCGAGGTATGCTATTTCATACCTTGAGTCAGTATGGCTCGGTAAATGTAAAGGACACCCAAGGGCAAAATAAACAAATGAAATAATCAATTGTATCTATACTCCTTTTCCTAAAAACAACTTTTTAAGATATTTCACAGTTTTATATTTAAATCTACTTTTTAAGTTTTTACTGTTTTATGGTCTCTGCTCAATGGCACCTTCATTGAAGTATGCCAGTGCTAAAATCTGTGAACTGTTGACCCTTTTTATCTATTTCCTGCTCTCAGAAGCCATTTTCTGCTAAGAAAGTAGTTGTAATTTCTTACCAGTGAGGGTCACACTGTAGTCTTACCCAGTCCTGACTCAGACAGGAACTTCCACTTACATACCTGGTGTTTAACTCTTTCAGGCAGAGAAAGAAAAAAAAACAATGCAGCATAGTTATTTGTATGCTTGGCACTGTACATACACATGTCTATCTCCACATGTCACCTTTGGTATCCTTTAACCACTTAAGGGCCGCGGTGTTAAACCCCCATAGTGACCAGGCCATTTTTTACTAAATAGGCCTCTGCAGCTTTAAGGCCTCGCTGCAGGGCCGCACAACTCAGCACACAAGTGATCCCCCCCTCCCTTTTCTCCCCACCAACAGAGCTTTCTGTTGGTGGGGTTTGATCGCTCCCCAATGTTTATTTTTTTTAATATTTATTTATTTTACTAATAAATTTCTTTATGTCCCCAGTACAGCGCTGCCATAGATCGCAGCGCTGTATATAGTAAATAGACGCTGGTTTCGCTGTCCAACAGTCTTCTAGGGGCGCTTGCCACTGGGAGACTGATGGCGGAGTCGAGCTCTGTCATTCCAGCGGGGATGCATGCGCATCAGCGCGCATGATCCCCTGCTATCTCCACTAGAGATGTGGCGAACTGTTCGCCCGGCGAACATCTCTGGAGGTTTTACTACTTCCGGGTCGCTCTGACCCAGAGTAGTACGCCTGCGCTGCCCGGCGGAGCGCGTCCTAGATCGCGCTCCTGTTGCCGGGCACTCTCTGCGCATGAGCGTGACGTCGTTCATGACGTCACGCACATGCGCAGAAAGTGCCCAGCAACAGGAGCGCGATCGAGGACGCGCTCCGCCGGGCAGCGCAGGCGTACTACTCCGGGTCAGAGCGACCTGGAAGTAGTAAAATCCCCATGGATTCAGAGATGTTCGCCGGCGAACGGTTCGGGAACCGTTCGCCACATCTCTAATCTCCACCCGCAGCCATTCACGCTAATCGGCGTGGAGTGGTCCTGGGGCTGCCGCGCTGCTCACGGCAATCGGCGTGGAGCAGTCGCAAGGTAGTTAATAGGCTGTAGTGTGTTGTTTCCCTGCAGCTCTAGAGGAAGCAGGAAATTCTGGCACATAAGAATAAGAAGTGGACAAATCGGGTGCCAGCATTAACTCAAATGTTAAATATTGGCTATTGGGCACAAAACTGGATGAATCAGGCACCCATTAAACTGTTTTGTGCCTATGGTTATTTATTGTTTTTACAATACTAAATCGGAAAATATTGTTATAACATTTGTTTTCACAATTCTTAATTTTTTTTAATTATCGTTTTAACTTTTCAATATTGTGATATTGTACTTTTTTTTTGCAATTTTACATTTGTTTTTACAATTACGTTAATTATCGTTTTGACATGTAATTTAACTTTTTATCATTTTTACATTCTTTTTGTTTTTTTTATTTTGGGGTCTTAGGGTTAGGCATCACCAGGGGAGTCTTAGGGTTAGGCATCACCCAGGGAGTCTTAGGTTTAGACACCACTGGGGGGAGGGGTCTAAGGGTTAGGGATAAGTAGAGGGAGGGCTCTATTTTTTTCACTCATCTAAATCAGTAACACTAAAATACCATTTGATTGATGGAAAGGTCTTATATTGGACTCTATATAGGACTTTAAAAATAATCCACTAAAATGTTTCTGAAACAAAAATATATGATTAAGATTACAACTAATGTTTTGTACCCTTTAATTTATACCTTATGTATTTTTGCGGGAACATGTTATATTGATAGTCTCTGCTAAATGTCAAACAGAAACACAATTAAACATAAACTATGTGTCTCTGGAATAATAACAATCATTAAAAATGAATTTTAAACAAAGTGATAATATAAAATGAGATGTATTAGTAAACCGATATTTTTATACTTATTATTGTAAAATTGTAAATTTGCCTGCGTCTTGCGCCCTTTTTTCTTAGTGCCTCTATTTCATGCATGCGCTCTAGATGCTTGCCTGGCTTCCCAAGGATAGAAAATAATTATTTGCATATTCAATCAAGGACTTGAAAAAGAAAAAAGAAGCGTGCACCTTCCGTCCAAAGGTTTATTCCTGGCAATGTGACTGTGTTTCAAACCATACGATTTTTCAATATCCCATGTTGCATTGTGTCATACATCAAACATCATTTACAACCAGCATAGATGTGGCTTACGTATCCATGTACGAGTGGGTCATCAGATGGGAGGTGGGTGGTGGGTACAATGGTGGTTAGCGACGGCCGTTTTGCGTCTCCTGACGCTTGGTCACGCTGCGTACCACTCCTAATGGCGTCCGTGAGCTTCCGGCATTAAGACGGGGTATTAAGTCCTGCCCCTTCCGGCCATCACTTCCTCCGTGTTAGAGCTGGTTGCTGTGACTACGGAGATGCCTTTCTATGGGTCACAAGATGGAAATTCAAGTTCTGCCTCTTTTCTATGAGCCGAACCCACACAATCAGCCTCCGCAAAAATGCGGAAAAGGAGTATATACTATTGTATGCCGGCGCCACTTAAGGCGAACAGTGCATCAATAATAGGCACCTGTTCGTCAATACATTTATATCTAGTGGTGTTTTAAGGCTATGTGTGTAGGGGGCTCTATTAACCCCTCAGAAGGCTAAGTTCCGCAGTCTCAGCAACTAGAAAAGGTGACTACAGTGACTTGTGACAAATACCAAGTGACTATTAAAAAAATGGGGATAAATCTACTGCTACATTAAGGTTCTCCATTGTTATAATAAGAGTGGGCATATAGCTCTTGGATAATTTTAACCCTACAGAGATACCTAAGAGAAAGATAAACCCAGATATAAGCAAAGCTCTTATTCGCCTATTTGAAGTGAGTATAATTAAAAGGGGGCCGCTCCTACTGGTCATTCCGAAACTTTACCTCCCCAGAAGTCTGGAGAATTGGAATTAGGGCCTCCCACCTATCATCATATGTCTGGGGGTTCATAAAAACATATACTCATTTTCTTACAACATTACATTACGCCCAAATTCAGCTATATCAGGGATCTAGCATACAGGAAAGTTCTGTTTTTTCATTAAGGCCTAGGGGGCCCATAGCTTCAGTTTTCAATATCAACCTTGTTTCTCTCCTTAACAACAATTTTTCTCTATCTCCCCCTCTTTGGGGGATCTCTTGCTTCTCCAGGGCTGCAAATCTTAAATTGAACTTGTCAGTTACATGTTCAGCCCTCATGTGTTCTATAAGTCGAGTACAGCCTTTTCCCAATTTTATAGAACCCATATGTTCTCCAAATCTTACTTTCAATGGTCTAGTGCAGAGGTTCCCAACCGGTGTACCGCGACACATTTATGTGTCGCGGCAGCACCAGCTATGTGTCGCCGCTCTCTGCTCCCCCTGCTCGTCTGGGCTCTCCCCTCCATAACATTGCGGCGGTGGCTGGCAGCGGCGGCGGTGGCTGGCAGCGGCGGCGGTGGGCGGGACTTACCTCCTCCAGTGTACCGGCGAGTGGACGCTGTGCGTGCGTGCGTGCTTGCAGCTAGTCTGGTCTTCACTAGACCAGACTAGCTGCACGCATAGGCACAGCGTCCACTCGCCGAAACACTGGAGGAGGTAAGTCCCGCCCACCGCCGCCGCTGCCAGCCACCACCGCCACAATGTTATGGAGGGGAGAGCCAGGGAGAGGAGCCCCAAGGTGAGGGAAGTGTGAGGGAAACGTCCGCCCTTCCCCGCTGCTCTACCCAATGCTCCTCTCTGCTGCGCTGCTCCGCTCCAGCTGGGGGGCCACTATACACCTGGCTGCATATACTGGGGCCACTATACACCTGACTGCATATACTGGGGCCACTATACACCTGGCTGCATATACTGGGGCCACTATACACCTGGCTGCATGTACTGGGGCCACTATACACCTGGCTGCATGTACTGGGGCCACTATACACCTGGCTGCATGTACTGGGGCCACTATACACCTGGCTGCATGTACTGGGGCCACTATACACCTGGCTGCATATGCTGGGGCCACTATACACCTGGCTGCATATACTGGGGCCACTATACACCTGGCTGCATATACTGGGGCCACTATACACCTGGCTGCATATACTGGGGCCACTATACACCTTGGTACATATACTGGGGCCACTATACACCTGAGCACCCCTCATTGTGCCTGCAGCATCATCAGATTGTTACTGAGCCCCTCATTGTGCCTGCAGCATCAGCAGATTGTTACTGAGCCCCTCATTGTGCCTGCGGCATCAGCAGATTTTCTGAGCCCCTCACTGTGCCTGCAGCATCAGAAGATTGTTACTGAGCCCCTCATTGTGCCAGCAGCATCATCAGATTGTTACTGAGCCCCTCATTGTGCCTGCAGCATCAGCAGATTGTTACTGAGCCCCTCATTGTGCCTGCAGCATCAGCAGATTGCTACTGAGCCCCTCATTGTGCCTGCAGCATCATCAGATTGTTACTGAGCCCCTCATTGTGCCTGCTGCATCAGCAGATTGTTACTGAGCCCCTCAGTGTACCTGCAGCATCAGCAGATTGTTACTGAGCCCCTCATTGTGCCTGCAGCATCAGCAGATTGTTACTGAGCCCCTCATTGTGCCTGCAGCATCAGCAGATTGTTACTGAGCCCCTCATTGTGCCTGCAGCATCAGCAGATTTTCTGAGCCCCTCACTGTGCCTGCAGCATCAGAAGATTGTTACTGAGCCCCTCATTGTGCCTGCAGCATCATCAGATTGTTACTCAGCCCCTCATTGTGCCTGCAGCATCAGCAGATTGTTACTGAGCCCCTCATTGTGCCTGCAGCATCAGAAGATTGTTACTGAGCCCCTCATTGTGCCTGCAGCATCATCAGATTGTTACTGAGCCCCTCATTGTGCCTGCTGCATCAGCAGATTGTTACTGAGCCCCTCATTGTGCCTGCAGCATCAGCAGATTGTTACTGAGCCCCTCATTGTGCCTGCAGCATCATCAGATTGTTATTGAGCCCCTCATTGTGCCTGCAGCATCATCAGATTGTTACTGAGCCCCTCATTGTGCCTGCAGCATCAGAAGATTGTTACTGAGCCCCTCATTGTGCCTGCTGCATCAGCAGATTGTTACTGAGCCCCTCAGTGTGCCTGCAGCATCAGCAGATTGTTACTGAGCCCCTCATTGTGCCTGCAGCATCTTTAGATTGTTACTGAGCCCGTCATTGTGCCTGCAGCATCAGAAGATTGTTACTGAGCCCCTCATTGTGCCTGCAGCATCAGCAGATTGTTAATGAGCCCCTCATTGTGCCTGCTGCATCAGCAGATTGTTACTGAGCCCCTCAGTGTGCCTGCAGCATCAGCATATTGTTACTGAGCCTCTCATTGTGCCTGCAGCATCAGCAGATTGTTACTGAGCCCCTCACTGTGCCTGCAGCATCAGCAGATTGTTACTGAGCCCCTCATTGTGCCTGCAGCATCATCAGATTGTTACTGAGCCCGTCATTGTGCCTGCAGCATCAGAAGATTGTTACTGAGCCCCTCATTGTGCCTGCAGCATCAGCAGATTGTTAATGAGCCCCTCATTGTGCCTGCTGCATCAGCAGATTGTTACTGAGCCCCTCAGTGTGCCTGCAGCATCAGCATATTGTTACTGAGCCTCTCATTGTGCCTGCAGCATCAGCAGATTGTTACTGAGCCCCTCACTGTGCCTGCAGCATCAGCAGATTGTTACTGAGCCCCTCATTGTGCCTGCAGCATCAGCAGATTGTTACTGAATCTTTTCTATCATACGGGACGTGTCATGTATATCTGAATGTTTGGCATGATGTGACGTGTCACGGATATCTGAATGTTTGTCGTGATGTGTCACGACCTGGAAAAGGTTGGGAACCACTGGTCTAGTGGTCTGTCCTATGTAAAAACGGTCACATGGACAGATCAACGTGTACACCACAAAATCTGTTTGACAAGTAAAAAAGTTTTTTATCTGCACCCATTCTTTGCCTACTTTAATGGATTTCTGAGTCATCAATCTTTTACACCATTTACAATGACCACACTTATGGTTCCCTAGAGGTAGGGTAGCACTCAACCAATCTTTGTTTCTAGGTGAAATAAACTCACTTCTAGTTAATATATTCCCCAACGTAGGGGCGCGTCTAAACGCCACCCTGGGAGTTGTACTTGACATCATTTTCAAATCGGGATCTCTCTCAATCATGGACCATTTCGAATATATGGCTTTTCTAATCCGATCGGCCATCGAAGAATAATCGAACGTGAATGTCATTCTTGCTGTACTGGCACTATCTCTTTCTTTTGGAATCAATAACGATTTCCTTGTTTGTTTCCATGCCCTTAATCTAGATCTTTTAAGCAAGTCCATATCATAACCTCTTTTTTGAAACCCAGAAGTGAGTTCATCCGCTTGCATATGAAAATCTTTGTCCCTGCTGTTATTACGCCTTAACCTCAAATATTGGCCATATGGGATGGCTTCTACTACATGTTTCGGATGGAAACTTTGTGCATGAAGAATAGAATTGGTAGCGGTGCTTTTTCTAAAACCCTTTGTAATTAAGTGGTTATTTTCTACCATTAATTTAATGTCCAAAAAGGTTACCTCATGTTCATCAATCTCTGACGTAAATTGCATATTTACATCGTTGGTGTTCAAGTATTGCATGAACTCCATAAATTCATTTTCAGTTCCAGACCAGACCACCAGGATGTCGTCCACGTACTTGGACCAATGTCTGACATGCCCCCGGAATGGATTTTTGTCTGAGAGCACGGCAGACTCCTCCCACGCCCCCAAGAAGAGATTAGCGTAGGTGCATGCCACGGGGGTCCCCATGGCCGTCCCGGACACTTGGTGGTACCAGCTGTGATCAAACATACAGGCATTATGTGTTAGAATGAAGTGAAGACACTCCAATATGTATTCCACGTATTTAATGTCCTTATTTGTGCGTAACAAGTATCGTCTGACCGCAGCTATCCCCATGTCGTGAGGGATCCGGCTGTACAGACTGACCACATCAATAGTGGCCAGTCTGTCACCGAGGACCCATGTGGCACGCTCCACCATCCTTAGTACCTCTAAGGTATCCCTGAGGTAGGATGGCACTCCCCTCAAAAGGGGGCGCAGGAGGTGGTCCAGGTACCTGGACACCCTCTCTGTGAGGGACCCACAGCCCGAGACTATGGGTCGTCCCGGTGGTGCGGTCAGGAACTTGTGCAATTTTGGTATGTGATACCATACCGGTCTCCGTGGATGGAGTGGGAGCAAATCTGCGGCCAACTTAATAGACAGTAAACCATTTTCGACCCCACTCCGTAGTAAGGTGCGAAGTTTATTTTGGTATCGTGTCGTGGGATCAGAAAGCAGCGGGCGATAAGTTTCCTCATCTTTTAATTGTCTCATAGCTTCAGCGCAATATTGCGCATTTGACATGATGACTAAGTTGCCGCCTTTGTCTGCCTTTCTGAGTACCACCTCATGGTTCCTTTTAAGCCATTGCAATGCTCCACTCTCCTCCACGGTGAGATTAGATTCGGTGGTGTCGTATATTATGGCTTTAATGTCCCTAAGTGTACATTCAAAAAAATGTTCCAAAGTGGAACCTGGGACTGTGGAAAAAGGCTGTATCGACTTGCATGCTCTGAATGAACCAACATCCCCCAAGTTAAGTGTCTCAATAACCATTCTATCAGTTTCTTCCTTTTGTTCAATCTCCATTAATAAATCTTCCAATTCCTGTATAATCTCCTCATCAGTGGGGTTCAACTGCACCGACGGGAAAAAACCCAAGGTGCTGGTATCATTGTCCCCTATCATTTGAGTGAGAAAGGGAGAGAAGTCAAAGTTAGTAGAGGGCCCCTCATTAAATGTCTGCAGGGGATTTGGACTTAGTCCATCCACTTCTGCACTGACATTTTGTATCATTGGGGCTATTGAGGAGCTTTGTTGTTTCTGTCCGATATCGGTTCCTTTCGGAACCATTTGTTTAACGGTCTCATCTTGCTTAAATCTGTGGGCAATAACCAGTTTTCGTACAGATTTGAATAAATCTATTGTAAAAGAGACGAAGTCAAAGTCCTGTACTGGACAAAAATTTAACCCTTTCTTCAGGAGAGCATAACATTCCAATGGAACATCAACTCCCGATATATTCACAACTTGTAAATCTTCTTGTATTAATTCTCCGCTTTCCGTTTCTTTTTCACTGGTTTGAGGATACTCGACCCATCCCAACTGACTGCTTTCAATCTTTTTGTTAGCTCCTCTCCTTCCTCCTCTTCCGACTCGTCTCCTAAAGGGGCTGTCGCACCTGCACATCCTTCTTGTTCGCCGACTCCCTTCTTTTTATCTTTATCTTTGTTATTGTTTCTGGATTTTTTAGGGTGTCTTTTTTTGTTATTTTTAATTGGTGTTTTGCCTCCTTTCCCTTTGTTGTCTTCGCTATCTGACCCAGAATCGGTGGTCCAGTACCCTTTTCCCCTAGGGTTCTTCCTTATAGGGGCTGGCGGTCCCCAATTAAAGATCTTTTTCCTATCAAAGTCCTCTTTATCTCTGTAAAACTTTCTTAGTTTACGAGTTTTAATTTCGTCTTGAATCTTAAGAATTTTCGTTTCTATTTTAGAGGTTACTGTGGAATATCTTTCCTCACTTACTGAAGCTTTATAACTGGATTTGGTATCTTGTAGCTCATCTGATACTTTGTTATATTCTTTGATTGTTCGGGCCAAAACGATATTCTGTAACCTTTTGGCCAAATCTAAATACGCGGTTGACCATTCGTCAACAAAAATTGTATCTTCTCTGTATTCTGAAGGTTCTCTATAGGACCTAAAACCTCTTGCCACTATGCCCACCTTAATGTAGCAACTGTCCAGAAGAGTTTAGTCTCCTGCTCACTGAGTCTCCCCAATCTCAGCTCCAATACCTTCGCACCCACCTCCTTATTTGCTTGCGTGGACTCAGCTGAATTTGAGAAAAAATTCCCCAGATCTTCTCTTCCTTCAGCCACTTTCTCGTTCACCAACATCAAAGAATCAAAATCAATTCCTAATTCATCACTAGACGATTCTTCATTTGAACTTTCCTCTATACTTACAGAGGTCATTATGGGGTGCTCAACACCAAGATATATGAAAAAAGAATACAACAATTGTTGCTAATAGTGGGTCACAGAATGCTATGCTGTAGTGGAACCACGTAGTGAAGCTCACCATAATAATTGTTCGTTAAGGGATGTGCCACACAATTGCTTTTTGATCTATATGCTGACAAATATTCAATCAAGGACCTGAAGTGATGCATTGTAGGAGTAAGTTTTTGCCCACGTGAAGATAAATATTTCTAAAATCTGCAAAATTCCCAGTGGTCATCTATGTTTTTTTTTCAGTATGCATAATACAAAAGTTTGCTGACTACATTGAATGAATTGACCCTATCTACTTGTTTGCACTGCAATTCCAATAGTTAAAAAATGTTAAATTATACAGATATCCTGCTAAAGCTAATCTTATTCATACACAGAACCCTCCCTCGACCGATGCCTAACCCTAACCAACCCCCAGGATGCCTAACCTTAAACAGAAACTCCGACCAAGAATTGAACTTTATCCCAATCAGTAGCTGATACTCTCTTATACATGATAAATCTATTCCTTTTCACAAACAGACCATCAGTGGGTGCTGTATGACATTGTGGTGAAACCCCTCCCACAAGAATCTCTGAGGACCGTGGTACTCCTGGCAGTTTCCTGTCTGTGAACCTTGTTGCATTGTGGGAAATAGCTGTTTACAGCTGTTTCCAACTGCCAAAAAAGCATGCAGCAGATACATCACCTGCCAACAGTAAAAATGTCACCACAAGATTTTACAATGGGCAAACACTGACTAAATCATTTATACATATTTATTGTAAAAATGAAGCCCTTTTTTTATTACATTATTTTCACTGGCGTTCCTCTTTAACCACCACCCCTGGATGCCTAAGCTTAACCACCCGCCCCTCATGCCTAACCTTAACCACCACCCCTGAATGCCTGAGCTTAACCACCGGCCCCTCATGCCTAACCTTAACCACCCCCCCTCCCCTGCCGCCAATTTGCTGCAATGAAAACAGAACTTTTCTGGCGCTGCAGAAGTTTGGAGCCGCCTACAATGCAAAGTGTGGCTGCAAATAGTGGGCGCCTGAATTTCCTATTTCCAGCTGATGTCTATGATGTGTAATCTTCATGCATTTTTCTTCCAGTAAAGCTGTGATGAAGTAGACATGACAATATTGACTTTCATGTGGAGGAAAAAAGGGCTTCCATCAATGACTGTATAACAGAGGGAATCAATAAGACTCCTGACTTTAAGCTGGGCTATAATATTCATATACAGCGTTCAATGAAAAGTTAAAGTATGTATACTAGCAGATCAATGGCAGATCAGCTTGACAAATTAGTGATTACCTAACTGACATATGTTGCCTTCAGTTCATCTACAATAAACTTACATAAAAGACACTACAGAGCAGAGACTGCTTTGTGGACATTGATTAGGTGGGAAAGTCACTGACTCCCACAGGTAGGATAATTATTGGCAGATTTTATTTAAAACAACCTAATCTGTAAGATAAATGCCAGGTGCATGGGTAGCTTATGCCTAAGGATATACATGACGGACTATAAATCTTTCTTAAAGCACATTTTTCTTGTTAAGATCATTAAACCCAAAGCATATGCACTACAGTATATGTATGGTTTCTTCATTTGTTTAAGGCGTTTACATGTCTTTGTTACCCAAAGCCTGGAGGTGGCAAATGACAACACATATGGCTGAGCAGCTTAGGAGCATCAATATTTGTACTCATTACAATACAGTGTTAGTGCAGTGATAGATTGCTCCCATTACAGAGCTGTAAATTGTTGGCTGTGGGAAATTAATGGCAATTTCTAGGTCTCCAAAATGTATTGTCTCATGGCAATTTTGTGACATCATTGCTACATTATATTACAAGCTCACTGATGTATCATAAGAATATGATTCATCCCCCCCCCCCCCCCCCCGAAGTCTACTCTATCGAGTTGGAAATTGGGGGATTTAGGGGTCTAAGGGATGGCTTAGAGGGATAAGACAGTGCAGGTAACTATAATTTTCTCTTACAGGAGGACAGCTGGACCTGCAGTTACAGGCTGGATATACGCTTTAACTGTAGTGAGAAGAGTATGGAGGCTGCCATATGTATTTCCTTATAAGCAATACCAGTTGCCTGGCAGTCCTGCTGATCCTCTGCCTGTAATATGTTTAGCCATAGACCCTGAACAAGCATACATCAGGTGTTTCTGACTTTATTGTCAGATCTGACAAGATAAGCTGCATGCTTGTTTCTGGTGTTATTCAGACACCACTGCAGCCAAATAGATCAGTAGGGCTGCCAGGCAACTAGTATTGTTTAAAAGGAAATAAATATGGCAGCCTCCATATTCTTCTCACTACAGTTGCCCTTTAACCCTCCTGGCGGTTTAAAAAAATCCGCCAGGGGGCAGCAAAGTAGTGTTTTTAAAAAAAAATAATATTTTTTTCATGTAGCGAGACAAAGTCTCGCTACATGATAGCCGCTGCTCAGCGGCATCCCCCCAGCCCCTCTGATCGCCGCCGGCGATCGGAGATCAGGAGATCCCGTTCAAAGAACGGGATCTCCTGGAGGGCTTCCCCCGTCGCCATGGCGACGGGCGGGATGACGTCGCCGACGTCATCGACGTCATGACGTCAAAGGGGACTCCCATCCACCCCACAGCGCTGCCTGGCACTGATTGGCCAGGCAGCGCACGGGGTCTGGGGGGAGGGGCGGCCGCGGTGCAAGGAATAGCGGCGGATTGGCGGGTAGCGGCGGTGATCGGATGCTACACGCAGCTAGCAAAGTGCTAGCTGCGTGTAGCAAAAAAAAAAATTATGCAAATCGGCCCAGCGGGTCCTGAGCGGTGCCTCCCGGCGGCATAGCCCGTGCTCAGCACGGGCTTACCGCCAGGGAGGTTAATGCAAGGAGTCGAAAAAAACAAGACAAAAACAAAGGAGTGAGTGAGACTCCTTACAGCAGCTTTACTAATGAAACTGATTGTGTCAGAGCGCAGTAAAATGGGAATGTTAAATAACATTGAACAATAAAGGAGAGAAAGACAAGAGGGAAGTGGAAAAAAATGTTATACTGAATACGATAAATACATACTTTCTGTGTTATACTGCATAAATTAAAACATAAATATTTTCTGACCAGAAGTTTCAAGAAAACTTGTAAAATGGCTGTTTTTTTTTCAGAATCATAGCACTTGTCAGAAGTGCTGCTTTGGGACATAATTAGACATGGGATTTGCGTTTTGAAATCTAAAGTTAAAAGGGCAAAGACGTATTTTTTTTTTTAATCACTGAGAAAGTCAAAATGCTACACAATCAGATGCATATTCTTTAACCGGTTCAGCCCCACAGTGTCGAAAACCTCATGCATCCGAGCAACGTTCATTTCCCATTCATTCGCCAATAACTTTATCACTACTAATCACAATGAATTGATCTATATCTCCTTTTTTTCTGCCACTAATTAAGCTTTCTTTGGGTGGTACATTTTGCTAAGAATTATTGTTTTCTAAATCCATTTTAACAGGAAGATTACAAAAGAAATGAAAAAAATTCATTATTTCTCAGATTTTGGCCAATATAGTTTAAAATTAATATACGCTACCATAATTAAAACTCATGTATTTTATTTGCCCATTTGTCCCGGTTATTACACCATTTAAATGATGTCCCTATCACAATTTATGACGCCGATATTTTATTTAGAAATAAAGGTGCATTTTTTAAATTTGCGTCCATTTCTATTTACAAGCTTATAATTTAAAATAATAAAATAATATACTCTCTTGACATGCATATTTAAAAAGTTCAGACCCTTAGGTAACTATTTATGTTGTTTTTTTTTTTTATTGTAATTTTTTTTTATTTATTTATTTTTTAATAAAAAAATGTATTTGGGTAATTTTTGGTGTGGGAGGGAAACAGCTAATTTTAAATGTAAAATAATGTAATTGTTTAATAAACAATGTATGTGGGTGTAATTTACTATTTGGCCACAAGATGGCCATAGTCAAAAAAGAGGTTGGGACATTTTTCCCGACATTTTTTGGGAGGCAGAAAAATGGCGGTCTCTGATGAGAGATCGTCGTTTTTTTGCGGGAAACCTAGATCGGTGAATGGGAACTATATTCCCATTCACTGATCGGGGGGCTAGCGGCAGGCGGCGGGAGGGTGTGCAGGAGCACGCGTGATCGTGTGCACTGCGCAGCAGCAACAGCAGAGCATATCTGGATGAACATACTCGTCCAGATAGGCTGAACTGGTTAATCAAGAGGAAAAAGAAACATAAGGATGGAAGAAAAGTGTCCCACATTCAATTAGATCTACATTATCTATAAAGGGTACTTGACGTAATGTCTATAATACCACTTCAGCTCAACAATTCCAATTGCATTGTTGTGCGTAGAGTGGACTCCATAGGAATAAATAGCCCTTACGTTTATAGGGTGTTAACCCAATCATTTATGGGCCTCCTTGCTAACAAAGAGCCTTTGGACATTAACCATGTCAATTAAAACAAACCTGAACTAAAAATTAAAAGACAAATTAAACATACACACATCAAACTTATCTCCCATGTAGTCTACTCCTCAATCTCTTTCTCCTCTACCGCATCCTGTTTTATCACTGGGATCGATGGAATTGTCCATCCTCCATTTTAAAAATGGCGATGACCCTGTAACAGCACACTGTTAAACCGTAATGTCGCCCACATGAGCCATAGGAAAACATGGACATTACCTTGCACATTAGTTTTCCTTTTAGTTGTAACTGACAGCAACTGATATATAATTGACAGCATCTATTATATTTATATACATATCTATTATATTTATATACAGAATCCTTTTCAGCTCTGACAAAATATTGTCAGAAATCTGGAATCGTTGTAAGAAGAAAATGGTGAGCTTCTGAAAGGAACTGATGGCGAGGTATGTAATTTTTATTTGAAGATACATAATGTGAGACACTGGATCGAAAAAAAAATGATATAATGAATTGGTTGTGTAGTACAGATAATTACTAGAAGATTAGTAGCAAAGAAAATATTCTCATATTTTTATTTACAGTTACATAGTGTTTTTTATAACATTGCATCATTCTCTAATATTTGCAGTTTACACACTACTCAGCATTCTAAATGTTTTTTACAGAGCAGTCTTGTGAACTATTCACCTGTCCTTTGGAGACTGGTGACTGACTGTTGAGATAACAAGCTTCAGAAGACAGAGCTCTCTGCGACTTTAGGTGCATACACATGTCTGATTTTTCCAAACAGCCAGTCGTTCGGACTGGTCGTTTGGACGTTAAATCGGGCGTTTGTACAAATGGTCGTTTCAGCTGATAACGCTGATTTTGACGGATCTGCTTGGCGGATCGGTTCAAAACCAGTCTTATCAGCTGAACGATCGTTTGTACACACGCCAGATTTGATGTCCAAACGACCGGTCTGAATGACTGGTCGTTTGGAAGAATCAGATGTGTGTATGTATCTTTTGAAAGTTGTGGAGCTCAATGGCTTTTTTGCAACAACTGGAGTTTCTTAACTCTTCATGTACTGGGAACAATATTAGACTTATATCTCTGCTCCTAATGTTTTATTTCGTAGCTTTACTACACATACAAATCAGTATATCATTTTTTTTCACTTCAGTGTCTCTTTAAATAATTTTACTTGGTTCACGTTCAATTTTAAGATGCTATTTACTTCAAAAATACAAATATCTAATTACTGTTTAGCCCTAATAATATACTCAGTTTCTGCAAGAGGTAATAATGTTGAAAAGAAAATTGAATGTATGTGACCATTCTTCACCTGTCAGCAATCACATCTGGTCACACTGTATTGTCACGGTGATGCTGTCATGTCCGTCGATAGGTCCTCTGTAATTTATCTGGTACCCTGCTCTTTTTTTCTGTTATACTATCAATTACAGCAGAAATTCAGCAAGTGAAATGTAAAATTGTGCAGAAAGCTGATGGCCCCATATTCCAAGGTCAAATTTACAATCCATCCCACATGATAAGCCTAAGGATCCATTTCAATTAGCTTAATGTAGAGTCATGGCAAGTCTGTGACCGTGATGCTGATCAGAGATTATCAGGGACAACACAAGCCTACACCAGTCAAGGAGTAATGAGGGGATATATAATCATGAAAAATGCCTAAACAATCATTTAAATAACATTATCTTAAAGTGTACCCTTGATTTATGCCAATACTCATTGATGCATTTCAATTCAGAATGCATAATCCAGATGCTACAAACAGTAGATAATAAAATACAGATAACGAATTTCAGCATAGAGCAGTCCTCCTCGCCATGACACTTCTGCACCCTTCGTGACAGCTGCATATTTTCTTATTAGCTTAATGCTGAGCTGCATGGGACAGCCCTTCTTCTACATAGAGACACACACAGCTAGAGAGATTCTGACTCACAAGAGGGGGCTGTTCTCTGCATCAGAGTATGGCGCACTCATGTGTAGCCCATTTCCACAGTCTTGACTTAAAACGGACCTGAGTTCAGAACTTCCTCTCTGCTCTAACAGATAAGCAACAGCATAATAACCTTTAGAGAAAGACATTTCTTTGTTACAGCTGATACAATCCTGCAATACATCTGCAGTGTGTCTACTCCCTGCTTTCATGGAAGCAGACATAGGGTTCACATCCTGGTTTTACAAATGAGCTGCTCCGCAGAGGCAGCCAGCTGACACAGCTGAGAGATCAAATTCCACTTATGATTAATCACAGATGAGGGGCAACTAGACAGGCTAAACTTTCTAAATACATACAGGGTGCATTTCTTTATTTCTGTCTAGTGCAAGAGTTCAGGCCCACTTTGAAGAGTACCTGTAACCTTTTTAAAGAATAGTAGTAGCAGTAGGGTATTGTACCGTGTTAGCCATCAGTAAAAGCAAGAAGTTTTAAATCAGGATGTTTATTGGCTAACTAAAAATGAATAAAAATAAGCAAGCTTTCGGCCTCGCAGCATTCCTCGGGCTTTGATGTTGCATGTATATAGCTGTCTGTACCACCAGCCTGCAAACTAACAGGATATAAGCCCGACGAAGGCTGCAAGGCCGAAAGCTTGCTTATTTTTATTCATTTTTAGTTAGCCAATAAATAGTATCATCCTGATTTAAAACTTCTTGCTTTTTAAAGAAGAAAAGTTAACAGTTAAATACTTACCCAAGTAGGGGGAAGCCTCTGGATGGCTTTCCCGGTCTTCCTAAGCCCCTCCTGCGCTATGCTGGGACCTTCCAAACAATCTTCAACATTGCAGTTGAAGATTGCTTGCGGCCGCGCTCTGTTCCATGCACGAGCACAATGCACGCCCGTACCTGCGTAGGACGTTGGAGCCCCTTGTGCACCACTTTTTGTTTGTGCATGGGTGTACAAACTCATCGGCACCTGCGCAGTGTGGGCATACTTGTACCCATAGGGGAGCATGGCCATGAAGATAAGGAGGGTCCAATCTGGCAGAGGAGGGGTTTTGGAGGATCAGAGAGGCCTTTGGAGCACCCAGAGGCTTTGCTCTATTGACCCAAGTATGTAACTTTTTATTTCATTTTTAAGTTACAGGTTTACTTTAACAGATTGACCAATTTAGCTCAACATTAAGGTGGCCACACACGATACAATAAAATGATCCGATTTTACGGCAATTCGATAAAAGCGACCAGATCTCCTGAAAAAATCGAAAGCTTTTTTTCATTCGACTGAAAAACCCGATCGTATTTCCTGTTATTTTTTTCCGATTTTCATCTATCCGGAATGCCAGATATTTGAGATTTGGTACTGAACAGATATGTAAAAAATTGTATGGTGTGTGGCCACCTTTAGAGATCACAAGTAGTGTGACCCTGCCAATCCAATAAAGACTATAATTAGTATTGATGTATAAAGCACCAACATATACCGTGATGCTGTACAACGTAAGAAACAAATATGAGGTACATAGTAATACAGACAATGGTGTACGCAAGTATTCAAAATACAGAACAGCACAGAGAAAAAAGTCATGAACTGAAAAAGTAAAAGTGATTTTTTGCTATTTACAGCCTGAATTGTGTAAGTAGTAGGATAAATATACTGGCTGAATCCCGATAACCTCAGGAGGCAGAACAGCACAACATGAAATAAAAATAAAGAAGGGGAGGAGGATTCAGACTGAAAGTGTACAAGTTTCAGATGTAAATTTCCTAGTCACATGCATTTAAAACATGCACTTTATTTAATTACAGTACATCATATGCTGTTGAAAACCAATAAAATGTGAGTATAAGACACAGACAGTAAATATGGTTTGTTGGTCACAGGGACAGCAACAGATGTCTCACTTATCTACTTGCGTACAAAACCTCAAGAGGAGGAACATATGCAGTAGACAGATCAGAGCTGCTATGTCAGCGTCCTGCAGTAAGCAACAAAATGATGGCATCACCATGATACACAGGCAGTTAATAGTATAAACACAATCATACAACTGGAAGATCCATAGACTGCCTTCACATATTAGCCTGAAGCACATTTTCCAAAACAAACTGGCTTCCTTAGAGTGAAGACTGTCAGAAAAAAACAACTGACCATGAGTAAATGTGTTGCTTACCCTGAGGAAATGGAAAAGAAAATAGCATCCACAGGAGTGGAACACATGGATGTGGTGCTAAACACTGATAGCACAAATGTCAAATGTCATTACAGCAAGAAAAGTGACAGTAGACGGCTAGATGGAGAGACAGCACCTACAGCCAACATATATCAGGGAAGAGGACACACTAGTAATATTTTTCTATAGTTGGCTAAGTTAATCGCTATGATTTATTTGTTCACCTGATTTGGTGTGGAGACTTATGTGTGGGCCAAGAGTCACTCTTTTACATCTTCATGTTTGTTTTTGTTGTGGTTTTAAACAGACAAATCCTCTACATATGTTCTGACCACCTTCAATCACTTCCATGGAAGTAAACTTATTTAGCAAAACAAGCAGCAGGCCAATTTGTGAAGGCTGTTTTTGGATCTTCTAGTTCAGGGGTCTCAAACTCGCGGCCCGCGGGCCAGTTGCGGCCCTCGATACAATATTTTGTGGCCCGCACCGCCAAAAGCTTCCTTATAGTTCGCTTCAGTGCTCCCAAGTAATCCGCCGCATCCCCGCCGCTAAACATCAATCGCGGCGCATCGCCGACTCTGCCCGCCCCTCTCACTCTTCCTTCACAGAGAGGGGCGGGTATAGGCGGCGATGCGCCGTGATTGACGTCAGGAGGGGCAGAGCTGAAGCTGAAAGCTCCGCCCCTTCCAGGAAATGCCGGCGGATTGCCCCTCGGGCGATTTGGGGGCTCTGCAGCCCTCGTTTTGCGGCGGGGACACGGCGGGTTACTTGTAATGTGAGCACTGAAGCGAACTATAAGGTAAAATAGGCAAAATAGTTTACTTCAGTGTGAATTTGATTTTGAAATAAAAATCAATGCAAGGGACGGGGGGGGGGGGGGGGCAGGGGATGGGCAGGAGCTGCTGATTGAAGTTTTTTGTGAAATCCCTTATGTGGCCCAGCCTCATCCTGACTTTGCCTCCTGCGGCCCCCAGGTAAATTGAGTTTGAGACCCCTGTTCTAGTTGTATGTATTTAATACTACTTATTGCCTGTGTATTCTGGTGATGATAAGACTTTATAGTTCATTGTCTGATGTAGCAGGATATCTGGGAACTGCCTGAAGGTGCGAAGACCTGCAAAATTATTGCCCGCGGGCTTTAGGATTCAATTACTCAGACAATAGTTTAGGGCTGAGTGCTGTACTGGAGGCTAGCGACACATTCTGCTGCTATGGAGAAGAAGGAGGGACAATGACATGTAAACATCATCTACAACAGGCCGTGAAGAGGGATTGTCAGCCACAAAATCAACTTTCATTTAAACACTGTACCGTGTTTATAATGCTGCCAGAAATCTCATTTTGCAATGCAAGCTCTCCAATCTATTCAGAAATGTCTCTGCTGTAATTATCTTATTTCAGTATACCAAGCTCTATTGTCTCTCCGATGGCGAAGACAGAGAGAGAGGGAAGCTTGTCATCTCCCCTTTCCTGCTCCTCTCTGATTGGGCTAAGCACACTGCAGTGTGACAGGATTGGCTGAAATCTGATCCTGTGCTCACCTGTGGTTAGAAAGCTAGCCAGAATGACACAGCAGATTGGAGGAGAACTAAGGGAAGAAATAAAACCAGGATTAAGGCTGGTTTCACAGTGGGACGTTAAAGTCCCACGTTACAGCAGCCAGTAACGCAGCCTAACTCACAGCACTGTAAAATCAATGTGCTGTTCACAGTGCACACATTGCGTTACATAGTAACGCAGCACGTTTAAACAAAGTGCTGCATGCTGTATGTTATACTGGGCTAAGCCACATTAGACTGTTTGCACATGCTCAGTAATGTTGGAGGAGGAGGTCTCCCCTCCTCCTCCGCGGCCATCCACATGGCTAATTAATATTCACTGCACTGTGGTGACTCGTGGTGGGACTGTAGTGTTGTCCGGATCATTTGATCCGGATCTTTTTTGTGATTCGAATCCGGATCATCACAATGAAAGATTCGGTGTTTCTTCCAGACAGTGGATGTCTGTCTGGAAGAAACAGGAACATACAGAATGTACAGTGCAGGGAAAGTCCTGTCCTGCTAGTCATTTCACCCAGTCTGCTTCCCTAGTAAAATAATTAAAATGATTCAGTTCAAAGATCCGGATCTTTTCAATGATCCGATTCAAATGATCCAAATCCTTAAAAAGATCCGGACTTCCTATCACTAACCTGGAGCGGCTGCTTTGAGAGCTGCATAACGCAGCTCAATCTGACGTCCAACTTCAACACCACCATGCGTTGCGTTAGGGGCACGTTGTGCGACCATAACGTCCCCTAAAACGCAACGTCTTGGTGGGAAAGTAGCCTTAGCCTCAGACTGTGGGAAAAAGACATGGAGACTACCAGGAACATAATTCTCTTCATTTACTATATAAAATTCACTGAAATCAAAACATGGACAGTACAAAACATGTGTTATGTAAGTAGATCAAGTATTTATATACTTATATATGTGTTTTTTTGTTGGCATAGTATGGCTGACCCTCCTGCTTTAAACTTACCACAATCCAGCTGGCACTGCAAAGTACCTGTAGTTAGGCATTGGCGCCCAGACCAAATAAAAAGAAAAATTAATATAGGGGTCTATGTTAGAAAAAAAATGCGTTTACATATATTTTTGTGGCACTTTTTTTTTTATTTTTGGATGTTACAACTGAGGAGTCCAGCCTACCTTATCCACTTGAGGACCACAGTGGTAAACCCCCCTAAAGACCAGGCTATATTTTTCAAAATAGGCCACTGCAGCTTTAAAGGGAACCTAAACTGAGAAGGATATTGATTTTTCCTTTTAAAATAATACCAGTTGCCTGACTCTCCTGTTAATCCTGTGTCTCTAATACTTTTAGCCACAGCCCCTCAACAAGCATGCAGATCAGGCGCTCTGACTGAAGTCAGACTGGATTAGCTGCATGCTTGTTTCAGGTGTGTGATTTAGCCACTACTACTGCCAAAGATATCAGCAGGACTGCCAGGCAACTGGTATTGTTTAAAAAGAACCATCCATATTCCTCTCAGTTAAGGTTCCCTTTAAGGCCAAACTGCAGGGCCGCACAACACAGCTCACTAGTGATTCCCCCTCTCCTTTTCTCCCCACCAACAGAGCACTCTGCTGGTGGGGTCTGATTCCCCTCCCCCAGTGTTGCCAACCGCCCGTAAATTTACGGGCAGCTCGTAATTTTGGATACAAATTAAGCTGCCCGTGAATTCCGTAAGGAATTCAGCAGCGTCCGTAAAAGGGCGGCCAATCGGCCGCCCGCTCTGTTGCAGGACAGCAGCGCAGTGGAGGAAGAGCTGTGGGCAGCGGTGGAGAAGGGGGGTAATCTCCCCCCCCCCCTTCTCTCACCTTAGTGCTCTCCCTCCCTCGCTGACTGTCCCCCTCCTATGTGACGAGTGACTGGCAGTGGCGTTTGGCAGCGGGCGGGACTTACCTTCCGTCTCGCTCCTGCGCCGGAAGTTCTGCTGCTCTGGTCTGGACCAGACCAGAGTAGCGGCAAATCATCCCGCGCCGGCGACGAGAGAGGACGCAGGTAAGTTCCGCTCACTGCCGCCTGCCACTGCCAGTCGCTCGTCTACTGGGCACATATACATCTGGCTACATCTACTGGGCACATATAACCCTTGCTACATCTACTGGGCACATATACCTCTGGCTACATCTACTGGGCACATATATACCTCTGGCTACATCTACTGGGCACATATACATCTGGCTACATCTACTGGGCACATATAACCCTGGCTACATCTACTGGGCACATATACATCTGGCTACATCTACTGGGCACATATAGACCTGGCTACATCTACTAGGCACATATAACCCTGGCTACATCTACTGGGCACATATACCTCTGGCTACATCTACTGGGCACATATACCTCTGGCTACATCTACTGGGCACATATACCTCTGGCTACATCTACTGGGCACATATAACCCTGGCTACATCTACTGGGCACATATACCTCTGGCTACATATGCTGGGCACATATATCTGCTGGCTACATATACTGAGGACACTGGCTGTTTGCCATTATGTGCATTTACTGGTGAAAAGCTGTCTCTTATGTGCATTTACTGGTGAAAAGCTGTCTCTTATTATGTGCATTTACTGGTGAAAAGTTGTCTCTTATTATGTGCATTTACTGGTGAAATGCTGTCTCTTAATATGTGCATTTACTGGTGCAAAGCTGTCTCTTATTATGTGCATTTACTGGTGAAAAGCTGTCTCTTATTATGTGCATTTACTGGTGAAAAGCTGTCTCTTATGTTCATTTACTGGTGAAAAGCTATCTCTCATTACGTGCATTTACTGGTGAAAAGCTGTCTCTCATTACGTGCATTTACTGGTGAAAAGCTGTCTCATTACATGCATTCACTGGTGAAAAGCTGTCTGTCATTACGTGCATTTACTGGTGAAAGGCGGTCTCTTATATGCATTTACTGGTGAAAAGCTGTCTGTCATTACGTGCATTTACTGGTGAAAGGCTGTCTCTTATGTGCATTTACTGGTGAAACGCTGTCTCTCATTATGTGCATTTACTTGCCATGCCCACTTTAGTCGCCGCAAATTTCCTCGAACATGTTGCCCCCTACCCATTTGACTGCCCCCTCATATGTGCCAGTCTAGAACCGGCCCTGTACCCCTGCCTACATATACTGGGCACATATACCCCTGGCTACCTATTCTGGGCACATCTCTCCCCCTGGCTACCTGTTCTGGGGACATCTCTCCCCCTGGCTACCTTTTCTGGGGACATCTATACCCCTGGCCACCTATTCTGGGGACACCTATAGACCTGGGGCTACCTATTTTTGGGGAACCACTGCTGTCAGATTAAATGTATTTTGGAAGAACCTCTGCCAGATTACGTGGATTTTTGGTGAAATGCTGAAAGATTAAATGTATTTTGGGGGAAGGGGGGGAAACACTATGGCAGAGCTCAAACTTCCCTGGCAGACCTTTCACAGCAATATTAAAATCATGTATATTTGGCCCCACCCATGACCACGCCCACATTATGTTGCCTGGCCACGCCCATTTTTCGGCGCGCCACACTACGCGCGGCGCAGGGTGTTTTGTCAGTAAAAAAAAACTTTTGTCAGTAAATTTTTAGGTATTTGTCAGTAAAAAATAAAGTGAAAGGTTAGCAACACTGCCCCCCCCCCCCCCCCGTTTTTTTGTGTGTGTGTAAATATTTATTATTTATTTTTGCAATAAATTTCCTTATTTCCTTATTCCCAGTACAGCGGTGCCGTGGATTGCAGCGCTGTACTTAGTAAAAAGACGGCGGTTTCACCGTCTAACAGTCTCCCGAGTGGCCCCCCCAAGCAGGAAATGCGTGCGCACCCTGCGCGCGCATCTCCTGCATTAGCCGGCCCCAGGACTTGACGCCAATTGGCGTTAGGTGGTCCTGGGGCTGCCGCCGCGGTCACGCCCATTGGCGTGACGCGGTCATTAGGTAGTTCATTAACCACCTGAGCGGTCTGGACGAGCTGAGCTCGTCCAACACCGCCGGAGGTCGCCGCTCAGGCCCTGCTGGGCCGATTTTAATCAAATAAAAAGCAGCACACGCAGCCGGCACTTTGCCAGCCGCGTGTGCTGCCTGATCGCCGCCGCTCTGCGGCGATTCGCCGCGAGCAGCGGCGAAAGAGGGCCCCCCTAGCCGCCTGAGCCCTGCGCAGCCGGAACAAAAAGTTCCGGCCAGCGCTAAGGGCTGGATCGGAGGCGGCTGACGTCAGGACGTCGGCTGACGTCGATGACGTCACTCCGCTCGTCGCTATGGCGACGATATAAGCAAAACAAGGAAGGCCGCTCATTGCGGCCTTCCTTGTTTATTCTGGGCGCCGGAGGCGATCGGAAGATCGCCTCCGGAGCGCCCTCTAGTGGGCTTTCATGCAGCCAACTTTCAGTTGGCTGCATGAAATAGTTTTTTTTTTATTTGAAAAAAACCCTCCCGCAGCCACCCTGGCGATTTAATCAGAACGCCAGGGTGGTTAAGGGAAAAAAAAGGGTGAAAAGGGAAGATGGTTGGGGAGTGACATCACAATGTGGGTGGAATGGAAGGAACTAGCCAGTGTACCCTGGTCTAACTGTGTGTGATCATGTTGCTGGGTCAATTTGCATGCAGGAATACTATATACTGTTTCAGATCAGATAGAACACAGCACTGACTGCAAGTTCAATATTCACCTTTCTCACAACAGGATCCTTTTAACATGGCCACGGGTAATAATACTGTGGTCTTCTTTCATCCAGCTTGTCATTAAGCAGACATGATGATGACCATTAATATGGTAGACTATTGTCTGGTGAAACGGTCTCCAGTCGCACCATTACAGCTGACATCCCTCAGGCAAGTGTGTCGCAATCAATAGGAGAGTCCATTCTACATTAGCCAGCAGTTCACAGACATGGAATGCTAATCTGAAAATTAGGCAAAAAATAGTCCATTCAGACGAATCAAGTTAATGGGAGACCGTGGACATTTGTCAAATGTTAACTCATGTTCAGTCAGCTGGACAGGTTGAAATCAGCTGGTTCAGCTGACCAAATTTGCATGTTTATAGCAGGTTTTAGTTTCTTTCTGTCCATTAATGTTATTCTGTGCCTGTGCAACTGTGCATCTGATTGGTCGATGTCCTCCATGCAATTACTGACAGCCTGCATCATTAATCCATGCCTAGTTTTTATTAAGTGTCAAATCCTTAGTTCAGGTCTGTTTTTTTTAATGCATTTTGTGAGAAATATATTATGATTTGCAATGCACAGAGCTTTGTGCATTGCACATAAACTTTTTTTGCATCATTTCTTTTATATTACCTGGGTTGGTGAGTTTGCATCATTTCTTTTTTATTACCTGGGTTGGTGAGTTTGGAAAACTGACTCAAGGTGTCCGTTAAAGGAGCCATTTTTAGTGAACCCAATCATATTTTTGATCAGATTTTTCAGATCATATTGTTTAGAAACAGAGAATGATGGGCTCAATTGATCTTGATGAATGGTCGAGCAGTGTTGCAAATTTTTTTCATAGATACGATCGCAACTAGTTTAGATATTATCGCAAGTTGGATTCTTTAATGGAATGGATGAATTAAATACAATCTTTTCTTTCTATCTGAACCTTCTAATCCAGTGTTTCTCAAACCTGTCTTCATGACTCCCCAACGGTGCATGTTTTGCAGGCAACCTCACCTATGCACAGGTGGGGTAATTAGTGTCTCATCTACATGGAATCCACCTAGCTGAGACACTAATTAGCCCACCTGTGCATAGGTGAGGTTGCCTGCAAAACATGCACCTTTGGGGAGCCACGAGGACAGGTTTGAGAAACACTGGTCTAATCGAAAATATAATAGTTTGCTAAAAATTCTTAACTGTATGTTTGTTAGAAGCAGCTTAGAGAGACTGAATAACAGTCTGAGCAGTCCAAACGCCTCCCCCTTGTCACCCCTTGCTTTACAGGGGAGAGCAGAGGGAGAGGGTGGGTATAGTCAGGTGATGGCTCTGAGCAGAGAAAGAAACTTCCCCTCTGCAGGCAGCTCTGTGTCATGTGACCATCCTTTGCAAAGGTTGTTCTGTGGAACATCTGCATCAAATAAAATAACTGCGTAAATAATGGCATAGCCCCTTATTCACATGTGCTAACAATGAAAAAATCTGGGAGTGTGATCTAGGGCTTTAGTGTAATAAAAATAACAATATATCACCCCTGTAATAAATTAACATTATTAGGATTTATCTCTGAGCTATGTGACCTTTATAATTGCTCTTGGTTTCTGTCCTTGAGCATTTATATAGTTTCAGATATTCTCTGTGAAACCTAATACCTCTAAAGAAGTAGATTATCCTGTAATTTATTATAATGATATTTTGTCAGAAGTAGGAGAGGCCTGTCCCTACCCTGATCGTAGATCTAACCTGTTTTATTACAGCTTTCAGGTGTGATGACATTTGCCAAACAGAGCACATTAAGCACTGCAGGTAAAGTCAACAATCACACAAGCATTCAAACTGTAAAACACAGGAGCTGGCCAGCTGCCTCTTTCACAGGCATGGCCATGTCTCAGCTTACTGGTTTACACATCAGTGCTGCTCTGTTGCTTCTGTTAAGGAAAGGTCTGTGTGATGCTTGCAGTTCCTCTGTTTGAAAACTTCCCACACTAAAATGTGCTCCTTTTGATGTTCATTTTCTCGCATGCCTGAGGGAAACACTCATGTATGCCTGAAATATGCACACAATAGAACCTCTTTTTTTCCAGTAGGAAAATATTTTTTTCTTCTATCAAATTGAAACAGTGTTTTAATTTTATATGCACTGAAGAATTCAAAGTTACGTTATTAAATGATCATGAATTACACTTAGTCCACTGGAACACTGCTATGTTATGCAAAGCTTAAAGAGGCACTATTGCAAAATTCAGTGCTTTTCAAATAATGAAATAAATGATATGTGCAAGTGGAGTTAGCCTTAATATAGCTAAAATGGCTGGTCAAACGTAATGTGAAGACTAAAATTACTTACAAGCAACAGAGGGCAGGACGTCACTGGCAGTGCTGTGCAGCCCATTAAGATGTGGGGGACAACTGTAGCAGCTGAATTTGTGGCCGGTATTTTTCACCACCTTGAGGCTGAGGTAAGAGACTTAGTAGCTTTCTACCTCATGCAGCTTGCTCATGCTGCTGTGACCAGCTACGAGCTGCTAAATATGTATAGTATCGTTACCGGAGCATAGGCCTACACGAGGTGTCCATGGATGTGCCTGTGAGACTGCAGGGGACCTCAGAGATCAGAATAGCTGGCGAAGGCTCTGTGACCAGCTACAGAGACTGCAGGGAAACTCTATTTACCATTAGTACTATATGTACAAATATTATATTATAATTTTATTTTCAGTTCAGATTTGCTCTGAGTACACTTCCTTTAATTTATGAATCAATAATAATAAAATTAATAACAAGTTTTTAATTATGTAGATATTTGAGAAACAGAGATGCCAAAAAGAATAAAATACACTACAATCAGTTTGAAAATGGGAGGTAGTGGTAGACTTACCTCCCAATCAATGGCACAAATTGTCTGATTCGACTAAACAAAAACCGTTATAGGGGTATACTTTAATGTGCAATGAACTCACTTCATCACACAATAAAAGGAGTCACTGGGAGGCATAAAACTTCTATTTTAGTTGTATGGGCCCTGTCTTGTGTATACTGTGTACAATATACACCTATATAGTTTGACGCGTTCGGTATACACATCTAGATTTAGATACTAGATTCATTCTGCAGTGGCAGGGATCCTCTCTGCCTTGCTCCACTTTCAGGTGGAATTGTGTCTCTGGACTATGCTGAACTTCCAGTGTCCACCAGCAGATGGCCTTCCACACTGTTGACATTATTATTATTATTATTGATTTATAAAGCGCCAACATATTCTGTGGCGCTGTACAAAGTAAGAAATGAACATGGAGTACATAATAATACAGACAATGGTGTACACTAATATACAAGATACATAATTAGTGACAAAATACAAAAATGATACAAAATACAGAATACAGAATACAGAATTGGTAATGACAGTGATAAAAGTAACATGATGAATAAAATGTATAATGATTTCCAAGACACAAAAGGGGGAGAGAGCACTTCCCTTGCAAGCTTACAATCTAAAGGGAATGGGGGGGACAAGAGGAGGAGGGCATTTATATATTATCCACACACCAGCAGATTTGTCACTTAAAGGACCACTATGACAAAAATGTTAGCATTTAAAAAACAGGTATACACATAAAAATATGTGTATCACAGAGTAAAATGCATTGTAAAATATTTTTTCCTATTTAGCGGTCACTTAGAATAAGTATTATTATTAGTATTGTGGCTCTGACTCTCTTATTGGCAGATTATGGACTAGGACATCTTGCTAAATGGAAGTGCATTCATTTGGTACAAAATTAAAAGCCAAGATACCAGCAGTGCCACTCCGCTGCTGCAGTTCTCTGTGTGGGATTGAGGAAGCAGGAGTCAGGCTGGAGCATTGCTATGTGGAAGATAGTACTGGTTGCATATGTTATGGGGGGGGGGGGGGGGAGGTGGCCACTATTATGATGGTATGTTTTGTGGGTGGGGAGGGAAATGGATGACTGCACAATATTATGGTCAAAATAAGGTAACTGTCCATGTTATGGAAAGGGAAAGGTGACCAGACATGTCATGTTAGGAGAATAATGATGACCAATTAATATTATCATTCTGAGAGGTCCTGTAGATGAATTTCAGGTTTGGAAACCCAGATACTAGTAAGGAAATGAGACAAAAAGCACACCAGGAGCGCCAATAGTGTAGTATTTCTGGGAATTGGAAATGTAAAGAGATAACTCACAAACGTGGGTTGCTATAGGCAACCACAATTTCAGGCATGTGGAGAAGGACCGTCTCCACTCAGTTATGATGACTTGGTTGGGTCAATGTGGGTCGCACTCCAGAAAAAACAAAGGACCACTGGATGTAGTTGGAGAGGTAACTCCTGGAAGAGGGTAGGAGACAATGCAGGATGGGAAGAGGTGCCCCAATTGTGATACAATATGAAGTGAGTGGAGGTAAGTAAAAGAAACAGTGTTACCTCGTGATAAGAGGTTAAGATTTTTATAGTTAGACACAAATAAAGAGACAATGCGTTTCAATGGACCTGCGCACTCCCTCAGGTCAATACTAGACAGTGTCTAAGATATGAATCTTCATTTCAGAGTGCTCTGAAACACTGATAAAAATCTTAATCTCTTTTCATGAGGTAAGACTGTTCCTATTACTCACCTCCTTTCACTACATGTTGCATCACAATTGGGGCACCTTCACTGATCCTGCAATTCATATTATGAGGAGAATGGAAGTATGAGGCTTCATCAAAGGTCTACTGGTAAGTCCCATGACTTGAACATATGCCCTTGCCCCGGTTCCCTCTAGAATAACTACTCCATCCCCATTTTTTTCCATTCACATTTTTAAATATACTGCATGCTGTGTTTCTATCTGGTTAGATGAATTTCCCCCATTCACTATAATTGCATAGGGTCATACTGTTTTTCCTGTTCACTTTGGATCTGCACAGAGCAAAAAAAAAAGGTCCATGTTGTTGCCTAAAACAGCCAATGTGATTGGTTACTAAATGCAGCCCAGTGTTCTTTATAGTATTTTATGAATCAGAGCCTTCTCCTCCTTGCTGGTGAAACATGCACCCCCTTTTCTTCCTTACTAGTGAAACAGTTATAGGTCACATCTGTGGAATCCTGTATTAGCTGTTTTCCTTACCATCTGCTGCTGAAATTCTTTCAAAGCTAGCACAAATTAGAAACAGGTTTGTAAATGCTCTACCTGCTGTGAAATACACATGCATCTAATACATTTACATTTTCAGAGTGTGGCTCACACTGATGGACTTTGCAGTCATGTTAATAATGTAAATGCTGCATTTTCATTTAACTTTTTGTTATAGAAAAATTATAGCAAAAGTGTAATAATATTTACTTTTAGGAACTTTTAAAGCCACATTTCAGGAAAATGTTTATATGAATATTAGGTAATTTTATTTTGATTGCAATATTTTTAAAAAAACGTTTTCTAAAAAATATTTGTTTTAATGTAAAAAAGGAAAACTACATGCTTCACCAGTTAGAGATCCAGTCCTTTGAGTGCCCGGGGGAAAAGCACTATAAAATATACGGTAATAATAACAACAACAATTATTATTATTATTACAATATCCAGCCAGCCTGAACCAATCCCCTTTTACTCAAATGGGCATAAACAAGGAGAATGATTGGTCTGTCAACTGAAGCCACGCCTCCCTGCAGACTAACTAGGGGATGAAAGAAGGAGGTAGGATCATGCAACAAAAGATTTCTAAGGATGTTTAATACAGCAGCTTAGTTACCGTTTTATTTAAAACATATTATTTTACAAATTTGTTTATCCATAATTTTTGGAAAAACAAGAGTTAAATATATATAATTTATATAAACCTGTAGGGCTTTAACCAATGCCACAGACATAATGATAAGCTTGCACAATACAACCCAAATTTTACAATGTTGGGGCACTGGGGAAAATTAAATAAAAAAAGAGTGCAATGGTTTTAAATCCTTTCAATTCTATATTTAATTTAAAAATAGTACAAATAAAGACAGCATACCAAAATCATCTGTTTTTAGTGTTGTGCTATGCAATGACCCAAAATTCTAATATTAGATTTTTTGCCATGTTTGTTGTATACTAGGATTTCTATGTCTTATATTTTAATAATGTTATGTACTATAGATCAGAGTTCCCCAACCCTGTCCTCAAGGCCCCCCAACAGTACATGTTTTGCAGAAAACCATAAACATGCACAGGTGAGGTAATTAGTGTCTCCACAGAGCTGATTAACTACCTCTGTGAATTTCCACAAAACATGCACTGTTGGTGGGCCTTGAGGACAGGGTTGGGCCGTGAGGATAGGGTTGGGCAACACATCTATAGTATACAGTGTTAGATGATGTATAGGGAATGTCAACTATAGTATAGATGACGTTCCCATATTTTTTGCAATGTTATGTTAAAGTATTTAATTTCTAAATTGTTGTACTATTTACCCATACAGTGTTTAACCTCCCTGCCGGTTATACCGAGCTCAGCTCGGGGTAACCTGCCGCGGAGGATTCCTCAGGCCCTGCTGGGCCGATTTGCATAATTTTTTTTTGTTACACGCAGCTAGCACTTTGCTAGCTGCGTGTAACTTACGATCGCCGCCGCACCGCGCCGATTCGCCGCAACCCGCCGCATCAGAGGGTGCCCCCCCCGAGACCCGTGCGCTGCCTGGCCAATCAGTGCCAGGCAGCGTCGAGGGGTGGTTCGGGACTCCCTCTGACGTCACGACGTCGATGACGTCGGTGACGTCATCGCGCCCGTCGCCATGGCGACGGAGGAAGCCCTCCTGGAAATCCCGTTCAGAACGGGATTTCCGGATGGGTATATGCGCCGGCGGCGATCGGCGCATTCGGGGGGACGCCGCAGGGAGGGGGGAAGCATGTAGCTAGCGCTAGGCTAGCTACATGCTAAAAAAAAAATACTGCCAAAAAACACCCTCCCTGCCGTGCGCAGCAATTTTTTATAACGGCAGGGAGGTTAACAGACTGGGGCCCATATACTGTACAATTCACTTTTTCTCCTACGTTTTCTCCTAGGAGATAATTTTTCAACTTCTGTTTAAAACAACTTTTTAACACCCTACAATTGAAAAAGTGCTACAAGGTAGGCAAAAAAAGCACTATTGAAATTATTCTGAGTATTTTCTTGCTTGCCGGTGGCTTAAATTGTATTTTATTGCCAAGGTGTGAAAATATCACCTAGGAGAAAACTTAGGAGAAAAAGTGAATTGCATATGGCCCTGTGCTTTTTTTAATTTATTCATTTATTTATTTAGCATTTCACAAAACTTCCAGTGTTTTTTTGTCCACCTCTGAATTTTTTTTAATCATTCTGCTGGCATCAAATTACAAATGAGCATACATTTTCATAACCCAATAACATTCATCACTTTGTACTTTTGTTATGTTATATTTGTATATTTGCACTATTTTCAAATAAACATAGTGTTTAAAGAAAACCTGAACTGAAAATTAAAAGTCAAAATAAGCATACACAAGTCATACTTACCTTCCATGTAGTCTACTCCTCAGTGTCTTTCTCCTGTCCCGCTTCCTATTTGTTCACTGTGATCAAGGGAATTTTCCGTCCTCCATTTTGAAAATGGCTATTAACGATAACAGCTTTCTGGTCAGCACACAGTTAAACTGTAACATCGCCCACTTGAGCCATAGGGAAACATGGACATTACCTGGTACATCAGTTTTCCTCTCAGCTATAACTGACAGCAACTGATATTTTACTGACAGCAACTGATATATTTCAGATCTGACAAAATATTGTTAGAACTGGAAGGGATTATTGTCAGAAGAAAATGGTGAGCTTCTGAGAGGAACTGATGGCAAGGTAACTATTTAATGTTCATTTGAAGTTACCTCATGTGTTTATTTTAAATATTTTTACTCAGTACAGGTTCTCTTTGAGTAGTTTGCATTAAATCACATTCTGTTTTTATGTATCATTTACACAGCAATCCAACTTTTTGGAAATGTCAAGCCACCCATGTAGTTTCTGATCTTTCAGGGGGACGATTTACCAAACTATTTGCAGATGGAGAATATTGGAGAGCATAATTGATCCACAAACCCGGTGTGGGTTTAAAAAAGACTCATATTAGGTTTCCTGAGTTTGCAAGCCTTGCCTGTGATATGTTGGACTATAGTTAGGTTCCTGGAAGATTAGTGAATTAGTGGTTTCATGCTTACACTGCATGCACCCAAAGTGAGAACTTTTCATCAATTCAGGAAGTTTTTGCTATTTTTTTCCTGGCTTGTGTGTACATTTTATGAACATTTTTTACAGTTTGGAATGGAAACAATTTGAATTGGCAGGATGTGCATCTGAAATAGCATCTCAGTGACCATTCCCACTAACCTATTTACTATCATCTCTGCTCTGGTAAGTGTAAGTAAAAATTAAACCAAAAAAATGAACCCATCATTTAAAAATAAAATAAATAATAAAATGTGAAATTATATAATAAAATAAACACAACAATTAAAAGTGTAATATCAAGTAATTCATATACTAATACATTGCTAATAATACAATCATAAGTGAAAGTAGTAGTAGTGGTGGTGGTGGTGGTGGTGGTGGTGGTGGTAGTAGTAGTAGTAGTAGTAGTAGTAGTAGTAGTAGTAGTAGTAGTAGTAGTAGTAGCAGGGCCGGCGCTACCATAACGGCAAAGGAGGCAGCTGCCAGAGGGCCCCAGAGCCTGTAGGGGCCCCCAGTGGCTACAAGAGGAAAAAAAGATTTTTCAAAAAGACCTTATAGTTTTTGAGAAAATCGATTTTAAAGTTTCAAAGGAAGAAAATACACATTTAAAAACCTGCCGACTTTAACGGGTTAATAGCAAATCCACCTTAAATGCTAGAAACCCTAAATTTGCAAGATATGTTAAGGAGATCATTGGGAATAAGAAGAAAAAAAAACATTTTTCAAAAAGACCTTATAGTTTTTGAGAAAATCGATTTTAAAGTTTCGAAGGAAAAAAGTATACTGTACTTTAACTTTAGTGTAATTTTTACTTTAGTGTAATTTTACATGTATCAAAAAAAAAAGAGCAATACATTTCCTGATGGGTTTTCCAGGGGGTCCATACGCAGCTACATTGCTTTGGCCAGGGATTTTTTATGTTTAGAGTGTGGGATTTTTTTTTTTTAAATTATGTAGGGTCCCCCCTCCTGAAACTTTTTAACCCCTTGTCCTCCATGTAGGCTGGGATAGCCAGAATGTGGAGCTCTGACCGACTGGGGCTTCACACCCTGACTATACCAGCTACAAAAAAGGTCCCTTAATACCGATTTTTGTTCCGCGGTATCTGTTGGGGGGCCCCAGGTTTATTTTGCCCTGGTGCCCCATTGTTTCTTAAACCGGCCCTGAGTAGTAGTGGTAGTAGTAGTAGTAGTAGTAGTAGTAGTAGTAGTAGTAGTAGTAGTAGTAGTAGTAGTAGTAGTAGTAGTAGTAGTAGTAGTAGTAGTAGTATATGGCAACTTTTGTTTTATAATTTTTTTTTTATAAATTATTTTGAGTGTTATTTTGTTTGCTGGTGGTTTAAAGAGACTCTGAAGTGAGTGTAACAACATTTGATTATTGTAAAGCACTATAGATAGTGCTAAACCGCTGCTATCCCGTGGCAAAACGAGGGGTTTATACCCCCCAAATCCCCCCTGCAAAATCCATGACTTTCTTGGTCATGGATTTTGCTGCTCATGGAGGCAGAGCTTTCAGCTGCAGCTCTGCCTCCATGCGCGTCAATCGCCGCACGGATCTCCGCCTCTCCCCCGCCCCTCTCTGTGAAGGCAGATTGAGAGGGGCGGGGAGAGACGGCAATCAGCGGTGATTGACACGCTGAGAGGCAGAGCTACAGCCATTAGCTCTGCCTCAAGCAGGAAGTGCTCCCCGGACAAAGGAGAAGAGATTTGGGGTATAAACCCCTCATTTTGCTGCGGGGATGCAGTGGTTTAGCACTATGTAAGGTGCTTTACAATAGTCAAATGCTGTTCCACTCGCCTCAGTCTCTCTTTAAAAGGCATTTTTTGTCAAGGTGGAAAATATCACCTAGGAGAAAATCCGGGAGAGACAGTGAATTGCATAGGGCCCTAGGCTCATATTGAATTCACCTTTTCTCCTTGGAGATAATTTTTCACCTTCTATTGAAAAGAATGTTTAAAGAGAATGTGAAAATTATCTCCTAGGAGAAAACTCAGGAGAAAAAGTTAATTGAATATGCCCCTGTATCTTTATTGATTTAAATATCCAAAGTCTTTTTTTTTTATCTTTTAATTGTACATGCCTCACTTTTCTTCTGGCATTGGCTGTGTGCAGCACTAGATACACAATCATTTTATTTTCCTATCAAGCAGCAATGAGTGCCAATGGGTAGAGGTAAGCTGAGGTGACTTGCATCACTCTGCACCTTGCTCTTTGCTATGGTTAGAGGGGCTGACACTTATAATACTATAACCTATCATCACTGTTATTTCTACTCCACCCTTTTTTAAGTCTACAAGTTTGATTAACAAAAGTAGTAATTAAAAATGTTCCTCAATATTTGTCCCAATTACAATATTTATGGATAATAATGGTCTGCGAATGTATCTGCACATGATTGCACATTAAGCTTTTTTAACCATTTGCCAGTCATCATCACTATGTCTTCATGTTATCCAAGCAATTACTGAAGGGACTGCCAGCCGAAGCAACCTTCACAGATTGTTTTTGATTATATCTAGAGAGGTCACTAATCTGCGCTGTGGGTCCTATGGGAGAAAAGAGCTTTACAAATGTTTGCTTTTTGTTGTTGTACACTGAAGGATCCCCCTGCATGCTCATCTTTGCATGTTCACTTAACAATATAATTTCTCAAAGTGAGCAGACTCACCTTATTTTTGTATCATATCACTAAGAATTGCCGATGCAAACGTACCATTTTTTTTACATAGTATTTTGTGAAAGAGACAGTCTGTTAATACCATTTTTCTAGTAATCTGTCTGAATCAACTGTGTTTGGTTGCCTACAGAAAAAAGTAAAACATTAATATATAATTTCAATCAACATTATATGTGTACTGTCAGGCCCGGTCTGCCCATGATGCCAAGTGAGGCAACTTCCTCAGGCGGCAGAAGTCTGGGGACAGCACCAGGCAGAAACAGGAAGTGAAGAGAGTGCCTGGCCAACCTTTACTAGGGGCAACTGTACCTGGCTAAACTATACTGGGGCAACTGTACCTAGCTACCAATACTGGGGGCATCTATACCTGGATACCTACCCATACTGTGGGTATTTTATGGGGGGCTTGTGCAGTATTTCATGTTCCTAGGATTTTTATCAGATGATTCAAGGCAGACACTGAATCCCCCTTTAATAACTATGTATTTTATATGGAAGATTTTTTTACACATAGCTACAAGTTATCAATGGTGTGAAGATGTTTATAGAGTAAATAAATTGTCTTGTCAATTGTAATCGCATCAAATTTAACGGCATAGTATTTAATCATATTTTTATGTTTAAATTGGTGTTCACTTTTTTGAAGCACCAAAATCGCTTTTATTATTTAAAAATATTATCATTTATGTTTTCAATTCAACATTTTATTTTTTAAATTTGTGAAAAACAAAGAAGGAAATCGAGAGTAGGGATTGTCGGAAATGCCAATATCCAATTCCGCAGAAATTCCAGTTTCCACCAATGCCAATTACCAATTCTGCAGATTCCGAATAGTGGTTATTTTTGGTCATTTTTTGCATTCTCTGATTGGCCAAATACTTCCAAGTTGTTTCTGCATTCTCCGATTGGTGCATTGCTTCCAAGTTCTGTGATTGGGCTAAAATTATCGAGTTGTAGTAATGCAGTATTTCCACAGAAATCCAATTTCCGAGTTCGGATTTCCGAGTTCCGAGTATTGATTTTTTGGTAATTTTTTGCATTCTCTAATTGGCCAAAGATTTCTGAGCTGACTCTGTATTCTCTGATTGGTCCAATGCTTCCGAGTTCAGTGATTGGGCTAAAATTGTCGAGTTGTGGTAATGCGGTATTTCCACCAAAATTCGATTTCTGAGTTCAGTTTTCTTCAGCCTTATGCCATAAAGACAGAACAATTCATTTTCTCTGTTTTCCCTTTAATTATCCAATCAGAGTTCAGAGAATCAAAAAAACTGACATTTTTTTCTCTGATTTCCTTTTGTTAAGCCCCATCTACGCCATACAATTCTTTGTCCGATTCGATTCAAATCGATCAGATCTATTGATTCGATTCGATTCAATTCAACATGCGCAATTCATGATTCCATTCAATGCGATTCAATTTGCCATTGTTTTGAATTGGAAATTTAACTGAATCATGAATTGGACATGTGGGATTGAATGGAATCGAGTCAATGAATCTAATCGAATTGAATCGAATCGGAAAAAGAATCGTATGGTGTACATGGGGCTTTAGACCTGGGGGTCCATATGCAATTTTTTTCTCCTAAGTTTTCACTTAGGAGATCATTTTTCATCTTCTCTTTAAAATAACTTTACAGCACTCTGCAGTTAAAAAAAAAGTACCAAAAAGTAGGTGAAAAGGTACTATCAAAATTATTTTAAAAAATGTTTTGCCAGCTGGTAGTTTCAAGGGCATTTTATTGGCAAGGTGTGAAAATATAGCCTAGGAGGTAAGTCAGGAAAATAGTGAATTGCTGAGGCGGGAAAACTAAGGGAAAATTATAACACAAAACACGTGTACTTTTGTAGGTGAGAATAAAATATCATGGGCTTGATTCACAGAGCCGTGCACCTGTGTGAAAATCTGTACTGCACCTGCTCAGTATGCACCCTGCTACGGGAGTGTGAACGAGGAGGTGCATGTCCGGGGCTGCGCAGGTGCAGTTCCCCCGAACTGCGCAAAGTGAAAGTGAGTCGTGGTGTGGGACCAGAGCATCAGTGAGTGGCTGCTTGGGAACAGATCAGCTGCAGGGGGCTGGCAGAAGCCCCACCTAAGTGAAACTCTTATTTTTTAAGCAATTTACAATTCCACTTTAAGCAGCCTTATTGTTCTCAGTTGTTGTCTATGCCCCTTTTACATGCTTGGCAGCTATTCCATATCCCCTCTGTTTCCCATGCGTCCACCCATGGTCAGTGGTGTAGCTAGAAATTATGGGGCCCCATATCAAAAATTTCAAGGGGCCCTAAGAACTATGCACTCTTGAGCTATGCCACCTGCCCCTACCCTATAGATATGAGTTGATTGGGCAATTTACATCCCAATGCAATGTACACTGTCTACAGTTCGTGGGCTAAGAGACACAGTCAGAGGGTGGAGAAACAAAGGAAAGTTAATAGTGAACACCTCAAGTACAACCTGGGCCCACTCTGCTCCAGGAACCCATACTAGTTGTGGTGATATACTGGGGTGCTTATGATGTAAGGATAATACATGAACATATTTCTTCATTTTGCTGTCTGCTGTGTACTTCAGATGTCAGCCAGTCTGGCTTTGAAGGTGGCAGCTAGCTTCCTGGAGTCTGAATATACATGTGAATTAACTCTATCATTGTCTGCTGCTAATTAGGGGACTCTTAGGAGCAGGTAATGCTAAATGGATTTGCTAGCCCCTGGCAAGGAGATGGCTACTTAGTCAATAGCCAGTCAAATCCTTCCCTTTGATATGCTAGGAAATAATGTCACCAATGTGTTGTCACCTGTACCGGGAGTAAGGAAGTCTTTTGTTGTGTGTGTGCTATAATACACTCTTTACATGTGGAAGTAGATCTCTGGGAATCAAATTATGTCTGAGGATGTAATTAAAACTAGTTCCCCCCGTCCAAACAGGCTTGCAGCCTCAAGGCAAATATTCCAGCATAAAAGGCAGGAGGCAGATACCTAAAATCAGTCCACTCCTGACGGTAGCTGACGCTAAGTGACTCCTGGTCCAACCAGAACTGTGTCCGTCCACAAAACCCAAGTCCAAGGTTCTTCTATCTTGATCCCTGGTTTATTTGGTAAACAAATCACCTTGTGTGTATCTTGTAACTTTTACTTTGTAACTTTTTTACTCTGTTTTTTGTAGATCTTTTGTATATATTGTTTTCTGCATTGTTCCATTTTTTTCTGGAATATTAAATTGCTATTTAATAAGATTGACTTCTGCTGTACTAAACTAACACTCATAGCCTAGAAGAGACTGAAGTGCAACTGTGTATAAGTCCATACCTAAGTGTATGTTTGAGCAACCCTACCGTATAAGATTGTGATTGCATTGTGTGTGGGGCGTTTGTCATACGTTGGCCTAAAGCACGCAGCTGACCCAACGTACGAAAACGCCAATGCGAGTAGCTCGACAGCAGAGTGGCTAACAGTATCGTTCGGAATGACTGTTAGTGTTTTTGCTGCATGACAGTGTAACTTGCATTACAAGTCAGTGCCTGATTGTGCTGTGTTACTGTACAACTGTACTGTGTGTGGGTGTGCGTGGCGTTCCCGCATTCGGCCTAAAGCGCAAAGCTGACCCGAATACGAAAACGCAGATTGCGCGAGCACAGCAGAGTGGTGGCAGTAAGGAGCATTTGAGGGGTCCCAGCCTTGTCTGTAGCTTGAATAAGGCTGTTCCCCGCTTGATCTGGTCAAACCCGCAGTCGGGACACGTATACGCAGGTGTGCCATGGGACGGTTCCTGACACTAGTTGCTATGGCTGCTATTGCTTTTGCTACGCCCCTGCCCGTGGTGTTCGTATACACTTGTGAGAGAGAGAGAGGAAAAGGGCCAGAGAATCAGCACCACGGGATAAGAGGAGGAGCCCAGAAGAAAAGAAGATATATGGCTGGAAAGTATCTTTGTATCAGACCCCCCCCCCCCTTCCCCCTCTCCAATGCTAGACCCACTGATGTGGTCCTAGATTTCACTTTAAACAATGCATGTCTTAGTTGCCATTATACATATGTTTCTATTATGGTCAAGAAAAGAGAAGTCTCTGGGTCAACTATCATTGAAAGGGTTTTAACAATGGTTTATGCATCCTCCCATGTAGGAAAAAGCATTAGTACAATGTGCAGTACCTGCATGTAACATTAAGTATCCTGAAATCAATTTCTCTGTGTCTGCTCTTAGAAATCCCCCAGTCTATTCTATACATGTCACCTTTAAACTTGCCGGAAGAGGCTGAATTTTAGTTTGTAGAAGGTACAGAGTCCAGAGATGCTAGGCAAATCCAATTCTGTTTTATACAAGATTTTCTATAAAACAACTACACATTTTTTATATATATATATCTTGTGTAAACATTTGCTAATCTAATCACAAATTGTGCAAAAAATAAATTTTTATATTGCCCTTCTTTATAACAGAAATCTGATTACCTACACAAACAAGGCACAGATCTGTAACATATGTGTCATAAATGTGTTATTTGACTAATTTATTTATTAAAAAGACAACAAAATAATCTTCTTTATATAGATACATTGAGAAATTGGTAAGGGGATTAAATTAATGAAACTTGACCAAGATGATCATTTGGAGAGGTCTTCGCTGAGAATATAGCATGTGTACAGCTGCTCCACGATGTCATTTTGTCAAGCACTGTGCCTGCATAGCGCTCATGCTTTAAAATGTTGTCCTAGTGGTCAAGCAATATATTTATGTAACCACTTCAGCTTATGGGACGTGATACTCACATCCTGTTCATCATTCCTTAGTGTGGCAATACAGTCATGTTGTAGAGGTGGCACACCTTACCCAAGTTTATGTGGGTGCTATAACCTGCGGGTGCTGAGTCCATGCATCCAAACATATAACGATCAGGTACAAAGTCCAGGTTAGCACACCATTTCCAAGTGCAAATGCTTCAGTTTATTGCTTCATAAGCACATAAAATGACAATTGTTTCGGGTCTCACATCCTGGTTGTTTTGCTGTTGCTGTGCATGATTGCACACGTGTACGCACAATTGCACGTACATACAATCCTGCACACACTCCTGCAGGTCCTGGCGCACTTGCACTATCGTGCCTATGCATGCATGCACACGCTCCCTAGGCCTCCCAAGGCAGCTTTCTAAGGACAGAAGCACGTGAGCAAGCACCAGTTTATCGTGAAACAGCTGTTGTGCCATCCACTTACTGGTCACCTAAACCCTGAACACCTCGACACCTCCATCAATCCAGGTTTGATGCATCCATATGTGACATATGTTATTGTTTCACTTTTGGCTGAAGACAAAATAAAGCACTTAAAGAGACAAGTGCCCGGTCTGCCTCTATGTACTATATATTTTAATACAGATTATTGACAAGTAGGCTGTTAATTATCAATCTTGTTCTCGGGAATCTTAAAACTTAGAAGAAATTCTAAGGGTAATCTTTAGCTGACATTCTCATAGCTTACCATGGAGTTTTTATTGGATCTAAAGGAAACTGGATTTGCTCTAGCAAGTCTATATATATATTTGCAGATGTCAGCTGGATCCCAGATATTTCATTCATATAACATATGAGACTTAGATAGTGTAGCTTTCTCTCTGGAATCCATATCAACTGAAATCCATGATGATTAATATGTTAGGATATTTCAATTAAATACTGCATATTTAAATAAACACTGTTATAACAAAAATTGTGTTCCTTCTAAATCGTTTGATAGTGCTGGCTGTGTTCCAGCTCCAACTCCTGAAGTTTCAGCTTGATCTCCCTGTTTTTCATGGTTCCTGATATAATGGCTTGCCTGGCCCTCTTGATGTACTGGTATACTGTATGCGCTCTACTGCCTGCTAATGTCCTGTCAGAATTGAAATAAAATCCAAATCAACATTACATTACAGCATACATACATACAGCATTACATTTTCCTGCAAGTCGGGAAAAATATGTATCTCATTGACCATCACTATAGTACCCGCTGCTGGAACAATAACAGAACAACAACTGGAGCTGGTGAGCAAAACCACTGAAGAGGAAATAAAAGACATCTGGATTCATACTACATTTTTTTTTTTTTTTTTTTTCAATATATATTTTATTTGAAAGCTTGTAACAGGTTAACAAGTTATAAAGATACAATACACATAGTTCAAGTGAACAAGTCATTATAAACAGGGAAAAAGAAGCTTCTGTTATAATATCATCAGAAAATTCACTCGAACAGTGAGAGCAAGCTCCCAAATAATAGATTTTCTATTTTCCTAGCTTACAAGGTAGCGGAACATAACTCTCTTATATGAAATACAGTGTAAGACAGAGCCATTAGTATAGATGAAACCCTAGGGTCATTCACGTTCCATTCCTACTAGCTAGCATTGGGGTAAATGTGATGTTCTACTACCATTGCTCTGCATATCTCCCAAGCTTGGTGTTTTTATGTTAGAAGAGCCAAACTTAGGGGGTTAAAGTGGGCCCAAATAAGGAAGTGATGGAAGATTTGACCTAGTTATATGTGGCAATTGTCTTGGAAGTCTTATGTTGGAAGTAGACCCTATTCTTTTGTTAGGGATAAGATTCGTGGGCATTAAGAGTATTGAGTATAATGATATGGATAGTGCGGTTTCGGGAGTCTTTCGGGACCCTTTCCATGGTAGAAGGGATAAAGTTAGAAGGTAGATATCAATAACCACCTGCGTTTTTCCTATTTCATGACTGACTTATATTCATCAGAGCTTTGGAATTCGTACCACACAGCCCAGGTAGAGGAAATTCTATGAGTTTGGTCATGGGCAAGCAAAATTATTTCTTCCAGGTCTTTTATTTTGTTGAGTCTCTGGAACCAGGCTTTTATAGTAGGGATGGTAGGTGTGTTCCAGTGTGCGAGGATAAGGGCTCTTGCTGAGTTTATCATGTGAGGTAAAATGGACTTCCTGTATACTGGGGGAGATATGGTTGAGTTATGGAGGAGATAGGTATCTGGGGAGAACTTGACCGCTAGGCCAGAGACCATTCCTATGATTCTGTGCACTTCATGCCAGAAGGAGTCTAACTTTGGGCAGTTCCAGGCTATATGTAAAAGATCTCCAGGAGCGTTGTTGCATCTCCAGCAAATATTGGCATAATTTGGGTTGAATTTGTGCAGGACCGATGGGGTTCTATACCAAAGAGTTTGGAATTTAAAATTCTGTTCTTTGGAGTTTGTATCTCTTACTGATTTGTGGGTGTTGGTGAAGATGGTTGCCCATTGGTCTTCTGTTAAGGGAGCTGGGAGAAGATTATTCCATTTTTCCCGGAAGTGTAAGGACGGTCTTGGTTTGGCGGTTAAAAGCAGTGAGTAGGCCCATGACAACATGTGTTCTCTTGGGGACACCTCCAGACATTTTTTGTCAAATACTGTGAGAGGCGTCAGAGCCTTGTTTCTCACTTTCTGTGAGAGAATAAAGTGTCGTATTTGAAAATAAACCCACTTAGGTAATTGTACGTCTGGGTCTGGATGTTGGGTGTCTATCAGATCTCTAACCCCGCCTGAGTGCACAAAATTAAGAATTCTAGGGGTAGACTTTATGTTCCAAGATTGCAGGTATCTAGAGGAATCCCCGGGGATGAAATCTGGATTCCCCACCAGAGGGGTCATGGGCCCTGGGGATTGTGAGATCTGGAAGTTCACAGAGCATTTGTGAAAGATTTTATATGTTGCCTTGATTAGGGGGTGGCTAATGTCAAGCTGTGTAAAAGATTGGGGAGAAATCCATGCCAATCCAGGCATGAAGGTGTCGCCTGCTGCCTGTTCTAATTCTCTCCAGTCTTTTTGCGGGGCTGAGGTTGTCCAGTCAATTACTCTGAGTAAGTGTGATGCAAAATAATAAAGTTTTAGATTAGGTAAACCTGCTCCTCCTGACTCAGAGGGTAGGGAGAGGATTTCATCTCTAATCCTAATTCTTTTATTTGCCCATACAAATTTATTGATACTTGTTTGTAGGTTTTGGATATAACTCATGGGGACTTCTGTCGGAACCACCTGGAACAGGTATAGAAGCTTGGGGAGGATAGTCATCTTAGTGACAGCCATCCTGCCAAACCATGATAAACCCCTAAGTGCATTCCAGTTTTCAATATCAGTTTTTATTTTTGCCTCTAGAGGTAGGTAGTTAATTTCATATAGCTCGCCAAGATTTACTGGGATTTTCATTCCAAGGTAAGTGATGGCCTTGGTTTCCCATCTGAAGGGGAAGTTAGCAGAACAGGTCTCAATCTCCGACTGCCCGAGAGTAACACCAAGGGCCCATGATTTCCCAAAATTAATTTTCAGGTTTGAAACATCTCCGAAGTCCTGCAAGGCTCTAATCAAAACCGGGAGGGTGTGCTGCGGATCTGTCAAGAAGAACAGCATGTCATCAGCGAACGCTGCTACTTTAAAGATTTTTTTGCCTATTTTAACTCCTGCGATCTTGCCATTATTACGTACAAAGTTTAAGAAGGGCTCCAGCGTGAGAACATATATTAGAGGGGACAATGGGCAGCCCTGCCTCGTGCCATTTGTAATGTCAAAATTCCTGGATAGGATTCCGTTGGCCTTTACACAAGCAGATGGGTTGGAGTACAGGATGTTAATCCAGGCCATAAGTGAGGGCCCAAAGCCGAGTGTAGTAATAACTTCTCTCATGTAGTCCCAGTCTACTCTATCAAAAGCCTTCTCGGCGTCCGTGGAGAGAAAAAATCCCTCCACGGATCGCCGAGAAAGCCAATCATGTACCCCTATTGCCTTTGTGGTGTTATCCCTACCCTCCCTGCCTGGGACAAAGCCCACTTAGTCTGGAGTGATAATACTGGGAAGTATAGGGGAGATTCTATTTGCCAGGATTTTGGCAAATATCTTAGCGTCATTGTTCAATAAAGAGATAGGGCGATAACTCGCACAGGAGGTGGGATCCTTGCCTTCTTTGTGAATAATAGTTATATGTGCCTCAAGGAATTGTTTTGAGGGAGTAGTGGAGTTAGTGATACCGTTAATCGCTTTAATGAAAAATGGAGCTAGGTCTTTAGCAAAGGCTTTATAGTATGCTGAAATTAAGCCATCTGGGCCAGGGCTCTTACCTACCTTAGGCTCCCTGCACACTGCAAATCCGTTTTCCGATTCCGATTCCGTTTCCGATTCCGATTCCGTTTCCGATTTTCCCTGAATACATTCAACAGAAAAACGGATCAAAAAACGCAGCATGCAGTTAAGATTAAAAATCTGAATCGGAATCGGATGTAAAAACAGATTAAAAAGCGGAATCGGAATCTGAAATGCTTGCAGTGTGCAAGAGGCCTAAAGGTGTTTCACTGTGAAAAGAAACTCGGAGATAGTAATAGGCAATTCCAGATCGTCTATGATTGGTTTGTCTAGTGTCTTAAATCCCCAAGACTTTAGATAATTAATTATCTTGTCTTTTTTAGTTGATTGCTCATGTGGAGAATTCTGTCTTTTATGGAGATTATAGAGGTCTAGGTAATACTGCCGAAAGGCGTCTGCTATTTCTTGTTGGGTATGTCTCAGCACACCCTCCCGGTCCTTGATAGCTGTGATTTGTTGTTTAGCTTTTTTTTTTTGAGTCTTCTGGCTAGTTGTGTACCCAGTCTATTACTCCACTCATAGAAGGAAGCTTCCGAGTATAGAAGGATACTTTTGGCCTTTCTATCTAGTAAAGTCTTGAGTTCTGTCCTAAGGGACGTTAATTCGGCTAGGTTTTTAGAGTCCATAGATAGTTTGTGAGACTTTTCTAGGTTCGCAATTTTTTGTAGTAGTGAATCTATTCGGAAAAAATGTTCTTTTTTTTTCCTTGCTCCGATTTTGATCAATTCCCCTCGTATCACAGGCTTATGGGCCTCCCAGACAGTCAGAGACGAGATCCCCTCTTTAGAGTTTAACTGACAGTATTCTGTCAATAGTTTCTTAATTGTGTCACTAGTCTCCAGATCTTCTAAGAGTTCTGGATTCAGCCTCCAATTATATTGTTTGTGTCTATGAGTAGGGAATGTGATAGAGAAATAGACCATAGCGTGATCAGAGAAGCCCAAGGGGCCAATTCCCACGTCTTTGACAAAGTGTAGGTCTGATTGTGATATCATGACGTAATCAATACGAGAGTATTTTTTGTATGGGTTGGAGTAGAAAGTAAAGTCTCTACCTTTAGGATTGAAAATCCTCCAGACATCAATCAAAGTTAAATCTTTAAAGAGACTCCGTAACAAAAATTGCATCCTGTTTTTTATCATCCTACAAGTTCCAAAAGCTATTCTAATGTGTTCTGGCTTACTGCAGCACTTTGTACTATCACAGTCTCTGTAATAAATCAACTTATCTCTCTCTTGTCAGACTTGTCAGGCCTGTGTCTGGAAGGCTGCCAAGTTCTTCAGTGTTGTGGTTCTGCTATGAACTCTCCCTTCCAGACCCCTCTATGCACACTGCCTGTGTGTTATTTAGATTAGAGCAGCTTCTCTCTGCTCTATTATCTTTTACAGGCTGGATAAATCGTCCTCTGAGCTGGCTGGGCTTTCACATAGTGAGGAATTACAGACAAGGGCAAAGCTGTTTGCAGGAAGAAACAAGCAGCCTGAAACTTCAGTGCATGAGAGATGCAGGGGGAAAGAAACACACAAATGATTCAAAAGGAAGGCTGTATATACAGCCTGCTTGTGTATGGATGTATTTTCTATGTGTGGACATACTGTACATCAACCTACTTCCTGTTTTGGTGGCCATTTTGTTTGTTTATAAACAAACTTTTTAAAACTGTTTTTAACCACTTTTAATGTGGCGGGGAGCTGCAAAATTGTGACAGAGGGTAATAGGACATGTCCCCTAACGCACTGGTATGTTTACTTTTGTGCGATTTTAACAATACAGATTCTCTTTAAGTAAATTTCTTATTTTTTTAAGACATTGGTAAGGGACCGTGGACTTCCCATTGGAAGTATCAAGTAGTGGGTTTAAAGGAATATTAATATCACCACCCCATATAATCATTCCTTTTGCAAATGTCAGTAGCTGTGAGACTATCTTAGCTAAAAAGACAGATTGTTTCTCATTTGGGGCATATATAGCCACAAAGGTGACCTCTCTATTGTCAATTTTACCCAGAAGGAAGACATATCGTCCCTCAGGATCAATTTGATGTTTGGTAATTTCAACCTCACAATTTTTATGCAATAAAATAGATACGCCCTTTGTCTTTCCTGAGGGTGATACTGCGTGGTAGCTCCTGGTATAGTACCTATCGTTCAATCTGGGAATGTGAGTTTTGCAGAAATGGGTCTCCTGTATCATAGCGATAGTGATTTTTTCTTTTTGCAGTAATTGGAGGAGAGCTGTTCTGCGTTCTGGGGTATTTAAGCCTTTGACATTGTACGAGGCTATTTTCCAGGAGCTAGCAGGCGGTACTTCTTGACCCAACCGGAGTGGCATTGTAGTGCTGGCGAGGTTCACAAAGCGGGGGTTCCCTGGTGAGGTCCCGACTATCCCGTTTGCCCAAAGAGCAGACAAAAAGAACCACTGGGTCAAAAGCATTAGAGCATTTGTTCGCTTTCAGCAAGTTATCTAAGTTCGTCAGTAGTTATGTTATTATAATACGGTTGTGCAAAGTCTCTACTGTATAGAGCACTTATAGAGTACCGTAGTAAGGCTCAGCAATTATAAAATAATCGCTGGGTGGGAGTGGGGTCTGATTGCTCGGGCGAGCTGAGTGTTTGTCGAATAAGTACTTTCATAAGCCTCGACCCGGTCCTCTCTCTCCTCCAGCCTCTTAATCTCTTAAAACTTATTGCTAATATGTGATGAGCTTGTCAGAACAGTTAACATGAGCTTTTAGTCAGAGGGGTCATAAGGCAACCTATTACTATATTATCAGGATCATATGTTGTTTAGTCATTATCTAATGTGTCCTAACATATATTCAGGGAGAACAAGTACCTAGCCTATGTTAAGATACCTAAATCTAGAACCTGTAAGGGAATACATTGTTAGTCATATATATATATATATAGCTCTAAAACATTGTTGATATATTCCCCCCCCCCCCCCTCCTAGAAAGCAATTCCCTGATGCTCCTTTAGGTGTACATACTTGTAGAAAAGCCTAACAGCTTATATATCCTCATTTTTAGTGCATCTTATCAAGGAAATCTTTTCATAAACTAAGGCAGGTGAGTATCAGTCCCAAGTGAGCAAAAAGCAAAAAAGTTCTTCCCAAAAAGGAGCAAGCTCACAACAGAGAGGAAGCGGAAGAAACAAGGGGGGAACCCCAAAAAACATCGTAGAACAATATTGTGCAGAAAGATAGGCATATAACAGCAGAAAAAAGTCCTCTTCATGAAGCATAACTAACAACTATCTGGTTGTTATGTCAGAACGACAGTTATGGTAGATATATGTAATACGAAAGAAATAAAACTGAAAATTATATACTACCAGTCTTCCCAGAGGAGAGATACTCAAAATCACTGCTTCACTATCTTTCAGGTAAGGGGATTGTCCTCGTTGTCCGAAGGTGAGACCTCCAATTCCACCGTATCGTCTTGCGGGTTTCCTGCAGACAGCTCTCCTTGTATATCAGACGCTGAGCTGTGTCTCCTTCTGCGGCTAGCGCTCTGGAATCTTGGGCCTTTCAGTGGCGATTTACGTGTAATCCTGTTGTATGAGGAGCGGGCCACAGGGGCTGAGTTCAAGACATCAGGAGGATCATCATTTTCTGGGAGCCAGTCAGGCAGATGTATCTTGGCTAGGCCCAGAAGCTTGCAGAAGTGAGGGGTGTCCGCAGGTATGCGCATTAGCGCGTTAATTGTGCCTTTGGTCGCATGAAGGCAGAAGGGGAATCTCCATCGATAGGTAATATTTTTTTCCCTGAGGACTTGCAACAGCGGCTTAAGTGCTCTTCTGTTCTGGAGTGTTATAGCGGATAAATCTTGAAAAAGTTTTATGTCAGCGTCATTAAATGTAATTCCGTCTTGCTCTCTTGCCTTCCTCATGACTTCCTCTTTGAGGGTAAAGCTGGCGAAACAGCAGATCACATCTCGTGGTGGGTCATCATCACTTTTCCTAGGCCTCAGAGCCCTATGTGCCCTCTCTAAGTCGATCGGTGAGTCTGTGGGCCGTTCAAGTAGTTGATTAAAAATTGCTGTAATGGCGGTTCTGATCTGGTCGTTAGAGACCGATTCCGGCAGGCCCCTCACTCTAATATTATTCCGTCTGCCTCTGTTATCAAGATCTTCTAATCTTTGCTGGAAGTCAAGCATTTTTGAATCTCGGTATGTAGATTGACTCTGAATTTCACTGACCTGTTGTTTGATGCTTGTGTTGTCTTGCTCTACTACTGCTAAGCGTTTGCTGATCTGCGTCACGTCTTCCCGGAGCTCTGCAATAGCGGCAGCTAAGGTATTCTTAATGTCCGAGGCGATAGCTTTCATTATCTCCGTAGTAGGCATGTTATTGAGGCGATCTATCACTCCTTTGCCCGGATTTAACCCGGGGTCTTGCGAGGTGGCCTGAGGAGAGGAATCTTCTGTTGGAGACTCAGGCGCCATCTTGCCGGTTTGAGGCCTAGATTGGTCTGTCTTCTGAGGGCGAAAATATTCCGGTATGTGTTTCCCTGTCAGTAGCTCCGAGGTCCCGGAGGTCTTATGTGTCTGCTGGCTCTTTTTTGGAGGTCTGCTCGTGCTCATCGTAGCCGGAGGCTGGAAGAAAGAGCGGGTCTATGGCGGAGCACTCGTCTCACGCAGCCATTCTCAAGCAGCGCCAAACCACGCCCCTCATACTACATTTTTACCTGAGATTATCAATTCTGATTTTCTAGGATGGTGTAGATATAATGTATGTTGTCTGTGTAAGTCCCTGTTTCTGTTGTTTCTCTGTCACTCATGAATCAAGCCCAGGGGCCCACATTGTCCTGTTTCTTTGCAGAGTAACATGGTGAAGAGCATTTCGGTTGTCTGGAGAATACCAAAGAAAAGCCACTCTCTGGGTGTGATGTCAACCACAACATCATCTTCTTGTGGCACAGACCCATCACTTCATCCGTGACACCCATCAAGTTCTCTGGCATATCAGTAGGTTGCCTAGGGCTCAACAGAACACAATCTAAGCTTTTATAGCAGAAAAATCTGCACAGTATCAACATGTTGCTGCGGCCTGGTTTGGAGAGGTAACTACTGTGGGACCAGACTAGTTAAAAAGGGTGCAATATGCATCCTGTTGAAAAGGGTGCCTACTACAATGGCTTGCCAACTGCGGTTACAAATAGTTTCCGCCTTTATCAAATGTATGTTTGTGGGACTGCCCACACAAAGTAGGGAGTGAAAAAAAAAACATGGAATATGAATATAAAAAAGCAATGATTGGAGAAGTACTGACATCTACAGTGAACACTCTAACCTTGAAAAACAAATGTGAAAAGTGATGTGATAATTAATTTGCCATGTTCCTTAGCTATGCTGTAGATCTTCAATGCATCTTCAATGCACACACTTTACCCTAAATAATCAAGATGAACACACCTTTTCTTATGATTATCTATGCTTTTCTTAAATCAAATACATTTCTCAGCTTATCATTTTTGCACGTTCGCTATGAAATAACATCCACGGAGCACTTGAGAATTCATAAAAGGCCTTTCAGGGTTTGGGACAGCTTTAAATATAATACTGATTAATTACATACAAATTATAGATTAAAGAAAGCATATGTTGCATTTCTAAAATAGTGAATGATGAATGTGTCTTCTAAGGAATTGCTGAAACACATTCTGAAATCATTCAGCCGTACTTTGGAATGGAGGTGATTCCATAGGAGCGATAACAATTTCTACAAATTGCAATAGGGGGTCCTGCATCATCCAAATTCCTCTCTGTTAAGGTCTCTCTCAAAGCATCCAGTAATGTTGCTATTTTTTCTGAATTGAAGTCATGACTCCAGAGGGAACATCAAGCCGAATTTACTAAAGTTCAGGAAAGATGCATTAACTAGTGCATAAACTACTGCTAGCTACTGGACCTTACTGGCCACTTGATTCCTTATTCCTATGTCAGATTTATTTCAGGAGAGAGCTGATGCTATGGCATGGACATGTTTTTGCTCACTATAGGTTTTCTTCTATATATTGGTATGATTTTACTTCTGCATCAAATGTTATTTGATAAGGCCATCTAAACATACAGGCTCAGTTGAAGCAAAGTAGAAGCTGTCCAAGGTGGGAAACATGCAATGCAACTTACAGAACAGGTTCTGAAAGGCATTGGATTTATAATGGAAAAAGTACTGTACAGCACCCCCATAGATTATACCAATTCTTGTCTCCATACTTAAATGATACCTGAACATAGGTACTATAGTACTAGTCCTACAAAGAGGTTATCTTTCTGTTTTTATATATAGCAAGTGCAAGAAAAAAACCTAGACTAACTATCTAAGCAAGTGCTGTCAACAGTGATGCTCGGATACCCCTTTTTATTATTCGAGTTAGGTCGAATTCGAATAGTAAATTATTCGAGGTCGGTCGAATATTCGAGTCGAATATTTTTTACTATTCGATTCGACCTCGAAATTCGAGCTCACTATTCGAGTCAGTATTCGAGCTCATTATTCGAGCTGACTATTCGAATTGGCCTTAAATAGCTTCCAACACTTGTTTTGGGGGTGAATGATGCAAGAAACATCTTTTTTTCCAAGTAACAACAGCAAGTGATTATGTGGGGATGTTCCTTTAGAAAAAAAAAATAAGGTGGAAAGAGAAGTTGTGTCCAAAATTCTGTTCAGTACTGTATACTTCTTCTTCTTCTTCTTTATCTTCTATATCTTCTTCTTATTATTCTATATTTTCTTCTTCTATATCTTCTTCTTCTATATCTTCTTCTTCTTCTTCTATATCTTCTTCTTCTTCTTCTTCTTCTTCTTCATCTTCTTCTTCTTCATCATCTTCTTCTTCATCTTCTTCTTCTTCATCTTCTTCTTCTTCTTCATCATCATCTTCTTCTTCATCTTCATCTTCTTCTTCATCTTCTTCTTCTTCTTCTTCATCTTCTTCTTCATCTTCTTCTTCTTCATCTTCTTCTTCTTCATCTTCTTCTTCTTCATCTTCTTCTTCTTCATCATCTTCTTCTTCATCTTCTTCTTCTTCTTCTTCTTCATCATCATCTTCTTCTTCTTCTTCTTCATCTTCTTCTTCTATATCTTCTTCTTATTACTATTTTTCTATTTCTTCTTCTTCTTCTTCTTTTTCTATATCTTCTTCTCCTTCTTCTTCTTCTTCTTTTTCTATATCTTCTTCTTCTTCTATATCGTCTTCTTCTTCTTCACTTATTTCTCTTATATATATATATTTTTTTAAAGAAATGCAGCTATTTTTGAGCGTAATAAATAGCTGGTGGCGCATGGTGGAAGCGCCATTGTATGTGCTCCCTGGCAGTGGAAACACACAGACAGCATGAGGTAAATTCAGCAGCAGCAGCAGGAGGAGGATGATTGTGTGGCAGCAGGCAGTCAATGAGGCAGGCCAGGCAGCGAGACATAATAGGCGTGGTACCTAGCGGTGGTACCAGGCCGTAAATACACAGCATGAGGTTCCAGACAGCGGTCGTGAAGCCCACATCGTGTCCAATACACAACTGGGACAACACAGTTTTCAACCCGGACACCTCAGAAAAATTAAACCTTTTTTTTTTTTTAAATGGTTTATTTATTTATTTTTTTTGACAGCAAATTACACAGATATAGCTATTGTTGGACGTAATAGCTGGTGGCAGAGTGGCAGCAGAAGGTAAATCTGTGTACCCTGGCAGTGGGAAACACAGACAGACAGACAGCAGCAGCAGCAGCAGGAGGAATGGAGGAGTAGTGTGAGTGTGGCAGCAGGTAGGTAGGCAGCGCGACATAATAGCCCTGGTACCTAGCGGTGATACCAGGGCTGTAAATAAACACAACAGGAGGTCCCTTACAGTGGTCGTGCAGCCCACATCGTGTCCAATACACAACTGGGACAACACCGTTTTCAACCCGGGCACCTCAGAAAAATTAAACCTTTTTTTTTTTTAATGGTTTATTTAATTTTTTTTTTTTGACAGCAAATTACACAGATATAGCTATTGTTGGACGTAATAGCTGGTGGCAGAGTGGCAGCAAAATGTAAATCTGTGTACCCTGGCAGTGGGAAACACAGACAGACAGACAGCAGCAGCAGCAGCAGGAGGAATGGAGGAGTAGTGTGAGTGTGGCAGCAGGTAGGTAGGCAGCGTGACATAATAGCCCTGGTACCTAGCGGTGATACCAGAGCTGTAAATAAACACAACAGGAGGTCCCAGACAGCGGTCGTGCAGCCCACATCGTGTCCAATACACAACTGGGACAACACAGTTTTCAACCCGGGCACCTCAGAAAAATTAAACCTTTTTTTTTTTTTTTTATGGTTTATTTAATTTTTTTTTTTTTGACAGCAAATTACACAGATATAGCTATTGTTGGACGTAATAGCTGGTGGCAGAGTGGCAGCAGAAGGTAAATCTGTGTACCCTGGCAGTGGGAAACACAGACAGACAGACAGCAGCAGGAGGAATGGAGGAGTAGTGTGAGTGTGGCAGCAGGTAGGTAGGCAGCGTGACATAATAGCCCTGGTACCTAGCGGTGATACCAGGCCGTAAATACACAGCATGAGGTTCCAGACAGCGGTCGTGCAGCCCACATCGTGTCCAATACACAACTGGGACAACACAGTTTTCAACCCGGGCACCTCAGAAAAATTAAACCTTTTTTTTTTTTAATGGTTTATTTAATTTTTTTTTTTTTACAGCAAATTACACAGATATAGCTATTGTTGGACGTAATAGCTGGTGGCAGAGTGGCAGCAGAAGGTAAATCTGTGTACCCTGACAGTGGGAAACACAGACAGACAGCAGAAGGGCAGTAAACAGCAGCCCACTGTAGGTGTAAAATGTGTGGCTACAGGCGACGTAATAGTCAAACTGAACCAGGCTGGCTTAGTAGTGAGCAGGAGCCAGGAGGTGGTAAAGGGTGGTAAGGCATATTACTGATGGTTCCGGCAGCCAGTTCATGTCCCCCTCTCGCCGACAACAGGGGCCAGGAACTCGCCTTCCACCCACGCCTGGTTCATCTTGAGAAACGTCAGTCTGTCCACAGACTTGTGAGACAGACGTGAGCGTTTCTCGGTGACCACGCCACCAGCTGCACTGAAGCAGCGCTCGGACAGCACGCTGGAAGGGGGACAGGACAGCACTTCCAGGGCGTACTGCGCCAGCTCGCTCCAGATCTCCAGGTGCTTGACCCAATACTCCATGGGATCAACAGGGGCATCGCTGTCAAGCCCGCTGTAGGACCCCATGTAGTCAGCCACCATGCGGGTCAGGTGCTGGCTGTGACCGGAGGAGGATGCTGCTGCATGCACCTCCTCTCTAGTCACTGCTGGAGCCTCTACAGTCCTGTAGAGCTCGTTGCTGAGAGACAGCAGGTCTGTGGGGCGCTTGCTGCTGGATGCAGGCACCTGCTGCTGCCTCTGTGCTGGCTGGACAGTGGGGGTGGAAGGCTGGGGGAAGGCTTCCTCCAAGCGCTCAACAAGGGCCTGCTGCAAGCTCCTTATTTGTTGCGCTGGGTCTCCTCCTGCAGGAGGCAGGAACTGGCTCAACTTCCCCTTGAGGCGCGGGTCCAACATCATGCTGATCCAGATGTCCTCCCTCGGCTTCGTCTGGATCACCCTGGGGTCCTTGCGCAGGCACGTCAGCATGTGCGCTGCCATTGGGAAGAGGCGGGCCACGTGTGCTGGCACATCGACGGCAGTGCTGTCCTCATCCTCCTCCTCTGCCGCCTCATCCTCTCTCCACCCCCGCACCAACTCAGCTGCACTGTGCTGATCCCCCTCATCAGCAGCAAGGTCAGGGACCTCCACCAAGTCCTCCTCCTCCTCCCCCTCAGAGGTGGACTGTGCAGCTGCATGCCGCTCCTGCTGGGCCAAGGCTGCCGCTCCCTGTTCCAGCAAAGCATCGAGGGCCCTGTTCAGCAGACAAACCAGGGGCACCCACTCGAGTCGCACACCATAGCATGGTCCCTGCTCACCATGTTGGTGGTTTCCCCTGTCGATTGCGGCAACCAGATTGGCCCCATTGTCGGCCACCACCTCTCCGACTCTGAGGCCTCTGGGGGTCAGCCAAATCCTCTCCTGCTCCTGGAGTTTGGCCAACACATGGGTTGCCGTCAGTTTGGTCTTCCCAAGGCTGACCAACTGCAGCAGCGCTTGGCAGTGGCGTGGCTTCACGCTGCTGCTGAGACGGGGGGTTTGGCCAGGTGTGCCGGAGGATGGCAGAGGATCAGAGGAACTTGCTGCAGTTCCCCTGACCCTGCGGGGTGGCACCACCCACTGTGTTGCTGCTGCTGCTGTGCCCGCTGCTGCTCTCCCATCCTCACCCCCTTCCACCAAGCTGACCCAGTGGACAGTGAAGGACAGGTAGTGGCCTGTCCCGAAGCGGCTGCTCCAGGAGTCCATGGTGACGTGGACCCTTTCACCAACCGCGTGCTCCAGCCCTCGCTCCACATTGGCCATGACAAAGCGGTGCAGTGCAGGCATGACCTGGCGGGCAAAGAAGTGTCTGCTGGGGAGCTGCCAGTCTGGGGCTGCACAAGCAAGCAGCGCACGCATGTCGCTCCCCTCCTGCACGAGCGTGTACGGCAGGAGTTGGGAGCACATGGCCCGTGCCAGCAAGCCGTTCAGCTGCCGCACGCGACGGCTGCTGGGAGGCAGAGCCCTAACCACCCACTGGAAGGACTCGCTCAAAAGGCTCTGGCGTTGCCTTTTGCTAGCACGGGAATCAGCGGAGACAGCAGAGGAGGCCACTGAGGACTGGCTGCCAGAACAGGCCTCAGTGTCGGCGGCAGGAGTTGCAGAGGGGGGAGGAGCAGTGCGTTTCCGCACTCCTGCTGGTGGTGCTGGAGGAGCAGGAGGGCGGGTGGCTGCTGTTGCTGCTGCTGCTGAAGGCTGTGCAGTGATGGGTGTGGTGCCACTGCCAGCACCAGATGCCTTCAGCCTCTGGAACTCCTCTTGCTGGTGGTAATGTTTAGCAGCAAGATGGTTGATCAGAGAGCTGGTGCTGAACTTTAAGGGGTCTGCACCTCTGCTCAACTTCCGCTGACAGTGGGTGCAAGTGGCGTACTTGCTGTAAACTGTGGGCATGGTGAAAAATTGCCAGATTGGTGACAAGAAAACCCCCCTACGGCCTGGAGCCACTGCTGCCTGTCTCCCTGTGGTGGTTGGGGGGGGGCTTGGGTGCGGCTGGTGGTGGTACTGGCAGATGCTGCTACTGCTGAGCCTGAGACACCAGCAGGCTGTGGGACCTGAATACTGCTGCCAATGCTTGCAATGATGCGCCTCCTTGCAAGGCCCACAAGCGCATCCTCCTCCTCCTCCTCAGAGCTGCTGATGATGACATCCCCAGGTGCTGGTGGTGGCGGCACCCAGTCTTTGTCTGTCACCACGTCATCATCATCATCATCATCCTCCCCCTCCTGAAACATGTCCTGCTGGGATGATGACCCCCCAAACTCCTCTCCTGATGCATGGATGGGCTGCTTGACTGTCGCCACAGTTTTGTTGTCCAATCCCTCCTCCCCAAAGTGCCCATCAGCATCTCCTCCTCAAAATCGCCAACAACAGCAGACAATTTACTCATGATGCATGGGGTCAAAAGACTGCTGAATGACAGATCGCCAAGTGACGGTGAACTGGCCTCCTCCCCAGGCCCTGCTGGGCGGCTGCTGCGAACAGGGGTGGTGGTGGTGGTGAGGGTGGAGGCCTCGGATGTAGAGCTGATGGCGGGCTGCTCATCCTCCGTCATCAGTTGCACCACAGTGGCTGCATCCTTTTCCTCAATGGGACGTTTCCGACCCGGCTGGAGGAAAATAGGAGCAGGTACTACACGCTGCTGCTGCTGTGTCTCTGCAGCGTGAGTTGCAGATGCTCCTGCTGGGCGGCGCCCAAGGCGTCCACGGCCAGTGGCTATAGGAGGAATGTTAGCCACTGACGCAGCTGCTGCGGAACTGTGCATGGTGGCGTGGCCGCGGCTTGCCACAATGCTGCTCCCTCTCCTCCTGATTCCCTTGCTGCCCTTCCCCTTGCCCAAACCGCGCTGGCTGCCACTTCCAGACATCTTAGATGTTTTGGGCGTAAACAAAAAAGTTTTTTAAAAGGGCGGGTGAAAAAGTGGGGTACTTTAATGGAGTGGGTTAGTGGGTGAGGTGACACTAATCACTAAGTGATTAGATCGCTAAGTGATTACTAGTACAGTACAAATACAAAATACAATAATTCAGTAGTAATCAGTTAGTGTGAACAGTGAACAGTGAGTGTGTCCCCTAGTACACTAACTAGAAAATACAATAATCATTAGTAATCAGATTCAGTAGAAGGAAATAGAGTGTGTGTGTACACTACAGACAGTGCATGCACACACACACGCAGGAGCTATGAACAGTGACAGTGAGTGTCCCTAGTACAGTATACAAAATACAATAATCAATCAGTAAGTAAAGGACAAGACAGGGTAGAATAAACAGCAGAAACACTGGTATAGATGAGAAATAAACTAACAGAGGACAGGAGGACAGCTGCCCACACAGGCAAGGCCCTGAGGCCTAAAGCTGTGTAAGCTTGCCTGCAGCAGCAGCTGTCTCTATGTAACACACAAGCTACTAACTAAAATACAATCTCTATCTAGCTAACAACAATATAGGTGTATATGGCAGGTGTATGTGAGCAAAAACGCTAGGTAATTGACCACTATAGAGCACTTGCTAAGCCAAAGCACAAAGGAGCAGATCTCTCTCTGTACAAGTCTCAGGCAAGGACGGAAAAACCGAACATGGCGGCCACTATTTATAGGGTAGGGGCTGGCCAGGGTCCCCCTCTGTGATTGGCTGCCGTCAGAGGGCCTAGGAGCCCTCTGATTGGCTTTAAGGACATTAATCTGGGCTATGACGCTATTCGAGCTCGGTATTCGAGCTCGAATAGCGCTGTTTGCTCGAATAGCTCGAATAGTGAGTGGGCTATTCGAGTTCACTCGAATAGCCCATTCGAATAGCTGCAGCTATTCGAGCTCGGTATTCGACCTCGAATAGCTGAAAAAGAGCTCGAATATTCGAGCTACTCGAATATTTGAGCTCTGCTGAGCATCCCTGGCTGTCAAACAGAAAGTAAAATTTAGATAGATGTCCTAATAAGGAAATATAAGTCAAACACCTTTATGTGGCTGAGGAAACACTGCTGACAAGGTTGTAGTGCTGAAAGGTTCAAATGGCCATTACTTATGTTTTTTTTGCAGCTGAATTCAGCTGATTTTACTTTAAACTGACATGGCTGCTGTTTAGAATTTAGTCTTAAAAAATGAGATTTTTAACTGAAAATAAAAATATGAGACTATGTTCTAAGTTACTAGTGTTCTCTTTACCCCTAGAACTACATAGACAGTTAATTAGCTTATACGTTTATTTTCAGATAAAGGGACTCCGAGCACCTCTCATAGGCATGCCTTTAAGACTCCGACCAGTACTGCAAAGTACTTAAAGATAAAAACCTTTCTGTAGCTTGTGCTCTCCTCTTTCATTTGATGTCTAAATCGACATTCTATGCCAAATAGTTTTCATTCAATTTCAATTTAAAAATCGCGGCTGCCATCTTGGCTATGTTATAACTTCCGCATCACCCCTGTCTTCTCTGTTAGAGGAGTGCCTCACTGAATGAAGCAGAAAGAGGAAGTGACACACATGGCCATTGCAAGAGGTTCCTCTAGAGGGGTCATAGCACGACTTTGTTGGAAGTCGTCTGGCTTAAAGGCATACCCATGAGAGGTACTCGGAGTCCCTTTAAGGTTTGCTTTGCTGAAACACATAGAGCACTGGTGTATAGAGCTGCTGAGGGATGCACCTGCGCTCCAGAGGTCTCCCTACTCAATACCAGGTCATATGCTTGGAGATTATACATTCATGTTAATGAACACATGATCTTTTTTAGTTACTGTTGATTTTACATATTAAAAGCACAAGTTTGCAGTGTTTTATCAGTTAACATTTGCACTGTTTTATCAGTTAACACCTACTTCCCGCAGGTCTTAAATTGGTCCTTAATTTATGAATTAGAAACACTGTTAGGAATCATTCAGCTATAATGAGATAATTTATGCACAATTTCATGCATAGCCAATTATTTATTGTACATAGGTAGGTAGGTACGAATGAATGCATTTTTTCCTCATCTGTGTTTAATGAAAATGAAATGAATTTAACGAAATGAAAATAATTTAGTGAAATCCTAAAATATTAGAAAAACAGGTGTTAAAAGCAAACAAGCTTGTATGAGAACCATTGTCAGAACTCTCAATGAAAGTGAGTGAAAACTCTACTAAATGTCAGTGACAACAGCAGCAACTCCAATGTGACAGAATGTGTTTCTGGATTGAGTACTTGCAACTCTTCGGTGCTTTTTGAACAAAATGAACTGTTTTAACAAGGCAAATCCCACTTATTTATACTTCCTCACCTGGATTATTTCAACAAAGAGAAAATAATCTTAAAATGTAGTTCGTCTTTAATCTCACCAGAACTTTTTTCATGTTTTTAATTGCTATTGCATTAAAACCAATCAGATTGTACATTGAAATTTGGCTTGTTACTACACGCAACACTACCATTCACTCATCACCATTGCAGGAAAATCATTGGTGGATTACGAGGTGGATTCTAACTGTGCCCTTTTACATATTGCACTCTAACAGGAAGTTACAAAGTAAAATCAAATTTTGGCAGCTAAATAGGGTCAGAAAAATGTAAGCTTTAAAGCAAACCTGAAGCAAAAATAAGCTTATGAGATAATTAATTTTCTGTGTAGTACAGCTAAGAAATAGAACATTAGTAGCAAAGACCAGAGTCTCATGTTGTTTTTCAATACAGGAAGAATTAAGGTAGCCATAGCTCAAGCAACTTGGCGGCCGATCGACCATCCATGTTTATTATTATAATCGAATCGGATGAAAATATGTGCCGCCAAGTCCATGCCCTTCCGACAATGCGACCAATTTCAAGATGAAATTGGTCGCATAGGTCGATCGCACATGCTGCAAGATGTTGGGCCAAATTGCTCGATCGGGTGCACGGCAGTAATGGCCTGCAATTTCGGGATGATGGACGAACGCGACAAAACCCCTGGAGCTGTCCCCCATAATGTTAAATGCCCCCCCTGGCGCCCAGTGCATGTTATACATTACCTGTTTGCGGTCTCCACTTATCCTCCGCTGCCACTGGGATTCCTCCGTTCTGCATACACGCGCGCCCCACATCGTTGCCTAGTAAGGGCGTGTGTATGACTTTAGACGTCATACATGCAGCCACGTTACTAGGCAACCACGTGGCATGCATTTATGAAAAACAGAGGGCACGCAGAGGCAGCGGGGACAAGCGGAGGTCACGGACAGGTAATGTATAACTGTATAACATGCACTGGACACTGGGGAGGACACTCGTAACATTAGGGGGAAAGCATCGGGGCGGCGAGGCGGGCGGATGTGGCGTCACAAGGCTGATTCTGGATCGATTTCAACATGAAATTGATCGGGAATCAGCGTGCGGTGTATGGGCAGCTAACAGACCTCTCTCTCTCTAATCAGATTATATTCGAGAGAGATTTGTCTTTTGGTCGAAACTGCCCATCATCGCTAGATGTGTAGCTAGCTTTAATAAACTTCAGTTGTTATTTGTGCAAAAAAGCGTCTCTGAGCTCTTTAACCTAACTTTAGTTAAAGACAGTCCTGTTTTATAAAGAACTTAAACAACCAACAAACAGTGAGAGACAAGTTGAGATAAAGTTTTACTACAGGAAAGTTCAAATGGTCATTACCTCTGCTCTGTTTTATAGTTTTAAATACAGAGCTGGTTTGTAACCTGTAATAGTATAAAAAAGCTATACAGGTAGTCCCCGGTTAACGAACGAGATAGGGACTGTAGGTTTGTTCTTAACCTGAATCTGTTCTTAAGTCAGAACACTGTACCATCTCTGTCCCCTGTACCTCCTCTGTGCCCCCCTGTGCCTCCAGTGTCCCCCTCTCTGTCACCTCTGCCTCCTGTACCTGCTTATATAAGTTTAAAAGCCATTTTTTCTTTGAATTTTTTAAAATCGATTTTCTCAAAAACTACAAGTCTAATTTGAAAAAAAAAATGGGGGGCTTGTTCCCATGGAAACACAGAATCCATGCCGTTCGTATCGGCGGGATGTTCGTAAGTTGGGTGATCGTAACGTAAGTCGGGGGCTACGTGTACTAAAAATAAAAATAAAAGACTATTTTCTTTGCTATTAATGCTTTATTCATTATTTATACTACACATACAATTAATCATATCATGCTTTAAGAAGTCTGATAATAAAATAATTTTAGTTTCTTTATTATAAACTTGCACTAATATTCGCTGAACATTTAGATAATTAAAAACTGCATGGGGCATGGTAATGATGAATAAAGTGGAAAGACAAACCTGTTCAGTCTGTGTATCCAAAAGCTTGTTAAATATTTACACCAATATTTTACAGTCTGAGTCAAGATCCTCATTGCATTTATTTTCAAAGCCAATGCATAAACTGTAAGATAAATACAACAGCAACAAATGGTGTTATATATTCTGTGTATAATGCTAAAGTATGTGCAAAGGAAAGAGGGCTCACCAAAATGCTGTGAGCATGGGTTTAGCAAATGTGAATCCCAGTGTATTAATACTTAACAAAGGCAGTACAAAGAGTACAAAGAGACAGATTACAAAGGTTCAAAAGTTTATTAGAAAAACTTAAGTGCAGCTGCCTTTCTCAAGCTACCTAAAAGCAAACCACATAAGTTCTGTGCAAGCATGAATAATTATTATTGTTCATTCATAAAACAGCAGCACTGTACAGGGTTCATAAGACAAAGAAAGTACAACATAAGAGTAGCAGTTCAAAATTTACAATACAAAAACATCAGTTGCAAGAAAAAGTAAGAGAGGGAGCCCTGCCCCTTCTGACTTATAATCTAAGGAGATGGGGTGGAGGTACGAGGTGGAGTATTGAGCAAGCTGTATATAGATCTTGGTCAGGGTGTGCATTAAGTTAATGTATATCCTTACCTGAAAAGGATAGTTTCAAGGCTACATTTAAATTACTTAAATGTTGGAGAGTGGTGAATGTGTGGTGGTGGTCGGGACTGGGGAGAATTCCAGAGGAGGGGAGAGGCCTGTGAGAAATCCTGTATACGTAAGTTTGAGGAGAAAATTCTAGGGGAGTATAGAAGAAGGTGGTAAACAGAATGTGGGTTGCTGTTATGTTGGTACTTGGAAATTAGTGAAGAGATGTATGGAGGAGAAGGGTTGTGAAGATCTTTGTAGGTAAGAGTTAGAAGTTTAAACTGGATCCATTGTGCAGCCAGCAGAGTGCTTGGCACTAAGATATCAAAAGGAAAAATCCATATCCTTTTCATTTTAGGTTTACTTTAAAGGATACCTTAGGCAGTGCTAAAAATATGCTAAAAATGACATGCGTGTGGGGAATAGTGCTAAGCATTACCGCCCCTCCCTTTTCCTGGCGTCAGCATATGCTTTCCTGCAAAGAGGTTCATTCTAAAGTCCTGGTTGGCTGGGTTGGTGACCTATGGCCCGGACACACTACATTGCGCATGCACAGTATGTCTGCTTGGGCACCTTGTGACCACGCTCCCCGCCAACCACAAGCCCAGTGTGCACACCAGAAGGTCTTCCCACTGACGTGCGTGTGTATTCCAAGCAGACATACTGCACATGTACCAATTCCACCGACCAGGACTTCAGACTAGGCCGCTTTGCAGGAAAACGAATGCTGACGCTGGGGGTAGGGAAGTGCGGTAAGCATCAGCACTATTAACCACACACAGTAGTTGTCATTTTGGCCTATTTTTAGCACTAAGGTATCCTTTAAAGAGGCACTGTAGTGACATATAGTAGAATGCAGTAAATTATTTAGGATATTCAATTGTACATTAAATATCCTGGTCTCAGCATCAGAAACACTTTCTATAACTATATATTGGTATGGGATTTTCAGAAAGTAAATCAAGGAGAGGAAATATTTTACAATTGGCAAGCACTGACTAAATCATTTATAAATTATTAGCAAAAAAAAAAAAAAAATAGCAATTTTATTCAATATGTCATTTTGATTACAGTTCCTATTTAATTCTTATAGAAAAGAAGAGTTCTCTAAATCGCAGTGGAAAAAGCACAGATCTTTGTTGTAATCGTCAAGTAAACAAACTCTCCATAAAATGTTTGCTGAGCTTACTCACAGTACATTAAAAGGATGACAAGATGACCTGCTCAGAATTAAAGTACCAAAATAGCTCAAACACAAGTGTGTAATAGAAATGTCATTATCAGTGTAACGAGAAAATAACATAAATTATGATAAAAAGTTTTATTTAAACCTATATGTCTTTTAACAGTCTCTAAAACAATGTATCACACACATACACATATACATTCACACACAAAGGGGAACCAGCACGCTCTTTGTGTGTGAATGTATATGTGTATGTGTGTGATACATTGGACTCACTCGTGTGCCTGCATTAATTAGAGAAGGGATAGCTGCTGCAGGCTCTCATAGCGAAAGCTTAGTTAGGCTCTTGTAGGCTTCTTAGCTTGCTCCTTGCTAATTCTTATTGCTAAAAAAGCACCCCTAAACAGCTCTTTTGAGAGCTAATCATATTCTTGTGATCTATTTTTTGTGTGTGTGTGTGTGTGTGTTCCACTGACACTTGTGTTGATAGACAGCCTTGGTAATTCCTACTGTGTGTGCCACTGCCAGGCCCAGCACATTCAGTGACTACCTGTGTGTGTGACAGGTGTACATTGTAATACCCATCACTGCATATACCTACCTGTCGTTCACTTCAGTCAGTGCACCCACCTACCTACGTGAGCGCATGCAGTGTCACTGTGCCTGTCCGGTACCTGTGTGTGTGTGAGACAGGTGCACATTGTAATACCCATCACTGCATATACCTACTACCTGTTGTTCACTTCAGTGCACCCACCTACCTTCGTGAGCGCACGCAGTGTCACTGTGCCTGTCCGGTACCTGTCTGTGTGTGACAGGTGCACATTTGTAATACCCATCACTGCATATACCTACTACCTGTTGTTCACTTCAGTGCACTCACCTACCTATGTGAGCGCACACAGAGTCACTGTACCTGTCCGGTACTTGTGTGTGTGTGACAGGTGCACATTGTAATACCCATCACTGCATATACCTACTACCTGTTGTTCACTTCACTGCTCCCATGTACCTATGTGAGTGCACACAGTGTCACTGTGCCTGTCCTGTACCTGTCTGTGTGTGATAGGTGCACATTGTAATACCCATCACTGCATATAACTACTACCTGTAGTTCACTTCAGTGCACCCACCTACCTACGTGAGCACACACACACAGTATCACTGTGCCTGTCCGGTACCTGTCTGTGTGTGACAGGTGCACATGTAATACCCATTACTGCATATACCTACTACCTGTTGTTCATTTCAGTGCACCCACCTACCTACGTGAGCACATGCAGTGTCACTGTGCCTGCTTTGTACCTGTGTGTGTGTGACAGGTGCACATTTGTAATACCCATCACTGCATATACCTACCTGTTTTGTTCAGTGCACCCACCTACCTACGTGAGGAAGAGGAAGACCACCTGGCAGGTCTGTGCAAGGTCGTGGTGATGTGTTTCGTGCGGCCCTGGACCAAAGTACAGTGCTCAGAAGAAGGCACGCCCCATCAACTCCCAAGATTGTCAGGACGTGGTTGACTATTTAACACAGAACACCTCATTTTCTGCAGCCACCAGCGCTACTCCAAGTACCACATCCCCTACATTTGACAGTTCGCAGGAGTTATTTGGTGTGGAAATCACTGATGCACAGCCATTATTGTTACAACCAGATGAAGGTGCTAAACAAGTTACATCACCTCATATGTCTGAGTTAGGTGACACTATGGATGTAACATGTGTGGAGGATGATGATGAAGTACCTGCTGTTGGTGCAGTTTTGAAGTTGTCTGAGGCAAGTGAAGCTGGGCAGGATTATTATGATGATGACGATGATACGGATACCACGTATGTTCCCAATAGAGTAGATGAACAGGGGGACAGTTCAGAGGGAGAGTCAGAGAGGAGTAGGAGGAGACGAGTTGCTGAAAGAAGTGGGGGAGCTCGTCGTCAGAAACAGCTGGTGGCAGTGTCCGGCACCATGTATCGCCACCTACGTACAGCCAGCCAACATGCCCTTCAACGTCAGCTGCTGATGCCACCATAGTGCCATCCCCCCAGGGGGGCTCAGCGGTTTTATGTGTCTGTCTCAGATCGGAGCAATGCCATCTGTTCTCTCTGCCTCCAAAAATTGAGCCGTGGAAAGGTCAACACCCACGTAGGGACAAGTGCCTTATGAAGGCACATGGAGAAAAGGCACAAACTGCAATGGGAAGAGCACCTGAGCAAAAGCAGCACACAAAAGAAAAGCCACCCTCCTTCTACTCTTCCTCCTTCAGGTGCATCTTCTTCAGCTGCTTTCTCCCTTGCACATTCACAGCCACCCTCCTCCACTCCGCCTCTGACCTTGAACGGATCCTGCTCCACTGCCCACAGCAACCAGGTGTCTGTGAAGGAAATCTTTGAGCGGAAGAAGCCAATTTCTGCCAGTCACCCCCTTGCCCGGCGTCTGACAGCTGGCTTGGCGTAGCTGTTAGCTCGCCAGCTGTTACCATACCAGCTGGTGGACTCTGAGGCCTTCCGTAAATTTGTGGCCATTGGGACACCGCAGTGGAAGATGCCTGGCTGCAATTATTTCTCTAAAAAGGCGATGCCCAAACTGTACTGTGAAGTCTAGAGGCAAGTGGTGTCATCTCTGACACACAGCGTTGGGTCAAGGGTCCACCTGACCATGGATGCCTGCGCTGCCAAGCACGGTCAGGGCAGGTACATTACTTACACAGCCCATTGGGTCAACCTGGTGACCGCTGACGAGCAGGGAGTACGTGGCTGTGCAGCGGGCCAACTTGTGACACCTCCACGGCTTGCAGGCCGGCCTCCTGCCAACCTCCTCTCCTCCTGCTACATCCTCTTCGCTGTCGTCATCCTCCTCCTCCTTGGCTGAGTGGCAGTTCAATTCTACTGGTGCTGCGATCTCCTCTCCAGCTACACAGCCCCAGCTCCCCAGGGCCTATGCTGCATGCCAGGTACGACGGTGTCACGCCATCTTAGACATGTCTTGCCTCAAAGCGGAGAGTCACACTGGAGCAGCTCTCCTGGCTGCTCTTAACAAACAGGTGGATCAGTGGCTGACCTCGCACCAGCTGGAGATCGGCAACGTGGTGTGTGACAACAGCAGCAATCTCATTTCCACTTTGAATTTGGGAAAGCTGACACATGTACCCTGCATGGCACAAGTGCTGAATCTAGTCATTCAAAGATTTGTGTCAAAGTACCCGGGCTTAGAGGATGTCCTGAAGCAGGCCAGGAAGTGGTGTGGGCATTTCAGGCTGTCTTACACGGCCATGGCACACTTTGCCTAGATTCAGTGGAGAAACAAGTTGCCGGTGAGACGCCTCATTTGCGATAGCCCGACTCGCTGGAATTCGATCCTCCTTATGTTCTCTCGCCTGCTAGAGCAGAAGAAAGCTGTCACCCAGTACCTCTACAATTTCAGTAGAAGGACACAATCTGGGGAGATGGGGATGTTCTGGCCCAACAGCTGGACACTCATGCGAAATGCATGCAGGCTCATGCGGCCGTTTGAGGAGGTGACCAACTTGGTGAGTCACAGTGAAGGCACCATCAGCGACTTGATCCCGTACGCTTACTTCCTGGAGCGTGCCGTGCATAGAGTGGTGGATCAAGCTGTGGAGGAGCGTGAAGAGGAACAGTTATGGGAGGAAGCGTTGTGGGATCAATTCTCATCAGAACCAGATGTTTCCTCAACACCTGTGGCAGCACACTGGAGGGAGGAGGAGGAAGAGTCATGTGGGGAAGAGGAGTCAGGGTGTTTCTTTGGAGGAGGAGGCGACGGCGACAGAAGAACAACTGCAGCAGGCGTCGCAGGGGGCTTGTGCTGCTCAACATTCCCGTGGCATTGTTCGTGGCTGGGGGGAGGAGGAGGACTTACCTGACATCACTGAGGAAGAGCAAGAGGAGATGGATAGTACATCTGGATCCAACTTTGTGCAGATGGCGTCTTTCATGCTGTCCAGCCTGTTGAGGGACCCCCATATAAGAAAACTCAAGGGGAATGAGCTGTACTGGGTGGCCACGCTACTAGACCCTCAGTATAGGCACAAAGTGGCGGACATGTTACCAACTCACCTGAAGGCAGAAAGGATGCAGCACTTGCAGAGCAAGCTGGCAACTATGCTTTACAATGCGTTTAAGGGTGATGTCACTAGCCGACTACCTGGCCTTAAGTGTGGATGTAGACACTGTGAGCAGCGATGAACCCTTGGACTACTGGGTGCGCAGGCTTGACCTGTGGCAGGGCTGTCCCAATTTGCCATCCAACTTCTGTCTTGCCCTGCCTCAAGCGTCCTGTCAGAAAGGACCTTCAGCGCAGCTGGAGGCATTGTCACTGAGAAGAGAAGTCGCCTAAGTCACAAAAGTGTTCAGTACCTCACCTTTATCAAAATGAATGAGGCATGGATCCCGGAGGGCTACTGCCCACCCCAGGACTGAGGCAGGGAACATACTTGTCTTTCAGTTTTCTGCGCGCGTTTTCCTGCATACTTTTTCTGCACACCAAGTGTGTTTCTATGCAGGAAAACGTGCGGGTTTTTTCACAGCAGCTGATGTAATTGATAGAGAAAACTGACAAAATGTGCAGACTGAATTCTCAGTTTTTCTGTGCAGAAAACGCGCACAGAAACAGTCAAGTGTGTTCCCTGCCTAAGTCAGTCCCCACACACAGCATCTCTGCCTGCACGCCATGTGACTGCCTGCCCCAAGACTAAGTCGCTCCCCACACAGCACCTCTGCCCGCAGGCTGCTTGACTGCCTTCTCCGCCACCACCAACAGGGTCCAGGACTCCAAGTGGATTCCTGAATTTTTAAGGCCGCTGCTAGCAGTGGCCACTATAATAATTTTTCTGGTGCGTGTACATGCCTGCCTAATTTTCCTGGCTGCACTGCAGCTGCAACAACAAAACAAAAGGCATGTACATATGCCAATTCCCCTTTGTGATCATTACCTTGCCACGGTGAAGGGGCTTGCGTATCACAATGAAGCAATGACCGCCGGCTATATGAGTGTCTCGGGAGGGGGAGGGGCACACCAAGGATAATAAGGTCATTGCTTCATTGTGGACAGACCAAATTTGATCAGCTGGACAGTCACTGTTGTTCTATCATTGAACTACCACAGCCCGGCGACCATATGGGCTTGAAAACCGCCACGGCTTGAACTCTGGCCATGGTGCGCACCAGTCCAGCACGGCCGTTACTACACAAACAGCTGTTTGTGGTGCGTTACACAGTGAGTTTGGTGTGTCAGTGTGAAGCAGTACTCTAATTGCACTCCCTGATTGATGTATACACATGTAAGATGTTTTAAAGCACTTTAGGCCTGCAATTTAGCATTCATTGTGATTTCTGCCCTTAAAACGCTGCTTTGCGTTAAATTCAGATTTTTCCCTGGGACTTTTGGCGTCTATCCCACTCCGCCATGCCCCCTCCAGGTGTTAAACCCCTTGAAACATCTTTTCCATTTCTTTTCTGGCCAGCATAAGTGTTTCTAGTTTTCAAAGTTCGCCTCCCCATTGAAGTCTATTGAGGTTTGCGAAAGTTTGCACGAACCGAACTTTTGCGGAAGCTCGCAAACCCGGTTCGCGAACCGAAAACCATCTCTACAAAAGACAGAGCTCAAATTATGAATAAGAAAACAATGCAATTTGTCCACCAGCAACAGCTGGCAGCTGAATTGCACCTTTCCCCTGAGTCCATTGCGGCCCGGGAATAGTAATTAACGCCACCTGGACTTTTGCAAGAGCAAGGTGAGCCTATTTTCGGGTTCATTTGCACCCAAATTTCCTGGTGACAATTTTTCCTTTATGCCAAACGAGTACAATTTGTGAATGATGTTCACAGTGGCCATTAAGTTAAGTTCCCTGTAGCAGCAGGAATGCAATGCAATGGAAAGGGAAGGTCGTGCAGCATGTTATCTGACCATTGTGACACTTACAGTGAAGCATACAGTCAGTGAAGTTGATAAAAGTATTTTTGCTGACTTGAGTGTTGGTTTTTGAATTTTTGCCCCTGATGGAAGTCATTGCAAGTTATTTAGAAAAAGCATCACTCTTTTCAGCTGAATACAGACACTTTTAAAAACATTTATACATTAGACAAAGCTCATATAATGTGTTTTTGTTACCAATTCAAGCCGCTCCGTCATCCGCTGATCGTCTTCTCTCTGCCCCCCTCCAGAGCAACAAAATGCGTCGCTAGCCTCAAGGCTAGGGATGTGTCTGTACAAGATCATTCCCCAAATTGTTGAGGAGGGAACATTTCCTGATCGCCGATGAGCAGCATTTATTGGATGTGTGTACTTAGTCCAATGCAACTTACGGTATATATATTTATAACCTTGTAGGTATACATGCTCATGTCTATGCATATACTGGGCTTGATTCACAAAGCTGTGAAAACTGCTTAGCACGGGTGTGCTAAACAGTTAGCATGTGAAGTGCCGTTTGCGGACTTTTGCGTGCGCAAAGTGCCGCTATTTGCGCAATCGCAGACTTTTGTGCACGCAATTTGCCGCAAATTGTGCTCTCCAAAGTCCGCGATCGCGCAAATCGCAGCACTTTGCGCGCGCAAAAGTCCGCGAACGGCACTTCACATGCTAACTGTTTAGCACACCCGTGCTAAGCAGTTTTCACAGCTTTGTGAATCAAGCCCACTGTATTTTTTGGGACTATAAGACTCACTTTTTCTCCCCCAAAAGTGGGGGGAAAAGTCCCTGTGTCTTATAGTCCAAATGCAGGGACTTCCTGACTTGTGAACTCCAGCCAATAAGAACCTCCAACCCGCCACAATGTTGGGGACTACCTGTACTGTGCCCATGCAGAGGAGGACACAGGGGGACACAAAGGGGCATAGAGGATGACACAAGGAGGACAGATGCGGACACATGGGGGAAAGAGGAGGACAGAGGAGGACACAGGGTGACACAAGCAGTAGAAGGGGGCATAATCCATAGTGTGTATATGTTCCCCTGGTTTTTGTCCTCTAAACCTAGGCACATATTATGGTCAAGAGCATCTTATAGTCCAAAAAATACTATATGTGCTTGATAGTATGTATATGTGTGTGTTTTGTGTGTATGTGAGCTGGTGTGTGTTTATATAGATTGTGCATGTGTATGTAAGTTGTAACGAGAGCTACAGCCACTTAGTGCATGCTCAGTAAGCTACCCTGCTTGTGTATGTTTACACTGTATGTATATGCTGTTTGTGTATGGTATTTGTGTATGTGTGCTATGTGTGTATGCCCACCCAAGGAATTGGCTGAGGTGGCTAATGAAGACTGCCTCAGGTGAGAATCGATTGCACATCTAGGGCTTGATTCACTAACCAACGCTAAGTGTTAGCGCCGGTGTGAAAAGCCCTTTTTGGCCGCTAGTGTGCGCAAACCTACTTTAGCGCCGGTTAGTGAATCAAGCCCCTAGTGTGTGTATAGCAGGCACCCAACGTCACTTAAAGTGGACCCAAATTAAAAATACAAGATTTCAGGAATAAAATCTATTTTCTAAATTATAATAATAAATAGCAGCCTTTTTTCAGCTGCATGATGACAAATATAAAATATTTTACATTTATTGGAGAAACCCCTCCCTTCCTTTCATATTGCCGGGACAGAATCCGGCAAACTGGTGGAGTAGGTGGTGTCCGGCAAAGGAGGAATTGCTAATGGCTGCCACCTGTATAACCCTAGTTATGCAAAGAGAAGGGTGAAAAGCATGCACTGAAATGCTCATAGGCTTGAAGGAGTGTTTATTTATCTTTGTATGTGTCAGAGTGGTGCAACTAAATTTTTTTGAATTAAAAATATGTTTGGTTTGGGTTCGCTTTAAAGATCCAGCATGCAGGGTCCTTAGCGACTCCTACCAGCCAAGCTACCACTGAAGGTATTGCTCTCCCTCTGTCTATGGGAAATTCCTCTGTTGTTTGCCATTCGTTGTCCCTCCTCCTCCTTTCTTAGCAACAAACTGCAGAAACTGAAGCCAATTAAGCTAGCAGAATGCTTTTGGGAAAGTATAGTAATTAAAGTCTACACTCCACTAAAATGGTGCTCTAGATCCAGTCACCATAATGACACAATAAAAACTTAGTAGATTTTACAACCCACATATCACATCTTAAATGCTTGCATCACAGGGTAACTTCCTGTTTCTTCTTTCAACCTCACAAAAACGTTACTTTCTATATTTTATATGGCTTTAATACAGTTTAGACAGTAGACACTATATATAGGTTTTTGTCTTTAATATATGGAACAAGTATCCTGTGATTTGAGTGACTGAGAAAGGTGCCTAAGCCTGAAGGTACATATATAGGATGTCAGTGTGTGTGTGCGTCTCTCTCTCTCTCTCTCTCTCTCTCTCTCTCTCTCTCTCTCTGTGTCTCACATACGTGAAATGCTTGTATATTTATTTTAAATAATTGTACAGGAAGAAAAATAGATTTTGTCCCATGATTCAATAGAAACTTTCCTCTGGTACTTGATGTGAGTCATGGTGGTGGAGATGAGTAGAGACAGAACAGGACTCCCACTCTCTCTCACTTTAGTAGGAAGAGAAAAGAAAAACAATTCTGGGTTACCTGATTTAGGAAATTAGTTATATCTCCATTCTAGCAGTACCCCAAAC